>NC_060138.1:1075137565-1075446732 GCF_021461385.2 Schistocerca piceifrons
TTGTTTCCTATGGTCCAAATAACTTAAGCGAGGTGCAATTCCTAAAGAATTTTATATACGTCGCTAACGTCAACTCAGTTTTGATTTCAGACGAGCCGCCTGACCTGTGACATACCGCGCGTGGGGGTCCACATCGAATTTTTGTTTCGTTCCAACGGCACTTCCGCCTTTGCTCTTCGACATTTCGGGTCGAAAAAATTCCAGTTTGTAGAGAAAATATCAATAAACATTTTGACGAAATTTGACATTCACATCTACAACACATCCCGAGAAAAAAAGTCTCAAAGAACATTCTTTTTCGGGCCAAAGATAGTAAACCTCACCATAAGCCATGCTGCCTCTCTAGCCGCCCATAACTGCCAAAGTGCTGCCGGTGCATGATCTTGTGCACGAACTGACGTCTCGATTATGTCCCATAACTGTTCTATGGGATTCATGTCTGGTGGTCCGGGTGACCTAGCCATTCGCTCGAATTGTCCAGAATGTTCTTCAGACTAACAATGCGAACAATTGTGGCGCATTTTCATCCATAAACATGAAGTCCATCACAGGCTTCCCATGGTCTCCAAGTAATCGAACATAGCAATGTTCCAGTCGGTGATCGGTTCAGTTGGACCAGTCGACCCAGTCAATTCCATGTAAACACAGCCCACACCATTAAGAAGCCACTACCAGCTAGCATAGTGGCTTGTCGACAAATTGCGTCTAAAGTTTCGTAGCGTCTGCGCAACACTCGGACCCTATCATCAACTCTTATCAGCTGAAATCGGAACTCATTTGACCTGCCCTCGACTTTCCAGTCCTATAGGGACCAGCCGCTATCGTCACGAGACCAGGACAGGCGCTACAGCCGATGTCGTGCTGTTAGCAAAAGCACTCGCGTCGGCCGTCTGATGCCATAGCCCATTAACACCAAATCGCGCCGCATTGTCCTAACGGAAAAGTTCGTCGTACGTCGCACATTGCTTTCATGCAGTGTTGCTTGTCCGTTAGCATTGACAACTCTACGCAAACGCCGCTGCTCTAGATTTTCAAGTGAAGGCCGTCGGCCACTGCGTTGTCTATGGTGAGAGGTAATGCCTGAAATTTGGTATTCTTGGGAGACTCTTGACACTGTAGATCTCGGAATATTGAATCCCCTAACGATTTCCGAAATGGAATGTCCCATTCGTATAACTCCAACTACCATTACGCGTTAAAATTCCGTTAGTTCCCAACGTGTGGCCATAAATACGTCGGACACCTTTTCACATGAATCACCTGAGTACAAATGACAGCTCTACCAATGAATTACCGTGTGTACGCGATACTACTGCCATATGTATATGTGTACATCGTACCCCATACTTCTGTCACTCTAGTGTATAATTGTATGTTAACCGGCGACTTAGAAATGACGGAGATTCTCCGTCCCCGCCGCAGCCGCAGTGGTCCACAATCCCACGACGACTACCGGTGTCCACTTCACTCCTTCGCCGCCCCCTTCCTCCAGGGAACGTCTCACACAAGATGAGTATAACCCCTATGTTTGCGTGGTAGAGTAATGGTGGTGTACGCGTACGTGGAGAATTAGTTTGCGCAGCATTCGCCGACATAGTGTAGCTGAGGCGGCATAAGGGGAACCAGCCCGCATTCGCTGAGGCAGATGGAAAACCGCCTAAAAACCATCCACAGACAGGCCAGCTCACCGGAGCTCGACACAAGTCCGCCTGGTGGATTCGTGCCGGGGACCAGGTGCTCCTTCCCACTCCGGAAAGCCGTGCGTTAGACCGCTCGGCTAACCAAATGGTTCAAATGGCTCTGAGCACTATGGGACTTAACATCTATGGTCATCAGTCCCCTAGAACTTAGAACTATTTAAACCTAACTAACCTAAGGACATCACACAACACCCAGCCATCACGAGGCAGAGAAAATCCCTGACCCCGCCGGGAATCGAACCCGGGAACCCGGGCGTGAGAAGCGAGAACGCGACCGCACGACCACGAGAGACGGGCTCGGCTAACCGGGCGAGCTCCAGTGTATAATACTATACTTAGAGTAAAACGTTTTCCTCTGTGGTGTGTACGCGTGACAGTTTTCTCCATTGGAATGTTGAAGAAGGTAGTACAGTGATCAAATGTAAGGTGATGTTAGCCCCTTTCATTAACAAGGCGGAAAATGAGCTAATGTGATGGCTAGTAAAGGAGGCTCAGGCTTAATGAAGTTTCAGACTCTTCATTGTATATTTGCAAGGCATTAGAGGTGAAACTGCGCTGTTTCGACAACTGTGGCTTGCAAAATATTCGACTCTTTGGGTACAGTAACTTGCTAAAACGGCTCGTAGAATTTTACTGTCGGCATTAAGTATCCGACTCAGTAGTTGAGTGACTACCATAATACGGGTTCGACTGCCACACTATCTGGGACGAGACGTCTGGAATGTGTGGCATCAGCCACGTGAGAATAACGAAGTACCTACTAAATTGGAAATAGTGCGCCAGTTAGGAAAAGCTGACAGTAACAAGCGTGCGCTGCGTTTCGAATTCGGGAGGCACTGGTAGATAGATAATGCATTAACTGACACTTCGTACAGGTATTGTCTTCCAGATTCGATCCCGTTACACTTGAATCTTCCGTTGACGATGTAGAATGTGTTATTAACTTTATGAACCGCGCGAGCAGCACAATAAAAGCTGACTGATTCTGCAGTTAATCAGCCAACATTACTATTAGGAACAACCATTGCGGTAATAGGTGCATAACTGAGAGCCACGCATCGAAATGCAGCGCAGGCACCGCGATACTGTGGAGGAGCATAAACTCGCACTTAATGAGGCGAATTCCGACGGTAATGCAGCTGCTACGTCTGATTCGTCACTGCGTTTAGGCATTCATTTTCCCGTTGTCTGCGACCCGCCTTCGAATATGAGCTCTGAGTTTACCGCACTCAGTCAGTAACTACATTCCTGTTCTCTCTAGCCTCAGCTTTCCCCGTCTCACCCACAACAGCACATCTGAAACATGAGTGCCTCAACCGTAACGAACCTATCACCACAGCTACAGAACTCTGTTTTTATCTAAATGAAGCTTAAGAAACATCTTTTCCTAGGCAATTTGAATCTCTTTGTACCATCCACTGTTTTGCAGCTACGTCCTATTGTCAATAACGATCATTTCAGATTGCAGCAGATATTTTTACATGCGAGCAGGTGTGTAGTTTCTGTTTGATGTCGTAGAGAGTGATGAAATTTCCCTTGTCTATTCGCAATGACTGGACAGTTGTAACGTTCCTGTTTGATTGTGTAATTAAGTAGGCTGATAGAAAATTGTAACCCAGCCTCGTACATTGTTATGTAAATTTAAATTGGGATTTTATTACAGAAGATATCTCCGGTCGCCAGCTGAATTCACCTACCACTTAATTACCCGGAACGTTTGCTTGGAAAGAAAAAAAAACATTTAGTGGAGAGGCCGCAGTTCAGGAAAAATTAATGGAATTTTGATATACCTCGAACATTCTTATTAATTCTGTAGGAGAATCAGCTTGGGGAATCCTCTCAAATATATTAGAAATTACATACGTATGAGCTAAGCTGGCCTGAAAGAGCCTAGGAAGGGAATTGGATAAATAGTGGGTGAGTCACTGAATATCAGTAATGCCTTTTACTACACATTTATTTCGGGATTAAAACTTACGAAAGGTAGTACAAGAAAAGAAGTATATGTAATAGAAAAACCTTAACCTACCAAGAAGTGTTACTACTGAATCTTGCCTGTAAAACGGCCTGAAAAACATATATGAGTGGCATGATCAAATACTTTAACAGATAATTATTCTCAAATTTATAAAAAATTACGCGAGTTTGCAATTAAAACAACGAATGGGAACTACGTGCTGTGAACTATTACTCCAGAAGGTAGAAACCACCAACAATCGCTAATAACCACGTGGCTACACGCTACAAAGAAAAATCGATAAAATACAACAAAAATTCAAGACAAGAAAGATCACGAAATCAAACAACAAAGCTCGAAAATTTGCTCAAGGAAACTTTTTTAGATGGTAGCATAGGCTACTGAAGCACCGTCTTACAAACAAAACACGTGGTAACGGCTACCAGCTATGCCAAAAGAAAACTCATTCAAAACTGCACAAAACACAGTGGCCTTTTATTAATACGATAAACGAATGTTAAAAACATACGCACTGCTCATAATCAGCTACACAATTTATTCCTGAATCTAGTCGCACTCACTCATCCACGTGGCTTCATATCCCACAATCTCAAAGTTATAGTGCACATAGAAAAGACTGCTATAAATTCTAAAAAACGCGAAATTATTCTCAATTCCTTCCTAGACAAACTATCCTGAGTTTTTCTATAGTATATAAAACCTACCAAGGAATGAACTAAGTACTGAGTTAAGGTGAAACTTACACTTTCACAAAATTACAACACTAAGGACTAAAACTAGATGCTACCTGCTCGACGATTCCCATCGAAGTGAGGCTGCTTGATACTCACTTACAGTCCCTACCGCCGCACGGAAGCCGGTGCGCAGACAATATGCATATTCTGCCTCTACCAACTCAAAAAAAGTGACGGACGCCGGTGTCTGGCCCAGAAGAATTCCCCTTTGCTATACACAAAGTTTGCTTAGCCGTCCCTACATTCAGAGAAACTTACCGCAAGTCCAGAGATATATAGACACTCCAGCAAACAACAAACACGCTTCGAAGCAGATAGCCAGAGGGACGGAACAAGGAAAACATATAATGACAATAGAAATATACTATGATTGATTTTCTGTATCAAATTAAGCTCTTAATATGTATCTAATGGAAAATGATTTTGGTATGGAATACAATTCAGATGTGGTAATTTAATATTGAAATATCAGTAAGTCTGTCAGATATATCACCTAACTGATCATCTTTCTCTCAGTCTGAATTTAAAGGAGCGTCGACAAATAAGCGATGCTGTCAAGAATTGTAAAAGTGGATATTAACTCTGAAAGTCAATGGAGCGACTCATGTAGAGACGTTTCATAATATCTTATCCTCCAAGAGAAAAATGAGGAGGGAGTGACCTCGACAAGGAAGAACATTAGCAAGCATTTTTCTACTGATATACAACAATATAACCACCGAATCAACAGAAAAAATAACAAATTTGTTAAACAGATTAAACGCATTCAACTCTCCAAAACTAATTTATATTATAATTAATCTCTAGTGTCTAAATTCTTTATTTAGCTGTGGTCTTTTTGTAAGTGTGAAGATTAATTTATCCACCCTATCGGCCAGCAAAAAATACGCTTGGTACGTGAACAGAATCATCATTAATGAACAATTAAAGAGAGAAATGTCACAGAAACTTAATTAAAACAATAAGAATAATAAAAATACATCGACTGTACAACACAAGATACATCAGAAAGAACATCAATACACAGGCTTAATATGTACTGCATTCGAACCAATGTTATACTAACAAAATCGTAATAGTAATAAAATACATCGATTGTGCAGATACAATATGGCCTGCATTCAAAAACAGTGATAATGTACATTAATTAAAGTGAAAAGCATGAACCTGACGAACTATTTGAGTTCACAACTACATGATTTGTTATTGACTATGGAGTAGCCATTTACCAGTCATTTCTCTAGCATCACTCCCTACTTTCAGAGAAATCCTTTTCTTAAGGAGATCAAGTCATGAGAAACAGCTAAAAAAAATTGTCTGCTATGTGACGCACGACAGACCATGAGAAGAAATATGGACAGTTACGTTGTATTATCAATTGTGACAACTAGTGTTCTTCATATTACACCAGTCAAGAATTGACTCAACATAAGATAAATTCATCAATGATTATTGAAAATTATGACCTTGCTTGAGGAAAGTCTCTCTTCTTTGCCAAAATCCTTATCTTCAATCGTTTTTTAAAACATTATTCAAGATTTAGCGATCGTGTTAAATGAACACACTAATAGTCGCTCTACATACATACACACACACACACACACACACACACACACACACACACACATAAACACAAGCTATTTGATTTTATTGATGCACTGAATATTTCGCTTGTAACTCACACAACATAATCAGTCGAGGGGGATGGATGATTCTTTAAGGGGCTGCTTGGAGTACAATGGGACTCGACGTCGCCGCTGTCAGTGATTACTGCCAACAGCTATTACAGTAGCCACCTTATCACTCCAAATTCCTCTCAGAAAACCTCCCCCTCTATGATCGTCCAGTGGTTTACTTGTTGTTGTGGGAATGACAGGCGACGTTCGCACATGCTGGAGATGCGCCATGATGCACACCTCTGTGTTGGAGAGTCATGCCCGCCTCCAGTTCGTGGCGTGTAAGGCGAGTAATGCACAGTCGCTGCTCCCATTTACCCGATGACCGCTGGCATCCCATGGACAGGTGGGATGTGGCGTCATCAATGAGGATGGCAGTGATACCCACTCCCACTGAAACACCCCTTTCACTGTTGTAGACTTCTTCTTCCACAACCCCGCGCTGCTCGGCCGTGTGAAAGCCATGCATGCCTGTTGATGGAAATTGTGTTTAGCCAGTCACGCATATGCGCTACCAGCATTCTTCGTGAGTTACGGGAGCTCGGATGGTAGGCGGGTGGAGACAGTGACGGCAGCATCCTTTGAGTGTATCAGACCTCTTCTTCCTTCACAACCCCACACTGCCCGGCTGAGCCACGCATGTCTCTTAACGGGAATTGTGCGTCTGTGAGTCGCTCATACGCACTGCTCGCATTCTTCATGTCTCTGAGCACTATGGGACTTAACATCTATGGTCATCAGTCCTCTAGAACTTAGAACTACTTAAACCTAACTAACCTAAGGACATCACACAACACCCAGTCATCACGAGGCAGAGAAAATCCCTGTCCCCGCCGGGAATCGAACCCGGGAACCCGGGCGCGGGAAGCGAGAGCGCTACCGCACGACCACGAGCTGCGGACGCATTCTTCATGGTTTATGGGAGTTGTGATAGGTGGGCGGTGTGTCAGTGAATGATGGAGACAGTGATAGAAATCTTCCCAGACACACCTCCTTGAGCATAACAGACTTTTCTTCATTCACAATCACGCACTGCCTGCCTCATCCACGCACGCCTCTTAATGGTAGTTGTGTGTTTGCAAGTCGCGCATACGTGTTGTCCGCATTCATCGTCCATCGGTAAACAAGGAGGACAGGTCAATTATCAGTGTGTTGTCCGATCTCCCACGACAGATAGGACACCCACTGTCTTCCGGGTATTCGAAGGCAGCAGAGATGGGCCAGTGTCAGGTAGGGTATTCCGTGACACCAGAGCTACAGGGGATGGCCCGGTGCTCCAGTTCTGCCGACAGCTGGTCTCTGCCAGAGTCATTCACTTCCACCTGTGCGGCCCACATTGGAGTTCCCCACATGCGAGTCATGAAATTATCACACTAATTGGTGATCTGGACTCAATAGATAAGTACAACCATGAGACATGCATATTAAAACACACTCAATAACTGGCCCAGAATCTCTCACATGATGCAGTTATGGTTTAATAATTCCTTTAAAAAACCACTAAGATTTCTCAAGACTGACTGAGACTTATATATGTTGACTTTGTTATTTACTATAGAGCACCCGTGAAGTAAATTCACTCATATATTTCTTACATTAGATACTGATAGTGACCGGGCCAAATATCTCACGAAATAAGCATCAAACGAAAAAACTACAAAGAATCAAACTCGTCTAGCGTGAAAGGGGAAGTCAGATGGCGCTATGGTTGGCCAGCTAGATGGCGCTGTCATAGGTCAAACGGAACGTAAATTCACTCATATATTTCCTACATTAGATACTGATAGTGACCGGGCCAAATATCTCACGAAATAAGCATCAAACGAAAAAACTACAAAGAATGAAACTCGTCTAACTTGAAAGGGGAAGCCAGATGGCGCTATGGTTGGCCGGCTAGATGGCGCTGCCATAGGTCAAACGGATATCAACTGTGTTTTTTTAAAATAGAAACCCCCATTTTTATTACATATTCGTGTAGTACGTAAAGAAATATGAATGTTTTAGTTGGACGCATTTTTTCGCTTTGTGATAGATGGCGCTGTAATAGTCACAAACGTATAAGTACGTCGTATCACGTAACATTCCGTAGTGCGGACGGTATTGCTTCGTGATACATTACCCGTGTTAAAATGGAGCGTTTACCAATTGCTGAAATGGTCGATATCGTGTTGATGTATGGTCATTGTGTTCAAAATGCCCAACGGGCGTGTGCTATGTATGCTGCTCGGTATCCTGGACGACATCATCCAAGTGTCAGGACCGTTCGCCGGATAGTTACGTTATTTAAGGAAACAGTAAGTGTTCAGCCACACGTGAAACGTCAACCACGACCTGCAACAAATGATGATGCCCAAGTAGGTGTTTTAACCGCTAATCCGCACATCAGTAGCAGACAAATTGCGTGAGAATCGGGCATCTCAAAAACATCGATTGCACCCGTACCGTAGTTCTATGCACCAGGAATTGCATGGCGACCACTTTGAACGTCGTGTACAGTTCTTCCATTGGGCACAAGAGAAATTACGGGACGTAGCTATTTAGCGAGAAGCGTCATTCACCAACAGCAGTAACGTAAACCGGCATAATATGCACTATTGGGCAACGGGAAATCCGCGATGGCTGCGACAAGTAGAAAATCAGCGGCCTTGGAAGGTTAAAATTGTTAAGGCTTTCGTGGCTACTTGTTGACAAACTGCCTGTTGGCTTCTGTCTCGGGTTCTTCGGCCGACGTTAGTCTGATGATTTTTCTGACGATTCGCCAGCACGAGTGGCTGGTATTGTCAAAGTGTCACCCTCCATTGCTGGTAGTGGACTGTGCTGACTGGTAGTGTCGGCGAATTTTACTACGTGGTCGGCCTCACATACCGCTTGCTCCGCCACAGCCGATTCCTCTATCTACTCCAACCTGCAGTGTGATCCTGGTGTTGATCGATCGTCCAGTCACTGGAACATAAACTTTCCCGCATGTGCATGGTAAGCGGTATATTCCTGGCATTGCAAGTGGGTCCCGTCTCCTCCGAATATGAAAATATTTTGTTGAGTTCCACCAACATAGACACAAATACCTTCGTGATAAACCTAAGAGAAATCAGAGCTCCCATGGAAAGATTTAGGTGTTCAATTTTCCCACGTGTGTAACATCTATATGTTACATCACTGGTGTTACCCATCAACATTATTGTGGTGTGCGTACTGTAAGACCTTCGGTTCACACACCATCAGATTAGTTGACTTGCCGCTCTAACGAAGTAGGCGAGTGTCAGCAATATGTCTCGTGGTCTTATCGTGGCGTGTTTATCTTCTGCCGTTAGGTCAGACGATAGAAATGGTTCAAATGGCTCTGAGGACTATGGGACTTAACATCTGTGGTCATCAGTCCCCTAGAACTTAGAACTACTTAAACCTAACTAACCTAAGGACATCACACACATCCATGCCCGAGGCAGGATTCGAACCTGTGACCGTAGTAGTCGCGGGGTTCCGGACTGAGCGCCTAGAACCGCGAGACCACCGCGGCCGGCACAGACGATAGAAATGCCACTTGCACGCTTAGAGTAGCAGATTGACGGTGACCAACTTTAAACAGAACTTGATTAATTTTCACACACATTTATTAAAATAATAAAAAGCATAGACATTACGTAACTTGATTCTGAATGCTGTTTACAAATGACAATCTGAAGTTCCATTGGTCTTGGTACGTTAATCTTATTCTCACATATCTCTGATACTTGACAAAGTGTCTATTCATTTATCTCCACGGCTACGTACAGGAATATGATGTTCTTCTTAGGTGCAGGCTGAAACTTGACTATAGACTGGTACAGACTAATGCAGACTAGTGCAGACTGGTGCAGACAAATGCAGACTGACTAATCGGAGGTCTGTACACTCGTTATAATACCTCGCGCGTTCAGGTATCACTGCGCGAGTGTGATCCGCGAGGAGAAAAGATTCTACGTTAGCAGCAATCTCATTGGCTGCGTTATATATTAATACGCGGATCGGCGGAAGCAGAATTTGGTCCGTCTCTAAGGCAGCACCATCTCGTAGTGCGGAGACGGACGAGCGCTGCGCCTGCGCTGTTGCGCTTAGCGGGGCGCGCTCTAGTGGGAAAGTTGTGTACGCGCTGACTACGCGGAACTATGTACACAACAATTATATAATATCTATGTAAGTCTTAATGTATTATGATTATTGTATGCTCTTACACTTAGTAACTGAATGTTATTACAAGATATACTTCCTTTGTATGTCAAATGTAATAAACAATTCTGTTTCACCGAATCATGCGTAGGGAACATTATCACTGTAACGAATAGAAACGGTAGAGGGAAGTCTACGTGTGGGAGGTTTAAACGACCCAAAGGAATCGCTGAAGGGCATGAGTAAGCGCGCCAGCAGTAGGAGAGTCGGTTTGTTGCCAACGATTGGAGTGTGTACCGCTGCGTAATACCGTCCAGTGCCATCGCTACAGAACATCATCTCCTCGTCAACTCCAGGGAAAGTAAAGGCTGATAGAACTGTGCGAATATATGAATAATTTGTTTAATTACAGAGATTTAATAGAAGTGTAAACTTAAAATACGTGTGTTACGAAAACATCATTAACATAAGACACGTTACCTACGTTAGCGCCGGCCGCGGTGGCCGTGCGGTTCTGGCGCTACAGTGTGGAACCGCGGGACTACTACGGTCGCAGGTTCGAATCCTGCCTCGGGAATGGATGTGTGTGATGTCCTTAGGTTAGTTAGGTTTAAGTAGTTCTAAGTTCTAGGGGACTTATGACCACAGCAGTTGAGTCCCATAGTGCTCAGAGCCATTTGAACCTACGTTAGCATCCTGTTTCCGATTCGGAGTATAAAATAGAAGTACGAAGGCAAGTCAAAAATTATCTACACTTTTCATTCTACCGTTTATTAATATGAAGCTAGTAATAAGCAATGCACGTCATTTTTCTACCTGATCTCCCTCCTTCCGACTGCACTTGGCCCAACGGTCAGCGAGCTTACGTATTTCTTCCAAATAAAAGGTTTTCTGTTGGTCGTGAAGCCACTTTGCACCGCATTTCACACGTCCGAATCTGAGGAAAATCGGCGACCACGCAAAGCATCCTTAAGTGGGCCAAACAAGTAAAAGTCACTTGTAGGTCTGGGCTGTAGGGAGGGTGTTCCAGTATCTCAGATTTCATCTTGTTGATCGTTTCAATAGTGTAACGGGCCGTGTGTGGCCGTACATTGTCATGCAGCAACAACACCTTCTTCGACAGCAAACTTCGGCGTTTGGTGCGAATTGTTGGTTTTAGCTTCTTTTCCAACACTTCACTGTACCTCGCACTGTTGATAGTCTTTCCCTTTTCCATGAACTCTGCCAGTGTGGGCTCTTGTGAGTCCCAAAACACTGTTAACATAACCTTTCCTGCGGATGATCCCGTCTTGAATTTTTCCCTCGTCGGCGATTCAGGGTGTTTCCACTGCATACTCTGGCGCTTTGACTCAGGCTTGTAGTGATGCACCCATGTTTCATCTCCGGTGACAATTCTGCTCAAAACTGCATCACCGTCGTTGTTGAAGCGAGTGAATAAGCGTTGACAGACCCTAACACGGGTGAGATTATGGTCGTCGGTAAACTTAATTGTACCCACCGTACACAGACGTTATGGAAACCGAGTTCGTCGTGGATGATGTGATGAGCGGAGCCGTGGCTGATGTTTAAAGCGGATGATACCTCATCGACAGTGATTCGCCTATTCGCGCGAATCATCTCTCCAGTTTGCTGAATGTTGTCCTCTGTAGTGAAGGTTGATCGCTGTCCCGCTCCCTCTTCATGCGTTACACTTGTTCTACCACTTTTAAACTCCTCAGTCCACAAAAACACAGTTTTACGTGACAGTGCACTTCGCCCATATTGCGATAGTAGCCTACGATGAGTGTCTGCCCCTTTGACACCCTCCGACTAGAGGAATCGGATCACCGCCCGTTCTTCCTCTGTAGTGCACACTTCTAATGGAGCTGCCAAGCTATATCTGCAAAAGAAGGAAGAACAATGACGGACATAAGATCAAACTGTCACAGCATTACCACAACAGTATAACAATGACACGTGCGAGGACGGAAGACAACGTGCGCAATGTAACAAACGTTGTGGCAAAAGTGTAGAAAATTTTTGAGTTGCCCTCGCACTTATTTTAACTTTCAATCACATTAAATTGCTGAAGTGTTCAGTCTTGAGTGAAATCTTTTATGAAACCCAGAGACAATGGCGTCTTCAACTGCTCCACGTGACATGAAAGTCAAATAACTACAGATAATTTCTGAATTAAATTCGCTTACTTCTGTGCAAATAAGTGTTTAAACTACATTTCATTTATAATTATGAAAAGTGCTTTTTAAATTGTTGTTGGAAGCCATATTAGATTTAAAACCCACTACACGCGGTAGTGTATTGTCAGTAATTAATTAACTGTCTTCAAAGAGCATTCTATATTTTTATGCAAACGAAAAATGCCTCTAAAAGTATCGGAGATCACCATACCGGTTTTAGGGTTGTTATGCACTGTATTAGTCAGTAATCAGTAGTTCTCATTAAAGAGCATTGTACTAATTAAGCTACACAGCTAGTGAATGTTATAGTGTAACAGAGGTTGTTGCTTTATTCATGATCAAAGATATGAAACTTTACGGAGTTAGTAAAATTACTGATATTGCTAGTATATTCTCATCTGATTATTTCACATAAGTAAATAACAGCAGTGAGTGTTACACAGCTGTTTAGTGCATTTGCATGCGTAACTTAAAGCCACAGTGCTATAAGTGGAATAGTCGAGAAACAGTCTGAAAGTTGTCCTATGAACCCTTTGCCAAGCACTTACGTGTGAATTGCATAGTCATGCAGATGTATGTGAGGGTGCTGATAAGTCATAAGCCTTAAAATTAAAAATGCTGTTACGGGTTTGCCAAAAATTATTAACATACTGCCCTTGAGCGCAATATATTTATGGGGTCTCAGCTCCAGCTTCTGCAATCCAACTAAAAAAACCGATTATGCGGTAAACCTCTCATCCGCAGCCTTTCTGGCTTCCTCAGTGCTCAGAAATTATCATCCCTTGAGATGTTTGTGAACAGACAATAATCTGAAGAAGCCACATGAAATGAACAGGGTGGATGATAGCGGAAACAAGATTTCTTTTCTCAACTTTTCTCGACGTTTTGAGACCTATTGTTGCTTCAGTTTGCCGGTAAGTTCAACGTAGTACTTTGCCGTGATGGTTTTACCATGTTGTAAGTAGTCAATAAGTAGGAGTCCTTCTTTACCCCAAAAGATGGATACGAGAACATGTCTTCTGATCTCTGTGTTTTGAACTTCTTTGGATGTGGAGAGCCACTGTCTCTCATTTCTTTGGACTGTTCGTTGGTCTCTGAATGGTGAAGTGGTGACGAGATGATCTGAAGGTCCCAGAGCATACCGGCGAAATTGGACCAAAATGGAATGTGAAGCAATCACCTATTCTCGCTTTTGGCCTGCATTGAGATATTTGGGATCGCATTTGGCTGAGTGTTCTCTTACGTCCAAAATCTCATGAATAATATGATCCTCAGAATACGCCCTCGGTCTCCGCTATCCTTTTAGCAATTATCCTTCGATCACCCAGGAAATGAAATAAACAGCATCCGCAACTGTGATTGGAGTTGGCCTTCTAGGACGCTCTTCATCTTCACTGCTGATGTGGCCTGTGTTAAATGCAGGAACCCAGTTCTTGGTAGTGGAGTAGGATTGGTAGATACTCAGTGTACTAGACATATCATAATAACGTTGTCTGATCATGTTCTCTTTTTAAAAAAGATAATCGCGGCACGACGCTCTTTCAACGCGAATTCTCTGGATTCTTGCGACATTTTCGCTTCAGACCTGCACAGAAAAATAAAAACCAGTGTTACCTGAACACAATTACTGTCAGTATCATTTAAAGGTCGAGGTTTGATTCCAGAACATCAGAATTAATCTATACCAGTTTTAACGAGGAGAAGCAAAGAACTTATCAGCACTCCCTCGTAGGTGAGTGTGCTGTAAACAGTCCCATCTTCGAAGATGACAACAGCCATGTTCACAGGGCTGCACGCATACATTCCTGCTTTGACGAACACTCACGCTTCCTATCGCATTTCGAGTGGACCGGTAAAACACCAGACCTTAATCACACGGAAGGTACTTGCGACTATTTGGAACAACGGATAAAGCATATCATCCACCATCCCCGCATTTTGGTAGTACTATTGCATCTAATCACCAGTCAGTGACTTAAGCTTGATATGGCATAATTGAAGAAACTTGTGCTATTTCTCGGCGTACTGACGCCACTATCAAAGTGGCGCTGCACGGCATTAGCATGACGTCTCCTTGAGGGACAAATTTTTTGTTTGTTGTCCATACTTAGTTTCGAGGTCTCAGCTGTTACGTGTAATTAGGATAATGCGAAAGTGTTAGAAAGAACAGTGAAAATAGTAAACTGTTAGCTGGTGATGACGTGTCTTATGCTGTAAAGATCAGAAGCAGGAGCAACTTAGGAAGCACAGAAATGCCTGTAGGGCTGCCCTCCACATAACGAACATTAGGATGTACCGAACGTCTTAACTGAAAAGGATTTGGCACAGTCTTGAAGACGAAGATCAAACGTGAACCTGATGAGAATGTGTAAGTGTCTGGACGAGTAGCAAGGTATCCATTGTTGTGGAACGCATAGAATATTAGATTCACTTAACGTGCCAAGGTGCTTGATGGTCTGTGATGGCAAGCAGCCCAAATGCGAACTAGACTGTCATGAAGTTTGTCTTAAGAGTTGCCATCCTTCAGGTAATAAGTGCAGTTTGTATGATAATATGATTTTGTTAAGTGAGAGTGTTATATACATCCACTTGATCCACAAATAACCACTGTTGGTGCTTTTTGGACTCGAATACAAATCTCGTGAATAGAGATTCCCTACGAACGTAGCGAGTACCTAATTGAGTCCGTGCCACCATGTTACATGCGGCGATTACGATCTACACTCCTGGAAATGGAAAAAAGAACACATTGACACCGGTGTGTCAGACCCACCATACTTGCTCCGGACACTGCGAGAGGGCTGTACAAGCAATGATCACACGCAAGGCACAGCGGACACACCAGGAACCACGGTGTTGGCCGTCGAATGGCGCTAGCTGCGCAGCATTTGTGCACCGCCGCCGTCAGTGTCAGCCAGTTTTCCGTGGCATACGGAGCTCCATCGCAGTCTTTAACACTGGTAGCAAGCCGCGACAGCGTGGACGTGAACCATATGTGCAGTTGACGGACTTTGAGCGAGGGCGTATAGTGGGCATGCGGGAGGTCGGGTGGACGTACCGCCGAATTGCTCAACACGTGGGGCGTGAGGTCTCCACAGTACATCGATGTTGTCGCCAGTGGTCGGCGGAAGGTGCACGTGCCCGTCGACCTGGGACCGGACCGCAGCGACGCACGGATGCACGCCAAGACCGTAGGATCCTACGCAGTGCCGTAGGGGACCGCACCGCCACTTCCCAGCAAATTAGGGACACTGTTGCTCCTGGGGTATCGGCGAGGACCATTCGCAACCGTCTCCATGAAGCTGGGCTACGGTCCCGCACACCGTTAGGCCGTCTTCCACTCACGCTCCAACATCGTGCAGCCCGCCTCCAGTGGTATCGCGACAGGCGTGAATGGAGGGACGAAGGGAGACGTGTCGTCTTCAGCGATGAGAGTCGCTTCTGCCTTGGTGCCAATGATGGTCGTATGCGTGTTTGGCGCCGTGCAGGTGAGCGCCACAATCAGGACTGCATACGACCGAGGCACACAGGGCCAACACCCGGCATCATGGTGTGGGGAGAGATCTCCTACACTGGCCGTACACCACTGGTGATCGTCGAGGGGACACTGAATAGTGCACGGTACATCCAAACCGTCATCGAACCCATCGTTCTACCATTCCTAGACCGGCAAGGGAACTTGCTGTTCCAACAGGACAATGCACGTCCGCATGTATCCCGTGCCACCCAACGTGCTCTAGAAGGTGTAAGTCAATTACCCTGGCCAGCAAGATCTCCGGATCTGTCCCCCATTGAGCATGTTTGGGACTGGATGAAGCGTCGTCTCACGCGGTCTGCACGTCCAGCACGAACGCTGGTCCAATTGAGGCGCCAGGTGGAAATGGCATGGCAAGCCGTTCCACAGGACTACATCCAGCATCTCTACGATCGTCTCCATGGGAGAATAGCAGCCTGCATTGCTGCGAAAGGTGGATATACACTGTACTAGTGCCGACATTGTGCATGCTCTGTTGCCTGTGTCTATGTGCCTGTGGTTCTGTCAGTGTGATCATGTGATGTATCTGACTCCAGGAATGTGTCAATAAAGTTTCCCCTTCCTGGGACAATGAATTCATGGTGTTCTTATTTCAATTTCCAGGAGTGTATATTGTCCTCACACCATGTTAAGCTGAGGTCAGAGATCATACACAATTGTGTAGCTCTTTTCATTTGCGTATTTTAATGTGGTGTAAAGTTCTTACATCCTTCTTCGTCTGGCAATTTTGAAACATACTTTTTGTTATACGGGATAAGTAACAGACACGTCTCTCTGGATCCAGACTTGCTGATATCCCTCTTCAAACTGTACCTTAAGTTCTTCGTTAATGTTTATTCCTATCAATTCTTCTTGCAATATCACATCAAAAAATGGTTCAAATGGCTCTGAGCACTTAAAACTACTTAAACCTAACTAACCTAAGGACATCACAAACATCCATGCCCGAGGCAGGATTCAAACTGCGACCATAGAGGTCGCGCGGTTCCAGACTGAAGCGCCTAGAACCGCTCGGCCACAACGGCCGGCATTATGACATCCATTTCTTCAATATCACTGTAAGGATTGATTGATAATCCACTATTGCATTTCCAAATTCAAAACATTCTCAAGCCTAGTTTCAAAGTCTGTGTGAAGGACGATCCCGTGACGAAACATGCAGTTCTTCGTTGGATCTTCTCTATCTCTTCTATCAGTTCTACCTGCTAAGGATCCTAGATTGATGAACAATACTCAAGAACTGTCGAAACGAGCGCCTTGTCCTCTGCTGTATTTAGCAAGACAATGATTTAAATTTTTAATCTCTGGACTTTCAACTCTCTTCCTCTCTGGGGAGACGAGGATAATGCCAGTAATCAGCTCTGGTTCATTACTCAGATAACCTACGCGCCCGTTTGTGAAGCTCTGATCCACTCATTTAGCAACCATTTGAAGAAAGTATAATTTACCGTGCTATTAATGCGGCATAAGAATCACGAAACACACTCATAACAGTATGTACCGAGTGCACGTTGGAAGTTTAATAAGTCCAGGGCTTGAAAACAATAAAATTAAAGGTAATGCAGCTCCCTCCCTCTCTCTCTCTCTTTCTCTCTCTCTCTCTCTCTCTCTCTCTTGTCTTTGATCGTTCACAATTAATCCTTTAGAAACTTACGTTCTGTTGACTGATCTCATATTAATGTCCAGATCATATGTAGTTTATGAGAGGGTTCTTTTTTGTTCATTATGGCTATCCCTTCTGTTGTTGGATACGAATGTAAGTGGCACCCATGCTTCACTGTGTGCATCACATGCAGGCTTGAGCAGCAGAGTGTAAATACGCTGACTGAACTTCCTAATTCAGGTATATAATGTAGCCCACGATATTCAAACTGCATTTGATTGTAGCAATGGCTTTTAAATATTTGCCGCCCTTGGCCAGTAAACATAACGAATATGGGATCGGAGCTATTGCTGCCAGTACATAGAGTCGTACTTCAAGCTGTGACTTTTATAAATTGAATTGGAATGGAGGTGTGGGAAACTGTAATTAGCGGAGTGCTTATATCAAAACACTGCAAATGCTGAGTCGAGGGTATTGTTTGTGTACAAGGAAAGCGCTCCACAGCTCTAGACAAATATTGCACGCCTGACTTGAAGGCACACAGCGAAGATCGTGTCAAACGCATTGCTCTACGTCTGAAGGAAATTTCTCCAGAATTCTGGGAGCGCGTTTGCTCGTGTTTATGTTCGCAGAATTAGCGGCCGAACAGTGACGGACGATCAGAGATAAATACTTGTTTTCGTGTCTCGTATTCCATTTCTGAAACCCACAAAATATTAATACTTTAGATTTTACGACTGTAAAAAACATTTATTATTTCTTTTCTGTCTAGACTCGAGAATCTCCTAGGTCAGTGATTTCGAAAGAAGATTGGGAACAGCGCTGCAACGTCTTTCCACGAGATATGAAGATGGAAAAGCTATCAGAAACTTTCCATAATACAGGATAAGTAACATGTATGTTTGTCTGAAGCTAGAGTTTCTGATATTACTTTCTAAATGCTTGCTTATCCTGTGTTATGGACTGTCGTAAGAATGTTTTTGATAACTTTTCCATCTTCATACCTCATGAAAAGAGTTTCAGCATGATTCTCTGTCTTCTTAAGAAATCACTGACTGAGGAGATTCTCACGTTTCGATAAGAAAGAAACAGCAGATGTTTTTCTATAGTCGTAAAATTTAGACACTTAATACTTTGTCTTTTTAGATGCGGAATACGAGACTCGAAAACAATTATTTGTCCCTGGTCGTCCGTCACTGTTAGGCAGCTAGTTCTGTGAATATAAATTTCTAAAGAATTAGTTGTGATTGATAAATGACGAGAGAGAGTTGCGTTATCTTTACTTTTATTATTTTTGAGCACGGCACCCATTAAACTTCAAATGTTCACTCAAAAAATACTAAAATGAGTGTGCGTAGTGATTCTTATGCCACAGTAATAACACTTTAAATTATACTTTCATAAAATGGTGGCCGAATGCTTAAATAAGGGCTTCACAAAGAGGAGTGTAGATTTTCTGAGTAATGAATTAGAACCGATTTCTGGTATTATCCGCGTCTCCCCACAGAGGAAGAGAATTGAAAGTCCAGAGATTAAAAATTTAAATCGCTGTCTTGCTAAGTATCGCAGAGGACGAGGCGATTGTTTGACCGATTGTTGAGTAATGTTCATCGATGTGGGACCCTTACTAGGTAGGACTGACAGGAGAGATCCAACGAAGAGAACGGGATCGTTTTTTCGGCGCGAGAGCGTTATGGAGATGCTCGAAAAAACTCCAATGGCAGACGTTCCAAGAGGGGAATTGTGAATCACGGTGAAATTTACTACTGAAATTTCCAAAGAACACTTTCCGGAAAAAGTCGGACAACATATTACTTCCTCCCACAGACATCTTGCGGAAAGACCACGACGAGAAAATACGAGAAATTAGAGCTAATGCAGAGGCTTACCGATGATCATCGTTCTTCCCACGGGATTTTCGCGAGTTACGTTGCTTGCGGTGATGACGTAGATGTAAATTCCAATGCTATCGTAAGAAGAATGTAGGTTCAACGATGGAAACGTTAAAGTGAAACGGAGATGCTACAATATTTAAGATTAAACATAACTGAACTAAAGGCAAATATTAAAATTTTGCTACTAAGTCATCAGACTAATCCCTCCTATTAAAATCATTTACGTGTTAATTTTACTAAATTTTCGTTTTGTGTCGCTTTAAGTAATAAATGTACAAAACTCAAATTTTTTGCTCTCTACTATCCTACAGTTAAATCTACCAGAGTGAGTAGCGCTGTATCAGCTGTCTAAAATACGTTTGAAGCTGTTGAATTAGTAATAACTCAGTAGATGATAGGCAAGGGGCTTACCCAAAGCAGAAGATCTTGCCACGTGGTCTACAGGACGAAATAGTGTGTTAGCGTATAAACGGAAACGTAATGGTGCGCCTGCCGGCCGGCAACCCATCCAACGGCTGCGCAGTACTTGCCACATACAACACAGGCGGTATCATGGAAAAATTCGTTCTACAAGACCGCCGAACTGCGTAAACAAACAAATTGTAAGTACACCATCCGACGGTTATTGAGTTTGAGTATAAACGGTTGTGGTATGGTAAGAAGACAACCACCAACGGATGACCAGTTATAGAAAGCCACAGTTGTGTAACGAGGGAGTAGTTTCACGCCGACCTTTTTTCAGAAACTTTTGTTGCCTATAGTACCAAAAATGTCGTGAGGAGATAAACACCCATTCATCGAATTCATTATTTGTAGTACAAAACGACTGACATCATCGGAAAGTAAAAATTCGTCTATTGTTTCAATAAGTGACCTAAGTACGTTGCTTGATCCACGAGGCAACCAGCCGAATATTCTGCATTTTACGAGTGTACATGGTGCCAAAGTGGTTGATGAAAATCGTAACAAAATCGACGTTTTTACGGTTGTTTGGTCACAGATTAAATATCTGAACAAACAAATATTTATGCAACGCAAATGAAAATTGTTTCCAAACGTTTGAATCAATGTGTGGCAACAAACAAGGACGAAATAAAACGGATGTTTGGATTGATTTTGTGGGTGTGGTTTATGAAACTTCCATCCATACATTTCTATTGGTCCAAGGATGGACTGATTATTCAAACATTCCCGCGAAAGGTAATGAATTAAGATAGTTTTGAAATTATGTTGAGAATGCCGCATTTCGCAGATAATACAAGAGCTGATGCTTTAGATCGACTCTCTACTGAACAAAAATTTTAAAAAGTATTATATTGTTAGACGAATGCATATTTTCGCGGCTATCTGTACTGATAAAATTCCCTCGAGCTTCCAGCCGCGTCAAGTGATTTACAGTCCACGAGCTTTCGGCCGAGTAATCCTCTGCCGTTGTCAAGTGGTGACTGTCTTCTGGTTGCTGCTATCCTCCTTATATACGCGTGCTACCCTCTGTGACCTAACTGCTGCTCGCTCCAGTTATGTGTTTTCGTTGCGCACCCGCCACGCCCGCTTCAACCTTCCAATGACCGGGTCCAATACCGTTTTATTGAGGGTTTGTCACAAATTTATATCGATCGCTCCTTTTATGACGCTATCCGAGAAAATATTATTCGATGTGATAACAGGTGTCTCGTCGAATTCAGTACGATACCTGTTGTCTATTGCAGGGCTTCCCAACGTGTGGTCCGCGGACCCCTTAGGGGTCCGCCGGCTCTTTCTAGGGGGTCCGCGGCCACGTTTCACCAAATCTTGTAAAATAATGAGTAAAATTATTGAATAAAAATGTGAAAATCAATTTCATCACTTTTTTTCGTGTGTACTTTTACCTCAGGTCGTATTCCCAAGCAGCCTTTGCGGTTCCTAAGTGAGAACGCATACACAGTTTAGTGCCGGAGAGTGCGGCTTCTCTGATCGACTGTTTCGCAACAATACGGGGATTGTTTGTGCGCCGGCTCACGGTGCTACATGCGCTGAAACCTTTTACGCGTGAGCGGAGCGAGCTTTGCCGACCAATCACAGCGCTCGCTGCCACGTATGCGGCCCCAGGCATCATTAAATGTTAAACTTGCTTTGTCAGTACACTACCTATTTCATAAGTCGATTTTTGACCTTCAAGTTGTTTTCATTCATATCTAAACCAAAGACTATTGATACTTCAGGAGGGGGGGGGGGGGTCATTTCGAACATGGCACCTGCATTAAGGAGCTTTCAGTTCCCATGGCTTTCGCTCTGAAATTTAAAGTTACTGTGCTCTTGACTGACTAGGGGTCCGTCATGGTTTTTCGACTAAAGAAGGGGTCCGCCAGATGAAAAGGTTGGGAAGCCCTGGTCTAGTGCATACTCTGCTATCATTGATTTCTCAGGGTACCGTCAAATACCTGGAAGAGAAGGTCTACGGAATCTTTGATGGGAACGCGCGGGAATAACGACATCACATCAAAGCTGACCATAATATCTCCTTCTCCAAGACGCAAGCATTTGATATGACTGCTTAAATCGTTCGTGTTCTTGAAGGGTTGCACACAGTCACCAGCATGAGAGTACGGAGGCTGGGCAGATGTTTTGGAGTCCAGAAGTCGGCGATCCAATGGTGCTGACGATGGAATGTGGAGGTGTGTTATTCTTGTGGACCTTTGGAAGGTCACACATGTGGGAGGTTGAGATGCCCGAGTGAGGATATTTTTTAATAACATTCTCCTCCAGTGAAGACCTCTTGAATAGCTCCGACGTCTTCCTCATTATTCTGGATGTTGGATCTCTTGATAATTTTATGATGCTGCTAAAACACTACGTGTCGGCGTATCTCTAAGACCGTTGTGAGGACGAATTATAATCAGATAATTTTTGAAACGAAAGAGACATCTACACCGCATCAAATGTTTAAATTTTGTTATGGTAATGGATACTGCTAAGGTTTTCGAATTTATAGTCACAATTTACTTGATAAAGAAACTATCACACTAACAAATGTTGTGATGAATTTCGTAATTTCAGTAAAGGCCACACATTATGTACCGATAATTGGTGTCGCAGTGCAGGTTTGGCAAGCAAACTCATAACAAAGAATACATATTTGGTTGGCACCACTCGACTGTACCGCAAAGGCATTCCGAAAGAAACTGAAACAACCAAATTGAAACGCGGGGATGTGAGTGCAACAGGGAATAGTCAAGGAATTACGATCCTGAAACGGAAAGACAAAAGAGATGCTTTGGTTCTTTGCGTCGAACAATCGAATGAAATGAGAAACAATCAAAAGAGCGATTTATCGAAAAATAAAAATTGTTTCTGTATACAATAGGAAAAAACTGCTAATAACCTTTCTAATCAGATGAGAGAGACAGTAAAATGATATCGAAGGTTAGCATTCGATGTTTCTTTGAACACCGCTGTCATGAATGCATTATACATATTACAAGATGTAACAAGACGGAAAATGTAACTCAGTTTCGATATAAGAAGAAGCAAACACCAATTCGAAACAAAGGAAAGAAAGGCGCACAAAGCGCGTTAGACAGTGTTTTGAATGTTGCAAGACAAACACAGATACATTCGGGCACGATTCAGCTAGAAAATTAACTATGAAGGTAGTTACGTTTTTTAATACATTAAATTTAAACCTAATTTTTTAATTGAATGTTTTAATAAACTTCATTTTTTACCAAAGGAAAAGTGCCCTGTCAGACCCTAGGGACTGACTTCGTCCAAACGAAAACTACTCTGCCAGGCCCAGGAGGCTCACGGCGCCCAAAACAAGAGTCCACTATCAGTGGCACGGTACTGACAGCGCGCTTAACGTCTTAATGACTCAATGAAGTTGGCGGTAAAATTATAGAAATTTTTGCTTACACAGGGTGGTACCGGCTTCCTTCTCCTGTACCATCTGTGAACGGAGGAGGGAGGAATGGTGGGAGGAGTAACTGAACATGGTACAATATGTAACCCTTGCCAGACACCGTACACTGGTACAGACAGCCTTCATAAACAACGATTATATGTGGCTCTCGAACACAGTTTTTGTAAATTGATTTCCCATTACCGCTTATGGTTGACCATATAAACACTCCAATGTCGATTGTGGAAATGTGGTTCTGCCTGCTGGATTCCCGCTTACAGAACTGATATGCGTTCTCACATAATTTATTTTTATTTATTTATTAACCTGATCAGATTAGGGTTAAAATGGCTCTGAGCGCTATGGGACTTAACATCTGAGGTCATCAGTCCCCTAGACTTAAAACTACTTAAACCTAACTAACCTAAGGACATCACACACATCCATGCCCGAGGCAGGATTCGAACCTGCGACCGTAGCAGCAGCGCTCAGATTAGGGCCATCAGGCCCTCTTTCACATCGGACCAGGGTTTCACACATTCAGTACCTTTTTTACTTCATATTTACATAAGAAATAACAGTTTTAACGTAGCAAATACACTCCTGGAAATGGAAAAAAGAACACGTTGACACCGGTGTGTCAGACCCACCATACTTGCTCCGGACACTGCGAGAGGGCTGTACAAACAATGATCACACGCACGGCACAGCGGACACACCAGGAACCGCGGTGTTGGCCGTCGAATGGCGCTAGCTGCGCAGCATTTGTGCACTGCCGCCGTCAGTGTCAGCCAGTTTGCCGTGGCATACGGAGCTCCATCGCAGTCTTTAACACTGGTAGCATGCCGCGACAGCGTGGACGTGAACCGTATGTGCAGTTGACGGACTTTGAGCGAGGGCGTATAGTGGGCATGCGGGAGGCCGGGTGGACGTACCACCGAATTGCTCAACACGTGGGGCGTGAGGTCTCCACAGTACATCGATGTTGTCGCCAGTGGTCGGCGGAAGGTGCACGTGCCCGTCGACCTGGGACCGGACCGCAGCGACGCACGGATGCACGCCAAGACCGTAGGATCCTACGCAGTGCCGTAGGGGACCGCACCGCCACTTCCCAGCAAATTAGGGACACTGTTGCTCCTGGGGTATCGGCGAGGACCATTCGCAACCGTCTCCATGAAGCTGGGCTATGGTCCCGCACACCGTTAGGCCGTCTTCCGCTCACGCCCCAACATCGTGCAGCCCGCCTCCAGTGGTGTCGCGACAGGCGTGAATGGAAGGACGAATGGAGACGTGTCGTCTTCAGCGATGAGAGTCGCTTCTGCCTTGGTGCCAATGATGGTCGTATGCGTGTTTGGCGCCGTGCAGGTGAGCGCCACAATCAGGACTGCATACGACCGAGGCACACAGGGCCAACACCCGGCATCATGGTGTGGGGAGCGATCTCCTACACTGGCCGTACACCACTGGTGATCGTCGAGGGGACACTGAATAGTGCACGGTACATCCAAACCGTCATCGAACCCATCGTTCTACCAATCCTAGACCGGCAAGGGAACTTGCTGTTCCAACAGGACAATGCACGTCCGCATGTATCCCGTGCCACCCAACGTGCTCTAGAAGGTGTAAGTCAACTACCCTGTCCAGCAAGATCTCCGGATCTGTCCCCCATTGAGCATGTTTGGGACTGGATGAAGCGTCGTCTCACGCGGTCTGCACGTCCAGCACGAACGCTGGTCCAACTGAGGCGCCAGGTGGAAATGGCATGGCAAGCCGTTCCACAGGACTACATCCAGCATCTCTACGATCGTCTCCATGGGAGAATAGCAGCCTGCATTGCTGCGAAAGGTGGATATACACTGTACTAGTGCCGACATTGTGCATGCTCTGTTGCCTGTGTCTATGTGCCTGTGGTTCTGTCAGTGTGATCATGTGATGTATCTGACCCCAGGAATGTGTCAATAAAGTTTCCCCTTCCTGGGACAATTAATTCACGGTGTTCTTATTTCAATTTCCAGGAGTGTAGTATTAAAATAATATGATTGTCTGAAGCGGCAGTGTGAATAAATTATACTCACTATGAACTAATCGAGTTAATACTGGCAGTACTTGTACTACTGCAGTTGCTGCCACTAATAATGGTAACACTAACAACAAAACCAATTATAATAATGACAATAATGATAGTGACAGACGTAAGAAGAATTTGTAAGTGTACGAAACAGATATTTTCTGACAAAGCTAGTTCTGGGGAAAGGAAATTTAAGGAGACTGCATAGGCTAAGAATACTGGGAAATGAGGAAGAATAGGTACCGTATCGTTTCTGAAACATTTGTGGGTTGTCAGATTCCAACTTCTTTTCAAAAATGTCAGCCAATGAGGGGTAGAACTTTTTGTACTGGGGAGCAGAAAAATAATTGAACTGACGGAGAAGCTATCCGCATCTTGTACGTAACTGAACAGAAACAGATAACGCCGGCCGGAGTGGCCGAGCCGTTCTAGGCGCTTGAGTCCGGAACCGCGCGACCGCTGCGGTCGCAGGTTCGAATCCTGCCTCGGGCATGGATGTGTGTGATGTCCTTAGGGTAGTTAGGTTTAAGTAGTTCTAAGTTCTAGGGGACTGATGACCTCAGATGTTAAGTCCCATAGTGCTCAGAACCAAACAGATAACGTGCTAAGTAAGTGGGAAACCGGAACAGCATTTTTCCATAAGTCAACAGTGCCAAACAACTGACAATAGTGGAATGAACAGCTGACCAGTTAACAAAAGCTACCCAGGCCGTAGCATGCAAACTCGTCAGCGAAAATCGGTTTCCGACCTTCGATTTTCATCTGCCGGAAATTTATTTAATCAGCCTTTACTGTTAGTCATTTAGCCAGAGAAAGCGAGTAATCACAAACTGTTATTCTTAACACGTTATGAACTGGTGCGTTTTACTTGAAACTAACAGCATTTAAACTTCATTATGCACTCTTTACAGCAATTAGAACATTACAGTGAGGAATAACTGTTCGAACGCGCTGTAGACGGTTATGCTTATAAGATGGCTGCTCATCCGATGACATCAATAGCATACCTACATGATAGCTCTCATGCTTGTTCAACCCTGTGCCTGGGGTGCACGTGTCATAGCTTGTGACGCTGGGTTTTAATTGACGGGGCAAAGATCAACAGACGGCTTGTTGAGAGCAGGGATATCTCTGCAGTGAATTTTTCTCTACTTTTGTATCTGCACTATATCTTGTTATCTGTTTCTTTCAGAAAGCGGGCAATACTGACGTAATCCACCGTGAACAGCTGCCGCAACGGTTCCGTTACAAACTTATGTTGGGGAATTCCCGCTCCTTTCGAGTGTCGACAGAGCTATCACATCTTTGTTCATTCCTGAACGGCCTGCTTCTTTAAGCCAACAGTAAAACCCGTATCAGGTGGACCAGTGTAGTCAGCCAACAATCACACTACGTTTTGCCAGGGGGTCCAGCAATGACGAAATGACGAACAAAAACGTAACACTAAACAATGGTTCAAATGGTTCAAATGGTTCAAATGGCTCTAAGCACTATGGGACTTAACATCTGAGGTCATCAGTCCCCTAGACTTAGAACTACTTGAACCTAACTAACCTAAGGACATCACACACATCCATGCTCGAGGCAGGATTCGAACCTGCGACCGCAGCAGCAGCGCGGTTCTGGACTGAAGCGCCTACACCGCTCGGCCACAGCGGCCGGCCACTAAACAATAATTAATGAAATACCAGGATACATTTGTCTAGGTTCCATATCGAAGTGACTGAAATTTGCAGGATAGCAGGTAAATGTAAGCGCGAGATATGCCATTGCAAATTTGAAAGCCGGTACATTAATAACCGGTGTAACTTCCACAGTGTTGAATTCAAGCATGCAAGCGTGCAAGCATAATGTTGTACAGGTGCTGGATGTCAGTTTGTGGGATGGAGCTCCATGATTGCTGCTCTTGGTCGTCAATACAGGAGCGGTTAATGCTGGTTGTGGTTGACGCTGGAGCTGTTGCACGAAGATGTCCCTTATATGCTCGAATGGAGACAGATCTGGTGATCGACCAGGCCAAGGGAACATGTCGACACTCTGTAGGACATGTTGGGTTAAAACAGCAGTATGTGGGGGAGCGTTATCTTGTTGGAGAACACCACCTCGAATGCTGTTCATGAATGGCAGCACAACAGGTCGAATCTTCAGATTGACACATAAATTTACCATCAGGATGCGTAGGATAACCGCGAGAGTGCTCCTGCTGTCATACGAAATCTCGCCCCAAACCATGGCTCCAGATGTCTAGCACGCAGACAGGTTGGACGCAGGTTCTCGTGTGGTCTCCTCCTAACCAACAGGCTGCCCTTACTGACACCGGGGCAGAACCAGCTCACAGACCTCTACCCTGTTCTCCATCGAACTCTAACTTGACAGCACTTAAGTCGCAAATCGGGGTATTTGGGTATTTGGAGTCAGTGGAATGGCGTCGGGCTCGGAGATGTCCTTCAATTAACCGATTTGTAACGGTCCATTGTGTGCTGCGGTGCCAACTACTACTCATTTTGCTGCTGCAGATGCAGTACGATCCGTCAGAATTATACACCGAACACTTACGTTCTTCCTCCTCGGTAGTGCCACATGGTCTCCGGAGCCTGGTCTTCTTGCGACACCACATTCCCGTGACCACCGCTGCCAGCAATCATATACAGTGGATACAGTCTTTCGCTAACATCGCAAAAGAAACATCAAGCTTGTTGTTGCTCTATAACACGACCTCGTTCAAACTAAGTGAGGTGTTAATAACGACGCCTTTGTCGCCTGAACGGAATTCTTGACTAGCATCAACTCACTATTTCTTGATTCAAAAAGCTTTACCAACAGCCGTATGTTTTGTTTTATTTTATTTTATATCTCAAATGCTACCAGTTTCGGCAACTCAATATTGGCATCTTCAGGCCTCTGAATAATAAAGGAGTATACATGTAGTGATATAAGGTTGTACAGTTCAAGTTTACAATTGACAGGTTTTCATAATAGCGCTTAAACTTCAAAATACTGGAAAGATTATTGTTAAATCAAATTATGTGTACAACCAGCGCAAATATGCTAAAACATACGTATATGTTTGTTAATAGTATTAAACCGAACCTCTCTGTATATCTACACAATAGATTAAAACTTGTGTACACATTTGTTATCCATAAAACTATTTGACATGACAGATCTACTGGGCAACTAGAATTGCACCAATGTAGCCTCATTGGAGGGTTACGGTTAGGTTGAGGCTTCGCACATATACATTAGCCGCGTTTTGTCAACTGTAGAGGAAGCTCGCTGTCGTCTTAGACTAGGGAAGAGTCGGGTATGGCTCTTTCAGGTCACCTCGCTTGCATGGTTCTGGAGGCAGGTGGTTGGGGCCTTGGTCAACGGGAAAATTCGAGCCGTCATTCTATAAAACCACCAGCATTCGGTTGTTCGGTCTCATTTTTCTCTCAGTTTTTCGCAGTCCGTAGTTTAGTTAGCGACCCTCCACGGTCCGTCTCAACCGACGACGACGTGTCTACCTGTAAGTTGCTTCTATTAGGTGAGTCGTCCCGTCCTTACTCTCCTTTGCGGGAAACTACATCGTTTCCAGTCGGGTTACGCCCTGCCTAAAGACACTCCTAGGGTGACTAGCTGCAGTAAAGCAATGTGCTACATCTGTGTTTGCTTTATAATGCGTGCGTGTAATTTCGGGACACCTTTTACGCAGAGCTAGGTACTAAGGTAAAAATATTAATCTTCGTTCTGGCAGCCGAATGATGTACTCCTTGCTAAACTCGGTAATACATTTCCGATATTTGTTTTTCAACGACACATATTACTAGCGAACCCGATAACGCTTTGCAATTGTAGTGCTTTACAATTATTAAATGTGGGAATTGGATATACATCATTAACCCCTTCCCACCTTACTCCCTCAATTTCCTCTTCTTCCCTCTCTCTGTCCATCTCCTCCTTCCGCCTCTCTACGTCCATTTCGTCCCCTCCTACTCTCTGTCCATTTCCTCATCTTCCCTCTCTCAGACCTAGAGCTTTGTTTATTGTTAATGAAAAAGAACCCTTGATTGAGAATTGAAGTCGCTTACAATAATTGGGTAAATCGGTTGGTTTCGTTGGTATTCAGAGTACGAGAGACACCTCTCCAGCCTCTGGATCTCTCAGAACAGTAACTTCATTAACAGCAGTCGACTTCGTTTTAATCTCGGGAAAAATTACGGCTGTAGTTTCCCCTTGCTTTCAGCCGTTCGCAGTACCAGCACAGCAAGGCCGTTTTCGTTAGTGTTACAAGGCCAGATCAGTCAATCATCCAGACTGCTGCCCATGCAACTACTAAAAAGGCTGCTGCCCCTCTTCAGGAACCACACGTTTGTCTGCCCTCTCAACAGATACCCCTCCGTTGTGGTTGCACCTACGGTACCGCCATCTGTATCGCTGAGGTACGCAAGCCTCCCAACCAACAGCAAGGTCAATGATTCATGGGGGGGGGGGGGGGGGTTGTAGGGATATGAAATGGAATGATTACATAGGTTCAGTCATGGGTAAAGCAGGTGGTAGACTTCAGTTTATTGGTAGAATACTGGGGAAGAGCAATCAGTCTACTTAGGAGATTACTTACAGATCACTCAAGCGACCGATTCTAGAATATTGCTCGAGTGTTTGGGACCAGTACCAAATAGGACTAATAGGGGATATTGAACGCATACAGAGAAGGGCACCGTGAATGGTCATATGTTCGTTTAATCCGTGGGAGAGTCTCACAGAGATGCTGAAGGAACTGAATTGGATGAAAGACGTAAAGTATTCCGAGATAGTCTATTAATAAAATTTCAAGAACCAGCTTTATATGATGACGTCAGGAATATACTACAACCCTACAAGCATCGCTCAGAGGGGGATCGTGAGGATAAGATTAGAATAATTACTGCACAGAGGCATTCAAACAATAATTCTTCCCGCGCTCCATATGTGAATGGAACAGGAAGAAACCCTGATAACCGATACAGTGGGACGTACGGTGTGTCGTGCACCTCATGGGTGTTTGCAGAGTATAGATGTGGATGTAAATGCAGATACGATTACAATCGGTAAAGTTGCAGGACACTATCCTCACCTGCAAGTAGCAAAAGAAATCCGAAGTGCCTGTGCAAGGGATAAAGTACACTACTGGCCATCAAAATCGCTACACAACGAAGATTACGTGCTACAGACGCGAAATTTAACCGACAGGAAGAAGATCCTGTGATATGCAAATGATTAGCTTTTCAGAGCATTCACACAAGGTTGGCGCCGGTGGGGACACCTACAACGTGCTGACATGAGGAAAGTTTCCAACCGATTTCTCATTCACAAACAGCAGTTGATCGGCGTTGCCTGGTAAAACGTTGTTGTGATGCCTCGTGTAAGGAGGAGAGATGCGTACCATCACGTTTCTGACTATGATAAAGGTGGGATTGTAGCCTATGGCGACTGTGGTTTATCGTATCGCGACATTGCTGCTCGCGTTGTTCGATATCCAATGACTGTTAGCAGAATATGGAATCGGTGGGTTGAGGAGGGTAATACGGAACGCCGTACTGGATCCCAACGGCCTCGTATCTCTAGCAATCGAGATGACAGGCATCTTATCCGCATGGCTGTAACGGATCGTGCAGCCACGTCTCGATCCCTGAGTCAACAGATGGGGACGTTAACAAGGCAACAACCACCTGCACGAACAGTCCGATGACGTTCGCAGCAGCTTGGACTATCAGCTCGGAGACCATGGCTGCGATTACCCTTAACGCTGCATCACAGACAGGAGCGCCTGCGATGGTGTACTCAACGAGGAACCTGGGTGCACGAATGGCGAAACGTCATTTTTTTTCGGATGAATAGAGGTTGTGTTTACAGCATCATGATGGTCGAATCCGTGTTTGGCGACATCGCGGTGAACGCACATTGGAAGCGTGTATTCGTCATCGCCATACTGGCGTATCACCCGGCGTCATGGTATGGGGTGCCATTGGTTACACGTCTCGGTCACCTCTTGTTCGCATTAACGGCGCTTTGAACAGTGGACGTTACATTTCAGATGTGTGACGACCCGTGGCTCTACCCTTCATTCGATCCCTGCGAAACCCTACATTTTAGCAGGATAATGCACGACCGCATGTTGCAGGTCCTGTACGGGCCTTTCTGGATACAGAAAATGTTCGACTGCTGCCCTGGCCAGCACATTCTCCAGATCTCTCACCAATTGAAAACGTCTGGTCAATGGTGGCCGAGCAACTGTCTCGTCACAATGCGCCAGTCACTACTCTTGATGAACTGTGGTATCGTGTTGAAGCTGCATGGTCAGCTGTACCCGTACACGCGATCCAAGCTCTGTTTGAGTCAATGACCAGGCGTATCAAGGCCGTTATTACGGCCAGAGGTGGTTGTTCTGGGTGCTGATTTCTCAGGATCTATGCACCCAAATTGCGTGAAATTGTAATCACATGTCTGTTCTAGTATAATATATTTGTCCAATGAATATCCATTTATCATCTGCATTTCTTCTTGGCGTAGCAATTTTAATGGCCAGTTGTGTATTTAATCATATTAACTGCACTTCAAGTAATTTCACTTGCACCTCTTCGTCAGTTACTAGCAACACACAACCGATTCCACCTGCTCCACCCCCCACCCAGCTGGAACATGGGGCGGTTAGTTTAGGAGTCTCATTCTGGAAATTGTGTTACATGTAAAAGTTGCTGCAAAGCCTTGCATGTAGTGAGCATGTGTTTTCGTTGTGGCGCCGCAGTGCCGGTCGACGGGCGCGTGCATCAGCTGGTTCTTCGTGTGCGACGGTCGGCGCGACTGCGCCGACGGCTCGGACGAGGAGTGCAACGCGGCAGAGGGCGGCGGCTGCCCGCCTCTCGCCTTCCGCTGCGGCTCGGGCGGCACCTGCGTGTCGCGGGCGGCGCGCTGCGACGGCAACAGGGACTGCCCGCTGGGCGAGGACGAGCTGGGCTGCTCCCAGAGGACGGGTAAGCGGGGCTCTGCAGGCTGCGTGGCGACGCTGCGGCGTCCACCAGCCTCACTCTCTTTCCACTAGGGCGATCAACACTTTCTGATTTCCCGGGATCTCCCCTATTAGAGCTGTTATTTTTGTAATACTCCCGGCTCCCTTATTGACTGCCTGTTTCCTTTCCACTAGGGTGATCAACACTTTCTGATTCCCCGGGATCTCCCCTATTAGAGCTGTTATTTTTGTAATACTCCCGCCTCCCTTATTAACTGCCTGTTTCTCCTGAAAATATCGTCAGTGTTCACTGTAATAAATATTAATCACGATGTTAATCACACGAAGAAATATCGATAGCTAAAATTCTCTGATCGATAGATCTTGCTGGTCCAGAACGAGATTTTCACTCTGCAGCGGAGTGTGCGCTGATATGAAACTTCCTGGCAGATTAAAACTGTGTGCCGGACCGAGAATCGAAATCGGGACCTTTGCCTTTCGCGGGCAAGTGCTCTACCAACGGAGCTACCGAAGCACGACTCACGCCCCATCCTCACAGCTTTACTTCTGCCAGTCCCAGTTTGGAAGGTAGGAGACGAGGTACTGGCAGAAGTAAAGCTGTGAGGACGGGGCGTGAGTCGTGCTCGGGTAGCTCCGTTGGTAAAGCACTCGCCCGCGAAAGGTAAAGGTCCCGAGTTCGAGTCTCGGTCCGGCACACAGTTTTAATCTGCCAGGAAGTTTCATATCAGCGCACACTCCGCTGCAGAGTGAAAATCTCATTCTGGAAACATCCCGCAGGCTGTGGCTAAGCCATGTCTCCGCAATATCCTTTCTTTCAGGAGTGTTAGTTCTGCAAGGTTCGCAGGAGAGCTTCTGTTAAGTTTGGAGGGTAGGAGACGAGGTACTGGCAGAAGTAAAGCTGTGAGGACGGGGCGTATGTCGTGCTTGAGTAACTCAGTTGGCAGAGCACTTGCCCGCTAAAGGCAAAGGTCCAGAGTTCGAGTCTCGGTCCGGCACACAGTTTTAATCTGCCAGGAAGTTTCATATCTTACAGGTTCTCGTATAAAAATCGATATTATGTCGACATATAGTATTTTTTCTGTTGGTGCTCCTACAAAATGAAGACAACTTGGTTCAAGAAAATGTAAGGAGCGGTGAAACAATGATGTGGCCTATATGTGTAGATGGGCTGTGACAGGGGGAATATTTACTTGTTTGTCAGTTAGTACTGGTCACCCAGGGATGCAGGAGCAATTATAAGCCGTTCATGCAGTTTGGTATTATCTGCTGTGAATTGAGCTAAGTGCTCTAATAAGGACTGTACAGTTTTCTGGGTGACATCTTCTCCCCCTTGTGCGTTTTACTCTGTTTTATCCAGTACACAAGAAAAAAATAACAGATGGAACAAAAGGGGAACAGTAAAAGTATAGCTAACTGTTATACTGTAAAATTACTTTTGCCAGTCGAAGTCATCACACCGCCTGGCATAATACTCATACTTCGGCATGTAGAATACATCACTGGAACTGATTCTTTGCAGTTCATTTTTGACTCTTAGAATTCCTCTGCCTTCGTATTTATAGGACACGGCCCCCTGTGTCTTCTTACTACTCCACAAGCTGAAGACAGTCGTGAAAGGACAACGTTTCGTCTGCACTGAAGAGATAGAAAAGGGAAATATTGTGTGGCTAGGGCGTCCCGTCGGGTAGACCGTTCGCCTGGTGCAAGTCTTTAGAGTTGACGCCACTTCGGCGACTTGCGAGTCGATGGGGACGAAATGATCATGATAAGTACAACACAACACCCAGTCCCTGAGCGGAGAAAATCTCCGACCCAGCCGGGAATCGAACCCGGGCAGTTAGGTATGACATTCCGTCGCGGTGACAACTCAGCTACCAGGAGCGGACACTGAAGAGATGAGAATCGCTGAACTAAACACTGTACTGATAATAACATTCTGGAAATGCTTCAAAGGCAGAAAAAATGGTGGCATTTGGATTTATATCTCACGTAGAGTACTTTGAAGAGGATGAAATTAATGTCAGTTAAGTTATAAAGACTTACAGAAAAAACAAAAGTTATTTTATCCAATTTCGTAGAATGTGACTGAGACTTGAAAACTCATGATATAGCTGAACGGCCTAGCAGGCAAATACCAACCATAAACATTTTTTTTTAAATTATAACTACTTCTGCAGTTCACACCAAGTGACATTCGGCATGACCTACTCTTGGTGTACGTCACTTCGAAGAGATGAGCATAACAATATGGTCTGATAACCTATGTGATAGCGGCAATTTTTTATTTTAGCTTACAGATCGAAGACTAATTTAAACGCAGCAGTACTTTAGTGTGGTGTTAGTCTGCGTCTTGAGAGTTACATTTTTTGGTGTTCCTATTGGCGCCGACTAATTGAGAAAACGCCACTTCAGTACTAACCCTGCCCTGTACAGTTAGCTCCTTCTAGCCGTACCAGCAAATCGTGATGCCCCTGCCAGACATCCCCGTCCCGTATGCCTCCCGACGCCGCATTGCCTGTCTGTCACCGCAGATCATCAGTGCTACTGCTGATGGATATCTGACCACTCTTCGCTTTCTGCTATTCCTGCTAACACATATCGGCAAGCCAAAATAGGATAGACTTCTTTACGGGCGCTTTATCGAGCAACGCATGAAATTCCGCATTGAAATATCCACTCACGTAGGTGACAAAAGCCATGGCCTACTTCCTACACTACTGGCCATTAAAATTGCTACACCAAAAAGATGACGTGCTACAGCCGCGAAATTTAACCGACAGGAAGAAGATGCTGTGATATGCAAATGATTAACTTTTCAGAGCATTCAGACAAGGTTGGCGCCGGTGGCGACATCTACAACGTGCTGGCATGACGAAAGTTCTAACCGATTTCTCAAAAAATGGTTCAAATGCCTCTGAGCGCTATGGGACTTAACTACTGAGGTCATCAGTCCCCTAGAACGTAGAACTACTTAAACCTAACTAACCTAAGGACATCACACACATCCATGCCCGAGGCAGGATTCGAACCTGCGACCGTAACGGTCGCGCGGTTCCAGACTGTAGCGCCTAGAACCGATCGGCCACCCCCGCCGGCCATGATTTCTCATACACAACAGCAGTTGACCGGCGTTGCCTGGTGAAATGTTATTGTGATGCCTCGTGTAAGGAGGAGAAGTGCATAACATCACGTTTCCGACTTTGATGAAGGTCGGATTGTAGACTGTCGCGATTGCGGATTATCGAATCGCGACATTGCTGCTCGCGTTGGTCGAGATCCAATAACTGTTAGCAGAATTTGGAATCGGTGGGTTCAGGAGGGTAATACGGAACGCCGTGCTGGACCCCAACGGCCTCGTATCACTAGCAGTCGAGATGACAGGCATCTTATCCGCATGGCTGTAACGGATCGTTCAGCAACGTCTCGATCCCAGAGTCAACAGATGGGGACGTTTGCAAGACAACAACCATCTTCACGAACAGTTCGACGACGTCTGCAGCAGCATGGACTATAAGCTCGGAGACCATGGTTGCGGTTACCCTTGACGCTGCATCACGACAGGAGCGCCTGCGATGGTGTACTCAACGACGAACCTGGGTGCACGAATGGCAAAACGTTATTTTTTCGGATGAATCCAGGTTCAGTTTACAGCATCATGATGGTCTCTTCCGTGTTTGGCGGCAACGCGGTGAACGCGCATTGGAAGCGTGTATTCGTCATCGCCATACTGGTGTCTCACCCGGCGTGGTGGTATGGGGTGCCATTGGTTACACGTCTCGGTCACCTCTTGTTCGCACTGACGGCACTTTCAACAGTGGACGTTACATTTCGGATGTGTTACGACCCGTGGCCCTACCCTTCATTCGATGCCTGCGAAACCCTACATTTCAGCAGGATAATGCACGACCGCATGTTGCAGGTCCTGTACGGGTCTTTCTGGATACAGAAAACGTTCGACTGCTGCCCTGGCCAGCACATTCTCCAGATCTCTCACCAATTGAAAACGTCTGGTCAATGGTGGCCAAGCAAGTGTCTCTTCACAATACGCCAGTCACTACTCTTGATGAACTGTGTTATCGTGTTAAAGCTACCTGTACACGCCATGCAAGCTCTGTTTGACTCAATGTGCAGGCGTATCAAGGCCGTTATTACGGCCAGAGGTGGTGGTTCTGGGTACTGATTTCTCACGATCTATGCACCCAAATTGCGTGAAAATGTAATCACATGTCAGTTCTAGTCAATGAATACCCGTTTATCATCTGCATTTCTTCTTGGTGTAGCAATTTTAATGACCAGTAGTGTGTATCGTGTCGAAACTACTTTTGCCCGGCGTAGTGCAGCAACTCGACGTGGAATGGACTCTACAAGTCGCTGGAAGTCCCCTGCAGAAATACTGAGTAATGCTGTTTCTACAGCCGTCCATAATTGCGTTGCTGGTACAGGATTACGTGCACGAACTTACCTCTCGATTATGTCCCATTAATTTTCAAGGAATTGTGGACCGGTGATGTGGCGCATTGTCATCCGTAAAAATTCCATCGTTGTTTGGGAACAAGTAGCCGAACGTAACCATTTCCAGTCATTGATCGGTCCAGTTGGACCAGAGGACCCAGTCCTTTCCATGTAAACACAACCCACACCATCGTGGACCCACCGCCAGCTTGCAGCTTGCACAATACCTTTTTGACAACTTGTATCCATGGCTTCCTGGCGCCACACTCGAACGCTACCATCAGCTCTTACAAGCTTAAATCGGGACTCGTTTGATCAGGCCACAGTTTTCTCGTCCTCTGCGATCCAACCGATATTGTGCGAGCCCAGGAGAGACGCTACAGGCGATGTCGTCCTGTTAGCGAGGGCACTCGCGTCGATCGTCTGCTGTTATAACTCATTAACACCAAATTTTGCCGCAGCGTCCTAACGGACACGTTCGTCTTTCGTCCCACACTGCTTTCTGCGTAATGTTGCTTGTCTGTTAGCACTGACAGCTCTACGCGATCGCCGCTGCTCTCGGTAGTTAAGTGAAGACCGTCGGCCACGGGGTTGTCCGTGGCGAGAGGCAATGCCTGAAATTTCGTTTCCTCGGCGCACTTCTCGCAATATTGAGTTCACTAACGATTTCCGAAATTGAATGTCCCGTACGTCTAGCTCCAACAACTATTCTGCGTTCAAAATCTCTTAATTCCCATCGTGCGGCCATAATCACGTTGGAAACCTTTCCACATGAATGATCTGAGTACAAATGACAGCTGCGCCAATGCACTGCCCTTTTATACCTTGAGCATGTGATGTTACAGTCATCTGTATATGTGCTTATCGATATGGTTCAAATGGCTCTGAGCACTATGGGACTTAACTTCTGAGGTCATCAGTCCCCTAGAACTTAGAACTACTTAAACCTACCTAACCTAAGGGCCTCACACACATCCATGCCCGAGGCAGGATTCGAACCTGCGACTGTAGCGGTCGCGCGGGTCCAGACTGAAGCGCCTAGAACCACATGGCCACACCGGCCTGCGCTTATCGATATCCCGTAACTTCTGACACCTCAGTGTATTAATTTGTTGATAGTGGAAAGTAAACTGACGTTGTCCGTCGACGCCGGGAGTCGCGTTTAATAAGTGAGGCAGGCCACCTTCCAGAGTAACGTGGCAACGGATCTTACGCGTGTCGTGGCAAGAAGCATACATCTAGCCTGCAACAAATACCTCCTGAGGGAGCATTGCCTACCACGTCACTGTCGCGTCACTGCCAGATGAATGTGGCGTGTTCCACATTTGCCACTTTTGATGCAGTAGTACTGTGCGGATTTAATGTTGTTACCAGATCTGGTAGGGGATATAAGGGGCGCGTACAGCGTCAGTATTGAATGAACACTATGTAGGACACCTACATACTTGTGTGAGACAGCGTTATCTGCACTTGAGAAGAATTTGAAAGAGTCTTCCTTTGGGTCTCGACGTGACCTACTGGTCGAATCGTGCAATATCCAGATTTGAGAGGCATTCCGATGTTACAGTGGTCCAATGTTGGATTGTATGGGAACGTGAAGGGAGGCATACACATCGTCAATGTTCTGGTCGACTACAACAGACCACTATAAGGGATGATCGCCGTATTTTGCCCAAGGAACGTCGTAACCACTTTAGATTTGCGACTGCCGTACGAGAACAATGGACTGCCTGTGATATTCTGTGTCATCCCGTACCATGGCCGGAGATTAGCAGCAACCGGACAAGGGAACTACTGTCCCTTGCGTAGGCTACGGTCGATACGACGACACAAGCTGCTGCCTTTGGAATAGTGCAGTGACTGGGAAGAATGGGTTGTTGATGACTGCCACCGTATTACGATCGGTGACAAATCGCAGTTCTGTACTACCTCGGATGATCAGCATCGGCGAGTATGATGGCGACCTGAGGAGAGGTCCCTTTCTTCCAATGTTTTGGAAAGGCGCAGAGCTGTTACTCCTGCGTCATGGTGCGGGGAGGAATCGATTATCACTTGAGATCACGGCAGGTAGTGATTAATGCACTCGAACAGCACAACGGTACGTCTCGGACATCCTGTGTCCCCACCTGTTACCTCTCGTGCGACAATATCGTGGAGCCAATTTCCAGCGAGACAATGCTTGTCCACACGTGACACGTGTCTCTATGAACTGTCTGCGTGGTGCTCTCTTGGCCAGCAAGATCCCCAGATCTGGCTCCGGTAGAACATGTTTGGGACCAGATCGGACGTCAGCTCGGTGCCAATTTCGAGGATATCAAGGACCAGTTACGGCAGCTATAGGCCAGCTTGCCACAGGGGAATACGCAGCGATTTCATGGCATCCTTATCAGCCGAATCAGAGCACGCATCAAGGGGGCAAAGAGGCTGCAGCGTCATACTGATAAGTGGGCCATACTGCCGAGTTATTTGGTAATTTTGCTCGATTTGGTAATCAACGAAATTACAAAACATACCCTCTCAAGGTCAAAAGGGTTAAATACAGGGAGCGGAAGGCTGTTTACAATTTGTACAGAAACCAGATGGCAGTTACAAGAGTCGAGAGGCATGAAAGGGAAGCAGTGGTTGAGAAGGGAGTGAGACAGGTTTGTAGCCTATCTCCGATGTTATTCAATCTGTATATTGAGCAAGCAGTAAAGGAAACAAAAGAAAAATCTGGAGTAGGAATTAAAATCCATGGAGAACAAATAAAAACTTTGAGGTTTTCCAGCGACATTGCAATTCTGTCAGAGACAGCAAAGTACCTGGAAGAGCAGATGAACGGAATGGTTCAAATGGCTCTGAGCACTATGAGACTTCTGTGGTCAAAAAACCCCTAGAACTTAGAACTACTTAAACCTAACTCTAACCTAAGGACATCACACACATCCATGCCCGAGGCAGGGTTCGAACCTGCGACCGTAGCGGTCGCGCGGTTCCAGACTGTAGCCCCTAGAACCGCTCGGCCACCCCGGCCGGCGGAACGGAATGGACAGTGTCTTGAAAGCAGGGTGTAAGGTGAACATCATCAAAAGCAAACGAGTATAATGGAAAGTAGTCAAATTAAATCAGGTGATGCTTATGAAATTAGATTAGGAAACGAGACAGTAGTAGATGGGTATTTGGGGAGCAAAATAACTGATGATGGTCGAAGTAGAGAGGATGTAAAATGTAGACTGGCAATGGCAAGAAAAGCGTTTCTGAAGAAGAAGAATTTGTTAACATCGAATATAGATTTAAATGTCAGGATGTCTTTTCTAAAACTATTTGTATGGATTCTAGCCACGTAAGGAATCGAAACATGGACGATAAATAGTGTAGACGAGAAGAGAGGGTAGATCACGTAACTAATGATTACGTACTGAATAAAATTAAGGAGAAGAGAAATTTGTGGCACAGCTTGACTAGAAGAAGGGATTTGTTGGTAGGACACGTTCTGAGGCATCAAGGGATCATCAATTTAGTATTGGAGGGAAGTGCAGAGGGTAAAAATCGTAGAGGGAGACCAAGGCATGAATACACTCAACAGATTCAGAAGGATGTAGGTTCAGTAGTTACTCGGACATGAAGAAGCTTGCACAGATAAAGTAGCATGGAGATCAGCATCAGACCAGCCGCTGGTCTGAAGACCATAACAACAACATCCTCTCAACCCTCCTAAGTCCCATCTGTTTTTCTCTTTTCCTTCTGGGCTCTTCACCGTTGCTGACAGACGATGTAATTTATTTGTGGAAAATGAAGTGTAGCTAAATAAAAGTTTGCAACGCGGTTTTCCGTAAAAAAGTCTGTAAACATTTCTACTCGTTTGCTGGGTGTAATAGGATATCAAATCTTGTCGGTACATAGCTCTACACATATTTTGTTCTGTTCAAGAGAATACTTCAGTTTATCTATTTGTAGACCTTTTTTGGTTTCATACATTTTGATGTGAGTTGTCAGTAGGGTTGTCTACATTGTGCTGCAGTATAAGTTAGAATATACACCATAAAGACTCCACATAGAGTTGTGCAATACTCTAATTGCTTGAACTACGACATTCATTTCATTCTCAATACATATTATTGAAGTTTCCAACACCCGGAACCTCGACACTAAAATACCAAAAGAACATCTAAGAACATTCTTCCCCTAGATAAGCTGTAATTCAGAACGCGCCTTTCGTTATTTAATTGTCTACGAGGACATGGTCACATTATGTATTTTGTGGACGAAAAACTTCATCCGCGGCAAAATAATAACGAAATTGGCATCCTTCTTGCGGCAAAAGCTTAGGTTCCGGAAGCGGAAGCTCACCTCCAAACAATGTCTTACCGAAGGAACTTTCTTTCAATACTCTCCCGTCACTGTTGCGGTCATACTGCTCAACGTCATTGATGAAAACAGTCCATCTACTTCTGCAACAGCTAATAGAACTATGGTAGGAAAACGTTTATAATTACGAAATACTGACCCAGATTTAGCAGGACCTTTAGCTCCGATATGCTTTCCGTCTATGTTACTAATACAGTTTGGTAAATTCCTTAGCTCCCAGTAACGAACAGTAATTTTCTTCCAGATTTCTCGAGCTGCTGTTGGTAAATATTCAGGCTGTATGAGCTCACATATTGCCTTTCACGAATCGGCCACAATTTCTTGAACAGTAGTGTGTCCTCTGAGAAAAGAAAGGAAAGCACCCTGAAGGAGCACGTAGCAATAAAGCACCTGAAAAGAACTGTAAAGCGAGATTAATGACATGATCAGTATATTGAAAAATTGATGTTTTCTATTTGTTGCAGTACGAGATTCTCGAGACCGGTGGGAGAGTTTCAGGGGGAGCCATAGTAGACATTTGAAGTCTCCATCCGGCCCATCTGGCTCTGCAGTTAAAATAAGAAAACCTTATTATCTTTTTGGATATGTGATGTTTTACCAACGTTTTAGGAAGTCTCGGGAAATGAAGGACAGTGTCTCAAATGCAAGCGCGGTGAGTATTTCACTTGAACAGACACAAGAAGCTGTGCGCAAGAACGTTGAAAGTGGCAACGAATGTGTCGTTACGACGCAATATGACCGTCGGTCAAGAAATACATCACTGTCATCCCCTGGCGAAAACTGTATTTTATCAACATCTCAACCAAAAAGATCCAAAAAGGCCAGCAATGCTGGTACAGCATCCCATGCAGTTGTCAACAAGTCAGCGTACGAATATTTTCATTCGAAGAATAATTATGTAAATATTGAGTGTATAGAGAACAAGAAGTATGAAGATCCAGATTTGGCTTTTTTTATAAGTGTTCTTCCTGATATGAAAAAAATGAATGAGGATCAAAAAAGGCGGTTCAAAATTGGAGTTTTACATTTGTCTGGGCATATTTTAAGTGAGGAGAAGCGTTTGCTACAACACTCTTTTACTCATCACAGCCCATCACTTTCTTCTGCATTGCCTTCTACTGAAATTTGAAGTTCACTCTCTGTTTATGGACTACAAAAAGTGAGGTTCAAAGTACGGAAAACTCCACTCATACCGAATAACGGAAGGCCATATGAAACGTCAAAGCTGCAAACTTATGCTAGTACGAGATTAAAATTTCCAAACCTGCATGGACGGAACTACAAGACCAGACGAAATATCTGTGCTTCACGTCACTTATTTTGTATTGTTCTAGGAAGACTCATTACTGTTGTTATACACAGGCTTATAATTTCAATTTACTGCAGATCGGTGTTACAGGCCTTGCGTATACATGAAAATTATTCTGCACTTCCTGTAAGGATTCTACTTCGTTTGGGCGTGTATTGCACTGGACGATTTTCATGTAATTGATCTTTCTTGCGTCATACAGCGTATGTGAAAACTGTAATGATGTCTAATCTGTACTTCGATAACCATATGCAACCTCGCACCAGAGCATCTGCTAAAATACTGTAATACAAAACCAACGTTAAAGATGGTTGTATGAACAAATTCCGGAAGTCAATGAAATAATAAAAAGTTCACGTCAGACTAGAAGAAGTTATATTTTAACTGCAAGAGACGTGCCAACCAGTTCACCATCGTTAGACATAGAAAAGTTTGGAATCCTAACCGAGTTTTATGATTCAACGGTGACAGTGGAACCGATTGAATTACATTGGACGTAGTTACATTGTCGGAACTGTCCGGTAAATCCCAACTACACTGTTCCGTTATTGCTATTACGACTAGGCTATGTAAAGTAAGCCATATTTAGAAACATATTGTTGGTCCGAAAATTAGTTAATGGAAATATATTACACAGCTAAAATGAGCATTAATGTCAAAATTAAGACCAGTAACAGTACGATCACGACGTGAAAACTACTTTTTAAGCCAATATTGTATGTTTATCTGGATTAAGACTTGTATTTTTAATTAGAACTGAATATATTCTTGAAGCCAAGTATTATTAATTTTTTCTTACCATAAAGCTATTAACAGCCACTGCCGTGAGAGTCTGAAGTTGCTATCCTGTTTGTAAACTGATGGGCCAGCCTTTCTTGACAACAAGTCAAACGTTCTCTGCTCATTCTGTAAAATGACCAATGTCTTTCTGGATACTTATTCAACATTTTAAACGCCTTAGAAGCACCATGTTCTTTCAGCTTACAATATCAGTAAAGGTGTAACCAACAACGTCTTTTAGATTTTTGTTGATTGGTATTAATTAAGTTGATTAAAGCCAGAATATCTCTATCTCCCGAGAAAGGCTTGATTCCATGCTATCCGGCGAATGACTTCTGTTGGCGTCGAGAGAGAAAGGCTGCTGTTCACTACTTTCGTTTCGTCAGCATGTGGCAATAATGATACTGATTCGATAGAACAATTGAATTAATGAAATTGTACATGCATATTCTGCACGTCAGACTTTACTGTCCTGTAGAGGCACTTTCTGAGTCTCGCTTGCAAAACAATTAGAAATTGCATATCTACTTTTTATTGTTTGCACAGTTTTTTTCTTTCATCCAAGTTTGTGTGGGACTCAGGGGCTTTCACTGTAAACTTGTCTTCAAGATGGTGACCTTTTCTCTCGTTTTAATCATTATGCTGCACACAGCATGCTTTACTTACATCAATAGCAAAATATAGTTTCACACTCATTGCTTGCTGGAACACACGCCGTTTATTCGACAATATGTCAACAAAAACAGTCAGTAAACGCTTCGTGAACGAAGCAATTCGTGCAGACAAGAAAAAACGATATTACAATACATGACCAAATGTGGCGCTGGATTTACGATTGTCTATCTCTAGTTTGAAATGAAAATAAGTCTCAAAGCAATAATAACGTAGAGCGTGATGGTAACTGACTTCATAAACCAAATACGAAGTGAACCACAAGCCACAACTGTGCATAGTACATATCCATAGCATCGAGTGTGCGCGGTGTAGCCCATCCCGGCCAACCGCAAAAATAGATCACCTATTTACTCGAAACTCCGGCGTTAAAAACAGTTTGCAAATATTAGCAATATCTCATATTCAGCAAAAATGTTAAAATGTGTGTGAATTCTGAAGGAACCAGACTGCTTAGGTCATCGGTCCCTAGACTTACATACTACTTAAAGTTTAAACTAACTTATGCTAAGAACAACACACACGCCCACACACACACACACCCACACAAACGCCCGAGGGAGGACTGGAACCTGCGACGGGAGGGGTCGCGCAGTCCGTGCATGGTGCCCCAAACCGTGCGGCCATTCCGCGCTGCCAAAGTACACAATATGATTAAAATACACCAAACGTAAACTGGCCAGCAACTATAATTTTTACTACAAACTAATACTGGAGTATCATGCTCCACCTTTGCAACCACTCATCAAGAAGAGAGCTTAATGTCATCTTTGAAGGGAAACACCTTAGCCAGAACAACTACCCCAAGTACCTAGGAGTCACATTGGATAGGACGCTCTCTTACAAGGAGCACCTGACAAAGACTGCAGATAAAATGAGGACAAGAAACAGTGTCATCTATAAACTGTGCGGCACCACTTGGGGTTCCACAGCAAACACAATCCGCACGTCAGCAGTTGGGCTTATGTACTCGGTGGCAGAATACTGCGCTCCTGTGTGGATTAATAGCCCGCATACAAGCAGGATTGATGTGGGACTAAATGACACCATGTGCATTATCAGTGGCACAATAAAATCTACGCCCACTGCATGGCTGCCAACCATGAGCCACATACCACCCCCAGAAATGCGGCGAAAAAACGCTCTTCTCAGTGAGTTCAACAAGATAACTAATAACACACAGCTGCCCATACATAGCAACATAGCTGACTTGGAGCGCAGAAGACTTAAGTCGAGAAGACCAGCACTACTCTCTGCTAAAGAGATGACGAACTCCAACTTTGATGTCGGCAGTCTGTGGAAACAACATTGGTAAGAACACTGCGCACCAAAATGCCAAAGTTTCATGACAGCTGAGAAACCGCCTGGTTTCAACCAGTCACGCAAAGTGTGAACAACTTCAAACCGCATACGTACTGGCTACGGAAGATGTGCTGACGCCCTCTACAAATAGGGAACGATTCCAACACCAAATTGCGACTGCGGCGCTGAAAAACAAACAGTCCGATACATAGTGGAAGAATGCCCCGTTAGAGCCCACAAGAGAACCTTCCACGATTTTCTCGCTGCAGCAGAGGAGGCAATTGATTATATTAAATGTCTTGATCTCAATCTGTAATTAACCTATGTATAAAATGTATGTATGCCATACTATAAATAAATAATAAACTACAAACTTTTCGAAGTACATGCGATATCGAAGGCTGTTTTGAAGTATCATAATAACTACAAGCAATAACGAAAAGATAATCACTTAGTTATCAAAGTGCGATGTGAAGCAACAATATTTTTTTTCATTGAATAGTGTGCTAAAAATCGAATGAGAAAGACTGCATGAAGGGAGAAAGTTTTTAATTTTTTACGCGAAAAGTAAAAGTTTTACTGAGAAACTAACTACCAAGATAGAAGTAGCTTTGCTTCATTTACACAGAACAATAACTGAGTAAATCAGAACTCCTTCATTGTTACTCGCCGAATCACTTCTACTGAATTCGAGTCACATGAATGCCACTCCAGACGTCACTTGTCACGTCAGGTCAGTGGGCCCTCTTCTTGGTGAGCAGTACTAGTTTAGGACATACGTGCAGACGAAATTTCGAATAGCTTCTGGAACGCCAGCGAATATGCGTCTTCTTAGGAGAGATCCCATTATAATTGTAGGCACATGATTACTTAGCGTATCTCATATTTATTCTACCATATGCGCTTCATTTTACTCATCTGCAACATCGTCAGTGGTCTATAATCAAACCTTATAATTATAAAAAACTTCTCCGAACCGACCGATTGCCACGTCCAACCTCAGCTTACTGGCGTCATCGGATGTGAATACGAAGGGGCGTAGGACCAGCACACCGCTCTCCCAGCCATTGTGCGTTTTCGTGACCTAAAGCCGCTACTACTCGGTGAAGTGCTCCTCAATTCGCATCACGAGACTGAGAACACCTCAGTAGGTCAACAGTGTATGGCGGTCCGGTCGATCATCCATCCAAGCGCCGAGCACTCCCGATGGTGCTTAATTTCGGTGAACTGACGGGAACTGGTGTATCCACCGAGGCACGGCCGTTGACAAGTAACTGATACCATTTTTGATTACGTTTAACACTCTCATACCACGATAAATTATCTCATAACGTGTTTGATTCCAGACAGCTAACGAGGTTTTACATGAATAAAGCGAAACTCGTATTATTGAATAAATACACCTTTTTAGTAGCTGCGAAGATGGATTTTGGGTACCTTAATAATTATATGGCATTTACGGACGTGATGGCCATGCAAATCGAGAACAGCTTCCCGAGTTTACAGCTGACCAACGTCCTACAATTTTTATGTAAAATTGCCAAGCTCATCCCAAAAATTATCAACTGTATTATCTTCTTGCACACGCGACTGAAATAAATAAACAATTATAACGTAATAACAATTTGTCCATTTTATTTGGACTATTGAGCTCCGTGACTGTCAGTCGACAACATGGCGCATAACGCAGTGCGACTGTGTAAAATACGTGACAAAAAGTGTTTGTGCTGTTACAAAAAAGAAGAAAAGCCAAGAAGAAACAAGGAGAGGAGAATGTAAGTAAAATGAACAACTGATAGTGCGTAACTTTAAACTCGCGAAATTGAAGTAAATGATTGGAATCGTTCCATTTGCACAGGCCAGCTGCAGCATCCAAACTGCTGTCGATATTGTACCACTGTAGAAACTGAAGAAACATGAAATTTACCAGCTGAAGATGGGTGCAAACCCGAAATGCATATTGGCATAAATAAAACGCATTAAAAAAGTGGCTGGTCGCTGTATTTTTATAGTAAAATATAATTATAACTTATTAAGAGTTGCTGCACGTCTCGAAGACAATGCATCTACCATTATAGGAACCAAGTAAACCGATAGTAGAAGGGTGTGCTGAGAAGTAATACCTCCAAATTATATATGTGAAAACTCTTAAAGCTTTTTAAATATAGTAAACGTTGTTAAAATTCTACTTCTTTGTTCTTTATGCCCGCATCTCGTGGTCGTGCGGTAGCGTTCTCGCTTCCCACGCCCGGGTTCCAGGGTTCGATACCCGGCGGAGTCAGGGATTTTCTCTGCCTCGTGATGGCTGGGTGTTGTGTGATGTCCTTAGGTTATTTAGGTTTAAGTAGTTCTAAGTTCTAGGGGACTGATGACCATAGATGTTAAGTCCCATAGTGCTCAGAGCCATTTGAACCATTTTTTTGTTCTTTATGTCTACATGTTTCAACCTCTCTGCCGGTAGAGGGCTCCGGACTATAGTGTGTAACATGGCAGTGAGTAATGTAACTATTTCGGTGTGCGAGAAACTGCGTGCTGTAATCGAGTTCGAATTCGAAGAGTTCATTCACACATGGAACACTCTCTCTTTAGCATGACAATGCCAGACCATACACGACATGTGCAACAATCACATGCCTTGGGTTCAGTGTTGAAGAACATCCTCCATACAGTTCCGACTTGGACCCATCCGATTTTCATTTGTTTACAAAACTTTAAGAACACCTTCGAGGACCACACTTTCTTAGCGATGAAACGGTGTAAACAGAGGTAAGATTGTAGCTCCGTCAACATTCTACAGTGACAACATCAGCAAACTGGTCTCCCGTTGGCAGAAGTGTGTTCGTCGTCAGGGCAGAAACAAATAAATATAAATGAAGAATAAAGATGTAGAACGTTAATAACGTTTGTTTTATTTAAAAATCCCTTATAGTTATCACATGAAAAATTTGGAAGCACCACTTTTTAGCACCCCCTCGTAGAATACATATTCAATATTCTGTAGTTTCTAGCACTGGTATTCCGTCGTGAAACAGTCAGACAACATTCAGTCATGTCGAATTACGTGGAGTAGAGATCGAAGATAATCATCGAGTGGGACTTGGGGCGAGCATTATAAGGGATCTGACACAAAGGACGAAGCCAAGCGCATTGCGAGCAGTTGGTGCGAAAGAAAAAGTCTACGACGCTGTCGCTCCCCTGTGACTTCTGCCATCACTCGCTCCACATTCAAGCAGGAATATACCTTGAGATGTCACACTCGCGGTATTGCGCTTGTGGATTTTCAAATAAAGCTCTGATGAGTTTCGAAGTTGCACTATGATAAAGGAGGACACTGACAGTCAGCAGCTTACTTCTGTAAGGATAAAACCTGTCCAGAGCTCTACTACTATATTTTATGGATTTATTTCATTTGGTAATATTGGGGCCTTCAGCCATCCTTAATGAATTGACATTAGGGGAGAGTGCTGCACACGGAGGATAATGTACCTAGGAATGCCTGATGTTTTCTTGTCGGTGTCTCAATCTAGTGACCAGTGATAGAATTACATAAATGGACGCTCATTGGACAAGGCTATAAGCAGCTTGCAGCATTTTCTAACGTTCTTTTGTTGAGAAACATGAGGTCATGTTTTGCACAGCGTTTGTAAATGTTACGAGTTCTACATGTTTAAGTGTTGTACAAGATATCAAAGCCATTTGGAGGATACTTTTAATTCTTCAGTTACGGAGTTTTATAGTGAATAGAATTCCGTATATTTTTAAAACTAGTTACATAACATGTGGATAGTTAAACCTCACTCCGTCATTCGTACACCGTCTTGTACCTTGGAAGGGAAAATCTTCTGTCATGGAACACGTCGTTCCATTGAGTTTCTTTACCGTCTTAACAATTTTCCCTGTCTTGAAAACGTATGTTTGTGTTAGTGGCTAATAGCTTCTGCTTCAAATATTTTTAACTTGTAAGTGTTCTGTTGATAATACTTCTGCTTACTTTGATTTCAGTTTCTAGTTATCAGTGTGTAACAGAGTAACAAAGTAACACATAGGCTACTAAATACAGTACCGTCAAGATTTTCTCGGCTGCAAAACTTTCAAATTTGAATAGAATATTTGTACTTCCCAACAGTTTTTCACATTTGAAAAAAAAACTTTTCTAACTCCAGGCAAAGACTGAATCACATAATGTGAAAGCTTTTATTTGAAAACAGAATAAGAAAATACATCAAACTTCTGTCACGGAACTATTCTTAGGCACAAGACTCTCCACTGCAAAGTGAATGGTGCATGAGCAGTACTTAATGATGATAATAATAATAATAATAATACACTGAAGGGCCAAAAAAGCTGGTACTAGTGCCTAATATCGTTTAGGGTCTAGGGCCCTCGCGAGCACGCAGAAGTGCAGCAACACGACGTCGCATGGACTCGATTAGTGTCTGAAGTAGTGCTGGAGGGAACTGATACCATGAATCTCGAAGGGCTGTCCATAAATCCGTTAGAGTACAAGGGGGTGGAGATCTTTTCTGAACAGCACATTGCAAGGCATCCCAGATATGCTCAATAATGTTCATGCCTGTGGAGTTTGGTGGCCAGCGGAGGTGTTTAAACTCAGAGGAGTGTTCCAGGAGCCACTGTGTAGAAATTCTGGTCGAGTGGGATGTCGCATTGTCCTCCTGGAATTGCCCAAGTCCGTCGGAATGCATAATGGACATGAAAGAACGCAGACGATCAGGCAAGATGCTTACGGACGTGTCACGTGTCAGAGTCGTATCTAGACGTATCAGGGGTCCTATATCACTCCAACTGCACACGCCCCACACCTTTACAGAGCCTCCACCAGCTTAAATAGTCCCCAGCTGACACGCATGGTCTATGGATTCATGAGGCTATCTCCATACCCGTACACATCAATCCATTCGATACAAATTGAAACGAGACTCGTCCGACCAGGGAACATGTTTCCAGTCATCAACAGTCAAATGCCGGTGTTGACGGACCCAGCCGAGGCGTAAAGCTTCATGTCGTGCAGTCAATCAAGGGTACACGATTGGGCCTTCGGCTCCGAAAGCCCGTATCTATGATGTTTCGTTGAACGGTTTACACCCTAAAATTTGTTGATTTCCCAGCATTGAAATCTGCAGAAATTTGCGGAAAGGTTGCACTCCTATCATGATGAACGATTCTCTTCAGTCGTCGTTGGTCTCGTTCTTGCAGGATCTTTTTCCAGCCGCAGCGATGTCGGAGATTTGATGTTTTACCGGCTATCTGTTATTCACGGTACATTTGCGAAATGGTCGAAGGGGAAAATCCCCACTTCGTCGCTAAATCCTCACTTCATCTCTACCTCGAAGATGCTGTGTGCCATCGCTCTTGCGCCGACTGTAACACCACGTTCAAACTCACTTAAATCCTGATACCCTGTCATTGTAGCAGCAGTAATCCATCTAACAACTGCGCCAGACACTTGTTGTCTTACATAGGTGTTGCCGACCGCAGCGCCGTATTCTGCCTGTTTACAGATCTCCGTATTTGAATGCGCATGTCTACACCAGGGGTGCTTCAGTGTATAAAATGTGAACGGAGGATACTATTAGTTTAGTCTAATATTTTACCTACACAATTCAGTGGAGGGAAATTTAGATGGAGTTAGCACTCAAAGTTAGATTTCATCTGCCGTGGCTCGCCTCATGGATGGCTGAACTTTACTACGCGTGCAAGAGTCGACTGAGTTCTGACTGGTTAAAATGAGATATTTGGCCCTACTCGTCTGACAAAAGAAATAAACCTATTCAACAGGAACGATAAGAGCCAGTACGATTAGGCAGTGGCGGAATCAACTTACTGTGAATTTTGTTTCATATACTCTATGATGCTGAGGAATATGAAATGAACTAACACGATCATTAATTTATAATCAATTACCTGATAATTTATTACAGAACATCCTCACTATTCGTCACTCATATTAAATATCAGGTACGTATTAACAGGTTGATAAGTTCTGATTGCGAAAATTCAACGCGGGATGGCCTCATCATATACAGGACAACTGATCTGATTTGCGAGAGGAAAGTGGAAAGGCACACAACCAAAGGAATCGGCACATACAGGAACTAGGAAGACAAACGATCGCGATCTCCAACAGACTTCAGTAAATCCGAGAATAGATTGTTCGATGCAGTGAAAGTTGACAGTCTTCAAACTGGCAAACAGTGCCTCACTTTGACTGCGCGAACTATCTTCGTAATGTTAGCGACATGTGACCACGAGACAATCAATTCCATATTAGCACAAGTACAGGCTTATTCTGGACTATTTCCAAAAATACTTCCGAGTTAGAGCTTCGCAATTCTAACTATGTTTGAGAAACTACATGAAAGGGCCGGTACAAGATTCGCCACCGAATCAAGACACGAGCACATAAGTGGTTTGTGATAAACAGAAGACCCACACGCTCGATCGAAGACTTCACACGAAATGATTAGGGTAAAACAGTGACTAATAGCCAAAATTTTAAAAAATGTCAATATCAAACCCTAATATACAGAAAAACAGTGAAAAATTTACAGATATTATCCCACATATTCAAAAGACTTCGTTCACAAAGACCGAATTTTAAACTAACTATGAATTTTTCTGTTTTGAGTTCCGCAACAATTGGCCATTTCGCCCGTGTATCAGGGTTGGGTGGCCAGACACGCAAGGGATAGACGACTAGCTGACAAAATAGTAAACAAACAAAGTAGATATCGTTTTAAAACAGTATCCAATAATATTAACTTGTATTTATGGAAGTACTTTTGACAGGTAAGATGTATAGAGAAAATTATTTCAGATTTCCGTACAGATAGATCATGATGTCTAGACAAGAAAAGCTGTAACTAGTCGTTACCTGCTTTTTCTTTTTCAACACCAAATTTATGTATTACTGAAGATAATCTACAGAATTTCAAGTTTAAATAAGCAGACGGTCCCATGTGAAAGGAAACACGAGGGCTTACTTTATTTTTTATACAGTAGAGAAGTCGTTACTCATTGGCTACAATCAAAACAGGAACCTAGACCGAATGCAGTTTTTAAATCACGGCCGGTTTTTATTTTCCGCTTGAAATGTTACTATCTCAGGGTGGTCACGTCGCAATCTGTCTATAGGTTTATTAGGGATCAGAAAGCTTAAAGACTCTTCTGGACAAGCGTATCTTACATAGTTCGTAGGCCAAGTAAATTCCACTACCTTCTTGACAGAGGTCGCTTCTAACGACGCATCCATATATCGGAAGATTAGTAAAATTATCATTTAGACAGGTTAGCGGTCAAACTGTGAGCACCGGATAGTATAAGTGCTTCAGAAAAGTTATCTTCTGGCGTAATTACCTGAGTTGAAGCCAAACATCTTATTCTGTTCGTTTATCCGTTATTATGCGAACCAAGGATGACTGTTAACACCAATATCCGTAAGCACAAATAGCTCTGGAAAGCGTGTAAAATTCTCAAATGCAGGAAATTATAAATTATGTAACGTGAGTTCAATTTAGGCGCCTCTTGAATAACAAAACTGATAATGTTTCAGTGATAAACTCTATCAGAGCATCATGCTTTGAAAATCATTTCTAGATTCAGAGTTTATATCACTTGTCATAAACTCGATAAGTCACAGATTAAACACCACTTCTTTTTAGCATCTTAAGTTGTATAAATTTTTATTCAGTAAAAATCGCCGCGTTGCCTTACAACAATTTTAGTATAAATAAACTGGAGTCATCAATTTCGAAAACGATTAGAAGGCAAACAAATTAGAAGACATGAAACGTTTTATTTCGTAACACCGTACACAGATTACTGCTATGTAAGTATTTCAAAGTATCTCTGCCATCAAGAGTGGTTCTTTCAGAGCAGCTAACATCGAACCATGACGTAGGACTGAAGTTACAGTATTACATTTTCGTTTATGAAACGTGATAAAGTAAGAAACATTGTTAAAATCATCGGCCACAGCTTCTAAGGGAAGCTTACGGCATCTTCTTCCAGCGCACAGCCGTCGGCTTTCTGGCTTCTGCGTCCGGCGACTTCAACATTCCGGCCCAGGTGAAAGGTTTCTTCCGCTACAGCTTATCTGCTATGCCGCTCACGAAACATAACAAACAACTAAGACAAGCATTTGCAGATTTCAGAACAGAAATTAACGTAATTTATACAATACTGTTTGTGTTATACAATTCTTAACACGAATAAGTACAGGTGGATACTTTGCCATATGTCGTTGCTACGCTCACTGATATTGTAAAAAGCCCTGTATCATCACAAGCTGTAGGGTTTACCTTGGAATATTACGCTCTGTTGAAGCTTTTCTTACTGAATAACCACCATTTTTTACTTTACTCATCGCAATTTGAAGATCTTCTTCTCTCCATCTGCCTGTAGTAGAACCATCTTCGGAACGTACATAGTTGGCATCTGTAAACATAATGAATTCCCGTCGAAACCAATAAAAAGAAAGTTTTACGGGGTGGCTAACTCTCCCAAAGATGGTATGGTCTTCCGCAGAGAGAGATGGCCACAGGGCATCATCAAACATGGTGGACGACAACGCGAAGAGAAACCAGCATGACGGTATGCAGATAGACATATGCAACCCTGAAATGTAAGTTTCCGTAACTACTCACAGCCTAATTTACGGAAAATTGGAAGAATATCCACATGATACATAACATTAAGGAGTATTGAAAACTAAAAGCGTGAAAAATATTACTTTTTGTTGAAAAAAAAAGAGCCAAGAGAAGCATCCGCGCGTCACTAGCAACAAAGACTCCCTATCAAGTGACCGGCAGCGCTGTATAGTGGGAAGTTCGAAAGCCACAGCCGTTGGTCATCTCTCCCGTATGGCCATTTACCCTGTTTTACCCTAAACTACACTAGCAATAGTAAAAGCGAATACAGTGAATCATTCCATACTCCTGGTGGTGCTGATGCCATCAAGTTTGAACGTGACCCAACTTATAAATTCAGCCAGATTTAACATTTAGATCCATGTTCTAGCAGAAAGGTCTGTACTCGCCAATGCCTGGAACTAGTGTGTCCTCTCGCTAAAAGCTTAACAGCCACCGTCGGACACGGAGACAAAAGAAAAACCCTTATGGTGGATGCGGCCTCAACCAACCCCCGCGCCCACTACAAAACGCGAGTCGCTAAGCAATTCCAGGAGGACTGGAAAAGCGCGAGCGGGTGACGGCTTCAGTGTCTTGAGGGCAGAGGAACTTCTTGTTCATCCTAGAAGTTTCCTCACGCGATTTTCTCTGCACTAACTGAAAGACGTGGTTTTAAAAAGGGGGACGGTGGGACGGGGGGGGGGGGGGGGCGGGGAGAGAGAAACTGCGTTCCCGCCTTTGCGGCTCCCTCCTGCCGATCAAGTATGAAGGCCGACGAATTTCCCTTGCCCTCGGCGAGGAAGAACAGAAGGAAAGATCGCCTCAAACTCGACCCAAGATGCAATGTCACCGTTTTCATGTAATTGTCTACATGAGGAAATGGGATGTGAAAGGGAATGAGGCCGCTGATCTCAGTAATTACATGAGGAAATAAAATACTATGAATTGTCCATTACAAATCCTTTCCCAGGCGTCGATATGTGTGAGAGGTGACAAATGTCATGGGATAACTCCTAATATCGTCTCGGGCCTCCTTTCGCTCGGCGTAGTGCAGCAAACCTACGTGGCATGACTTAACAGGCCGTTGGAATCCTCTGCAGAAATATTGAGCATTGCTGCCTCTATCGCCGTCCATAACTGCGAAGGTGTTGCTGGTGGTGCAGAATTTTGTGTACGAATTGACCTCTCGATTATGTCCCATAAATGTTCGATAGGATTCATGTTGGACGATCTGGGTGGTCAAGTCATTCGTTCGAATCGTCCACAATGTTCTTCAGACCAATCGCGAACAGCCGTGACCCGGCGACGTGCCGTATTGTCATCCAGAAAAATTCCGTAGTTGTTTGGTAACATGAAGTTCATGAATGGCTCCAAATGGTCTCCAAGTTAGCGAACATACCCAGGACCCAGTCCATTCCATGTAAACATAGCGCACACCGTTTGCTGAGCCACTAACACCGTGTACTGTATGCTGTTGACAACTGGGTCCATGGTTTAGTGGGGTCTGCGCCACACTCGAAACCTACCATCAGCTCTTACCAGCTGAAATCGGGACTCATCTGACCAGGCCACGGTTTTCCAGTCGTCTAAAATCCAACCGATATGATCACGATCCCAGCGGAGGCGCTGCAGGCGAAGTCATACATTAGCAAAGGCACTCAAGTCGATCGTCTACTGCCATAGCTCGTTGTCAAATTTCGCCTCACTGTCCTAAAGGATACGTTCGTCGTACGTCCTACACTGATGTCTGCGAACATTTCACGCAGTGTTGATTGTCTGTTAGCGCTGGCCGCTCTGCGCAAACGCCGCTGCTGTCGGACGTTCAGTGAAGGCCGTCGGTCACTGCGGTTCCAAGATTCTGTTCCAGGCGGGTGTAAAATGAATGTGCGCAATGGAGAATAATAAACGCTAAAATGAAGATTTGGCCCTGTCTGACTACCCACTAAAGCAGATCTTAGATTCTCTTAATTCTATAAATTACAGTCTAAACATAAATGAATGATGAAGGCAACTAATCCTACTAAATGATAAACGTTGTTCCTGCTTATATATTTAATGTAGATTAAAAAAAACCTTATATTACAAAGTTTACATTTCCTAACTAAAATTACTAATCAATTGCCCAACTCTGCCCCTTATTATGACTGCGCAATCTAATATCAATAACGCGGAATGACTGACATCGTCTACGTACCAAACCTAGAAGACACTACTTTCAAATATGATCAATAACGCGAAATGACTGACATCATCTATGTACCAAACACTAGAAGACACTACTTCCAAAGATGATCTACGGCGGTGTGGAACCTCAGTGGAAATAAACTAACGTGATCGCAGCTTTTTAGTTTTATAGCCCTAAATAGCCGAAGCAATTTGCGGTATCACCGTATGTATTGCGTCTGGTTCCCGTACACGTCTTCGTCGACGGAAGAACTCCAGTCACAAAAGTAAAAACTCTTTCAAACACTAGGACGGCAGAAGGCGGTCCTCTGACTAATACACTCTAATACTGTCTTCTCCTCCCTGTGTTCTATAGACGAGAATCATGGACTCCCAGCCACAAGGACGGAGTTCAGAAAACGTCTCAACGTAAGTATAGGCAGAGGAAGTGCTCTCAATTAGTGAACGCTGCGTACTCAACGACGACTTCCAACCCGGAGGTGGAGTCCAGTATCGTATAGGTTTGCAACAGTACAGTGCCTAAGTGTTCTAACTATAAACTCCCCTGAGAGCAAAGACAGCAAGTCCGTCAGTACCAACAAAGCTGATACCGATCGACCGTCACACACGGGCGCTCACTACGGTAGAGCACGTCTCTCCACCGCTGGCTTCCCAGCAAGGCTTGGCTCCCCACCCTCGTAATTCAGAAAACGAATCATATTCCTGAAACCACGGAATATTCTCCCTCTCTACAGATTCTTCCGAATGCTGACCAACCATATTTTGGCCTTTTGTCGTCCAGCGCGGAAAGTTTGCAAGGAAAAACTTGTACAATGGCACGCTTCTGAGCAAAAATCCTTGGAAATAAGCCAGCCTGCGTGGTTTCCGAGGTACCGCTTCTTAGTTCGTCTCACCTGCCTCCAAGATTTTCAGCGTTCAGAAGTATTATCCGGTTAACCCTCCGGCCTCTACTACAATAGCGGCCGGCCATCACTATATTGTGCTCCAGAGCTCAGGTGCCACGACGTCCGTCTAGCTACTTCCTGTGTTTAAGCAGGACCAACACCCGTGCGGGCCTTCCACCCAGAGCTTGAGTTCTGCCTGCCGTTTCGTCTCCGCTGGCGTTCCAACCTCTACTAGTATAGGCAATCATTCATTACGGCGTTTTTATAATAAAGACACTTCGTCACCTTTCATACAATAAGCGTTAACAATTATTTACAAGACGTACGTGACAATGTCAGTCTCCTTTATATATTCATATATACGATGTACAACGTATCACATGATACCTAAATGTGTTTGTAGATCACGGCAAAGTATGTGGATGAGTTCTTGTAAGGTGCGAAATTATAGCCGCCTTACACGCTGTCCGTGGTGAGAGGCAATGCCCGAAATGTGGTATTCCCGGCGTACTCTTGACACTGTGGATCACAAAATATTGAATTCCCCAACGATTTCCGAAATGGAATGTACCATGCGTCTAGTTCCAATTACCATTCCGTGTTCAACGTCTATTAATCCCCGTGTGCGGCTATAATCACGTTGGAAAGCTTTCCACGTGAATCACCTGAGTACAAATGAAAGCTCCAGCAATGCAGTTCCCTTTTGTACCTTGTGTACGCGATACTACCGCCATCTGTACATATGTGCATTTAGTTATCCCATGACTTTTCTCACGTTAGTGTTGTGGGATCAACTCGCTGAAGAGTGTGCTCCGAAACACTGGTGCCCGCACCAGCATTATATTCTGTCGTCAGGCCTGCCACGGATCGCCGCGTATCCCTGTTTACAGAGCGTGAAATCCTTCGACCACAACATTTTGTGATGACGCATGGACGTCAAACACCTTGTCACCTACTCATGGTTTTGTCGCCCCTCAATCGCTTCACGATAGTAGCACGACAACAGCTGATCAGCTTCGCCGCTTCCGAGATGCTCATTCCCAGGCTCTGGGCCATAAGTCTGCCCTTCACTAAAGCTGCTCATGACAGTGGATTTCCCCATTTGCGGCTCGGAATGACTCCCCATTCATCCCTGCTCCGCTTATGTATTTTCCTTGTGTGGCCGCAACGCCACAGGACGGCATTCCAATGCGTTGAGATCATTGTAGATTAACTGTCCGGCCCCGGTAGCTGAGTGGTCAGCGTGACAGACTGTCAATCCTAAGGTCCCGGGTTCGATTCCCGGCTGGGTCGGAGATGTGCTCCGCTCAGGGACTGGGTGTTGTGTTGTCCTAAACATCATCATTTCATCCCCATCGACACGCAGGTCGCCGAAGTGGCGTCAACTCGAAAGACCTGCACCAGGCGAACTGTCTACCCGACGGGAGGCCCTAGCCACACGACATTTCATTGTAGATTAACTGAACCGATGCTTTCTAAAAAAATTAATATTTTTCTTCGTGGCGATACGATTTGGCTTCTCATCGAAAAGAAGACCAGCTTATTTCACATTGATATAGTGTTACCCAAATTAAAAACGTGTCTATACTGCAGCCGCACTTCCCCTCTCGCCCGAAGCTCGCTGTCCAAGAAAGTTACTGCAGTTCTTAAGCGCGAAATGGAAGTTTTCAGTTTATCGTTAGTCAGACGCCATGTCTTTTTGTGAGCTGCTACATTTCAGTGTCCAAGACAACGCGTGACCAGAAAACCATTGCTTGTCCCGTCTTGTTACTTTATGACCTGTAAGACTGGTGGCATTTCGTATCTACTCTGTCATTTTCAACATTTGGCACAGAACAGCCCCACAACTCCTGTACGGCGATATGAAGCATATCAAGAGGGGAACGGTGAACGAAGCCTTCATATGGGTTATAATAATTGTTCCAACAGTTTTATTACAGTTTGATTTCTAAATGAAACTAGTGTTTAGCCACAGTTGAAATCATGCAATAAAATACAAATTTCAGGAAGAAGAGGCTACAACGGATAGACAAAGTGGTTGGCAAATCTGTAAGCGTAGGTTATCGCTAAATGTGATAACTTTATTTTCGTTAGTGAACTTTTATTAATGTCGCCAGAGTGTTGTAAATAAGATTGTATTCGTGATGTAACTGGTAACTTGTAAAACACAGTGTTCTGTCTTAATAGGTGAGGTCGGATAGGCTGAAAGCGGGAACAGACAGTCAATAGACGCGCTCGGCTCAGCGCCGCGATTGCATGCAACCCGACGTACACTACAGCGTAGCGGAAGATACGTCAGGCGCCGAGTCCTGAAGAGTTTCTCCGTGGCGAAAAAATAACAAACCCCATTTATCAAGGAGTGGATTTAATAGATTCTTTAGCGAAAACAGTTAGAAATAAGTGTTGATGCAGAAGTCAGTAAAAGAAACAAAAATATACACCAAACACATCAAGTTTTATTTTTCCTTTTCATCACGCATGGTATTCAATAAATCTAGATTCAAAGATAAGTGTTCAGGAATGTGGCATCTGCCCAGGAATACATTGTGTGAAGTACCCAAGCACCTATTAATAGACATTCCACCCTTCGCATTTATGACTCCTTGAGCTCTGCTGGAAACACTTTCAGCAGAGTGTCCAAATGTCTGTGGAGGAATGGCAGCCCATCCTTCCCCAAGAGCCAGAACTGTAGAAGGCAATGATGTTGGACGCTGGTGGACACTCGCTATTCTAGCTCACCCCAAAGGTTGGAACTCTGATCAGGCAAGTCCATTTCAGGCATCTTATTGTCTACAAACCATTACCCGACAGAAGCTGCTTTATGACAGGGTGCTCTGTCGTTATAATCATACCTCCGAACTGTCCCTCTATTCTACTCTTGCGGACTGTCGGTGGTCTAACCCGGGACTCCAGCTGGCAGAGCTGAAGCCAGGGCCCACCAAGCCGTTTTTCGTCAGGAGGCTGAGCAAGTTCAATAGCGTCATGGGGCAGTGCAGAGTGGTACAGCAGTATTCGGAAGTATTCCTTTATTCGGTTAGTTTACGGAAGCGTAATGTCGGCGCGCCGCCCGCACGCTGTTCTGCGAGTCCAGACGTCTCAGAACTCCTGTACTGCCGACACCGCTGCTGCAGTCATCAAGGCTGCCCGACGATGAAAGTCAGCAGCGTTCGCGCGGTCGTCACACGCCGAGGTGTAAGGACGGGCGCCATTCCACTGCCCGCAATTCCAGAGACTGTTACAGTCCCTGATCCTCACCATCCTCCGCCCCAACTGGCCCCATCTGGCCTGATCTGTCCGACCATGGGACGAAAGTGGTTGTACTGGTCACCCGTGGCCCTCGGCCACTGCTGCTCCCAGGACAGGACCGGACTCGAACCCGCGCCCTCCTGGACGCCGTGCTGCAGCTTGCCGCTAGTGGTGCTTGCCAGATGGCAACACCCGCCACCGTCTCTGGCGCTGTCACAGCGCTGCTGCGCCTCCCACAGTGTACGCCTCGCCCAGATCCCAGTATGCCAGGTGGGAAGCGAATGTGGCCCATTCTGGACCCGCTGCAAACCGCTGTCACTGCCCTCCTTCAGGCAGACCGTGCAGTCTCCAAGTACCCGGCTGCCGTTCCTTCCCGCCCTGGTGTTGTGTCCCCAGAGGTGGAATACAGCCCACACAAGTACATAGAAACAAAGTACAGATTTACACACAATATTTACAACATCGCTGGCCCCTATAAGTGTAGACCAGCACAGGTCCGAGCTGACTCTCGACTGACCTGGCACACTTCTCAAGCTAAAAGTGCCTGACTATTTATACTGCTTTTCCCTTCGCTTCTGACATAGTGTCAGAGAGAGACAGAAACTATAGCAGGGGTAAATTCCCATACGTCAGCCACTCCCACCCCTGGCCTACTGCCTCACCTCATACATAGCAATAACTTACAGCAACGGTGCAGTTCCCTACTTCGCTGTTGCTCTACTCCAAACAAATCGTGCATGCAATACACCGCTGCAGCTCGCGCCATTTTTACTCTGTCTGGCCTACTAGTTGCCGACTATTACCACACACACTGTCAATAGCCACAGACTACGTCACCCAACCGCGCCTGTACTAAATTTTAACAAAATTCACCTTTCCTACGACTAAGACTGATACTAGCGCAGCACTACACAGTAGACAATGCTGTAAAATGTATTCATAATCGGACCACATCCTACCCACGAAAAGCACCCCAATACCATAACACCACATCCTCTACACCTCACTGATTGCACTTCATATGACTGCAGAAAACGTTCTGCAGGTCTTAGCCAAATCTTCCATCTGACTGTCACAGGGCACACAGCGATTCACCACTACATCACTTCATATTACTGGTTTCCAGTCATTCAGTATCCACTGGCGTCGCTCTTTACACCACCTGAAGCGTCGCTTAGCATTAACTATTAAAAATGTGTGGCTTATGATTAGCTGCTTGACAATTCTACGCCATTTTTTTAACTCCACAAGGACAGTCACGGTACTTGCTGGACTGCTGGTAGCACTTGGAAACTCATGAGAGATTTAAAATTTTTCTTTTTAAAATTCAGTCTTGATCACACCACGTATGTTACAAGAACATAGGTGACCGGTTTCGGTCATATCACATGACCATCATCAGACCTGTAATTTAATTTAGAAAGTAATAGAAACCTTACTAGATTGATAATAAAATATGACAAAATGGTTATAAGCATAAAATGCAATAGGACGTGTTATACCCATGGCACCCTTCGAAGATGGTAGGTGGAGCACTCTTCTCAGCTGCTGTGATGTCAACTGGTGCCAGCAAGTGACGATCATACGCTTAAGTACGAAGATGCTCCGCCTACCTCTTCTCCCTCCACCTCACGTCAACCAATCACAATAAACTGGGTTCACATAATCGTCAAAACGTAAAAAACAAAGTACAATAATAACATAAAAATAGTTATGTATAAAATATCTCATTACAACCACGAAATTACTTAAATATTGTATAAAATATCAATTAAAAGCTTTAAAACAACTGTACAGACGATGTATACTCAGTGTGCCCTCTGTGGGCTAAGCTGGTACTACCACAATGGTTTCAAAGTCAACGATGTTGTGGAGATCTTTGGCATTGCGGCATCATATTGATATGTGAGTTGTGACTCGACTGCAAGTATACATCTATGCCATATTCAGTCTGCCTGTCTTATATTAACTTTATCTGGCACTGGAGATATATGTAATTATGGAATGATCAGCTACAGAGTGGTATGATATTACATAGATTTTTTTTAAAATGTCATAAAACTTATTTCTTAAAAATGGAGTCATATTTCGTAATATTTCTAGTTGGAAGTTTAAAATTGTGATATTAATATTTACGTACTGTCCTAAGGTACATTTCTGCCGTGGATACAACTGGGTCCTATGATTTTCTGAACAATGGTCATGTGATATGACCAAAACCGGTCACCTTTGTTCTTGTAACATACGTGGTGTGATCAAGACTGAATTTTAAAAAGAAAAATTTTTTAAATCTTTGATCACTGTTCCAAAAATGTTTATTAAAATTGTTCATGAGAGATTCGTTTCTCTGCTTCAATGTGATTCTTAAGAATCCTCTGCAATTGTCGACGGTCCTTGTGCGTCAGTACGTGGGGTGTGGCTGGTCTTGATTTAGCTGTGGTTATTCCTTCACCTTTCCACTTCTCAAACATCACACAGTTTACTTCCACAGCTTGAGACGGGCTGAAATAGTTTTGTACTCAGGTGACATATAATGACTAGTCCATTTTCGAGGTCACTAACTGCTCTTTACAGACTCGGTCTCCTGCTAGGCTTCTCTACCGACAGCACAGTCCTCACCGCCTTATTTTAAACTAGTCGGTTCGCCTCTCCTGACATCTAGTGATGAATTCCGCATTATACGGTGGTTTCCGGACACTGTGTGGTACTTTTTATTCCGAACATAGTCCTCTAAGCAAGGCATTAGATTTTCTGTATTACTACTTGAATTGATAGTTAATGAAATCTTACTCGACACACATTAAAGTGCTTTATTGGGCATGGTTTGCATGGCCCTATTGGAGATGGTGTCACCTCGTCTTTCTCCCAACATTGAACTGTGTCCCCCAGACGGTTATAGGAGGGACCTACAGATCAGTATACAAGTCATTGCCAGAGGTGCAAGAAGCGATAAATGACAGATAAGTTCTAGAACCGACTGAAGACTCCATGACAGACCTCTGTATTTATAGTTTGATAATCACTGAACAACCAACCCGCTCACTTTGTTACTTAGCAAAAATCTAAATGTGTCATTTTAATAATTTTTGGGTAGTATCCAATCATTTGAAAGTTGTCACAGTCGCAAAAGAAATGGCGCAAAAGACTGTGGGTAAGTTTTAAATGTAATAGTGAATCCAAATTATTCAAAGATAGTAACTAGAGAGTGTAGGTAAGTTTTAAATGTAACAGTGAATTAAAATGACACTAAGATGGCCTCAGAGTGTTAGACAATTCAGTGAAAATCTTCAGGGCATAATAATATTTCATAGCATGAAGTGTCACCGAAAAAAATTATTGTAGCTTTACGTTGAAATACAACGTTATTGTACACCCACTGATAAGCTCTAATAAAGTGCCAACAAATAAGTCGTATTTACCAATTTGTAGAAGATTCACCTAAAAAAATATCCCCTTACGACACATAATATCAGTGGGCCATGTGAGTCAGCAACAACGAATACTCTACCAAATAGCTGAGGTTTCATCCCACCAATGATCTGTAGAATTACAGTCTTGGGATCTTCTTTTGACCAGTTCCATGCATTCGATGATGTCACTAATTTTACACGTGATGAAACATCTAGAAATCGTAGAATTTCAGCATAAAAATACTTCACAAGCTATCACCTCTCCCAGAGATTACTAGCACAAAATGCAGTTTGTTACAGACCAAAAATTACAGCACATATTTTAACCATGTAGTTAATATACAAAAATTAAATACTAACTTCCGAGAAGAAATAATTTATAGTATCGGATATGTGTGTTTGTTGAAACTTGTCTTTACCAGGATTTAAGCTGTCGTACGTATAAAAATCAATTTCCTTTTGCAGACTGCCATGAGTAAGCAACCTTAGCCAAGACTCTTCTACAGCGGAGCGTAGCGAGCACCTTGACAACCAGGAAAAGAAGCCAAGATGGAGAACATTCGCTAATGGCCATCGCAGCCTTTGCCATGTTCGATAAAAGAAAGAAGGGAACAACTGAGTATTTCCTAAGTAACAGCAAAGCATCAATAAAATTATGACAAATATCGAACATGAGACAACTAAAATACATTATGGAATAAGTACCTCTAGGTCTATGAAAAGGAAGAATAACATATCGAATTAGGTCTCTGGCAAAAAGACATGAACGGATCCCAAGCATAATATCCTGCATTTAGATTCCTATTTAATTTTGCAATTAGGTTGATGCCCGCTGCGAAACTTTTCTCTGTTTATTCTGAGAATTACGAGCTGCTACGCCATACATTAAACGTATGTCTGCAAGTTCTTGTAACGAGCAATGCTACCACCTTCGGCAACCAGTCATGATGGTTTGTAAACAGAGGTTCCTGTAACGAGCAACGCTACCATCTTCGGCAACCAGTGATGATCGTTTGTAAACAATGGTAAACCCCGTGTTGACAGACGACTGATTTTTGTCTTTCAAGGAACTACCACCATTGTCGAATCGGCATGTAGTAGTTTGTTATTGTTGTGAAAAGTAACCTTCAAACTTATACCTCACATGCGTTGCTCATTTAACAACTTTCACCGCCATCGTATTCTCAAAATACTTTGTTTACGATATCCTGCCATCTGTTTCTTTTTCTTCGGGCACACTGTGTATGAGGGCGAACAAGCGGTTTGTACGCATAGAGTTCATGGATAATGAAACTGGTGAAATTCTCAAAATACTTTGTTTACGATATCCTGCCATCTGTTTCTTTTTCTTCAGGCACACTGTGTATGAGGACGAACAAGCGGTTTGTACGCATAGAGTTCATGGACAATGAAACTGGTGAAGTTGCAGATGGGATAATCACTGCCATTGGTTCAGGAAATACTGTTCGTAAACTGCTAGTATGCATTTGTGGCGAATACACAGTGTCTGGACACTTATTAGCGAGCATTAATATGGAGTGTGTCCACTTTTTGCCATTACGACAGGTAGAACTATGCTATGGACACTTTCAGTGAGGTATCTGAAGATCTGTGAAGGAATGGTAGCTCATTCTTCCTCAAGTGCCGAAAACAAGGAAGGTAGTGATGTTGGACGCTAGGGTCTGGAGCGGTGTCGATACTCCATTTCACCCCATTTTTCCCACCGGGTTCATATCGGGACTCTGGACAGGTCAGTCCATTTCAGGAATGGTATTGTCCGCATACCATTGTCTCAAAGGAGCTACTTTATCAAAGAGTTCGTTTTCGTGGAAATTACGGAGCTCAATGCATCTTAACATCGGCCGTAAAGTTTCATAACTGGACTGTTAATGAATGGTTCATAGGAAAGATCGGCGTCTACGCGCCATGATGAGAAAAGGTATGAGGGAATGACCTAGGAGCCCAACACTGAAAAAAAGTCTGAATCGGTCATTTTTGAAACAAGAAAACCATACATTTTACGCAAAATGAGTATTTATGTCCTGGTCTTCTTTACGGGTAGCCACAGCATTCTGTATACAAGCGACGTAATTACATCTAGCTGTACATGTTTTTTGTGTCTGGTAAGTTTGTGTTAGATTTAGAAACACCGTAAGTCCTGGAGTTCTTGTGTTTTTAATCTTAGCGAGGCAGCTCCGTTGACAGTGCTGTGTGGTCTTTTTATTCAACTCATAAGATTTGTCATTGCTGAAGGGTTGGTTATCTTTTGGGCAGAACGGAAGATTCTTGGTCTTGGTCATCTTATGTGATTACAAAGTGCTAGTTGATAATAGTTTTTTTTAAGTTATGTGATAATGGAAAATCCCACATACAAAAGAGGGTGTGATGAAATGAAGCTGAATACAAGAATGAGGTAATTAAAAGACCACGTGATCAAGTGGGTGAACACATAAAACGATGCAGGAAAAATAATTCCGGAAAGAAAAACAGTTGAGAAATAGAATTGTAAGAACGTATGTTTTAATATATTCATCTTTATAAGACAGATTTAATAATTTCAAGAGCAAAGGCGAGCGGGATATACTCATATATTTACAAAGTCTCATCGCCTCTAACAATGTACGAAGCGTCGTCCATCTAAAAATGTATCATCCATTAAGCGTAGTCAGAGTTTTATGTACTTCATACTCAATGACGAAAGGAAGGCGGTCTGCCAGAAGGCATTTAGAGCTAGCTTTCCTTGGTGACAGCAGACTCCGTCGTCTAAGAGAAGTCTCCAGCTGATTTAAGATGAAAAAACCCCAGAGCAAATTCAAAGACTGCCGAAATTAAGACGCTCATTCATCAACATACTGAGTCTTTTCCAAGAAAACACAGTGACTATTCCTCCAAGGTAAAAATTATCTTGATGCAAAGTTAAATGTGAAAATTATGTTTAGGTGTTGAAGGAAAAACATCCTGTCGTAGACATTACATATCAGTATTATGCTAAATAATTCAAAAACCTAGCCGCGCGGGGTAGCCGCATGGTCTAGGGCGTCATGCCACGGTTCGCACGGCTTCCCCTGTCTGAGGTTCGAGTCCTCCCTCGCGCATAGGTGTGCGTGTTGTCCTTAGCGTAAGTTAGTTTAAGTAGTGTGTAAGCCTAGGGACCGATGACTTCAGCAGTTTGGTCCTATTGGAACTTACCACAAATCTCCAAAATTTCCTAATTCAAAAACCATTCTCACCTCAGTTTTGGGAGGCAGGAAATGCTTGCTGTACATGCGAAGTCTTGTAACGAGTCCGTTGCAAGTTCCAAACGGAAAAAAATTTGTTTGCCAAACATCTGCAGTGGATAGTACGATGCGTGTCGAAGAGCATGGAGAGAAAAGTGTTTTGTTTCAGGGTGTGACGCTTTCTACGATCTTCTTAGGGAGTTTATTGTACCTATCCACATGTTATAAACTGGCTTTTTGTTTTATTGTTAACTTTAATTACTCAGACCGAGGACATACCAACACACATACCCGAATACTCAAACACACACACACACAAACACACACACACACACACACACACACACACACACACACACACACACACATACACACAACTTCAATTTTGTCTGAGGAAGAGGACAACATTCTTCAGAAATAAATTAAAATACGCTGAGGAAAAAAACAGTAGGCCACGAATTAATTATCCGAATGGGACGGAAATCAGTAAATGTGATGTATACATACGGATGAACAAATGATTACAATTTAAGAGAACGAGCTTCACAAATGGAGCAAGTCAGTAACGGGTTGGTCCACCTCTGACGCTTATAAAGGCAGTTATTCGGCTTGGCGTTGACTGATAGAATTGTTGGATGTCCTCCTGAGGGATATCGTACCAAATTCTGTGCAACTGGCGCGTCAGATAGTCAAAATCCCCAGATGATAGGAGGGCACTGCCCTTAATGCTACAAACGTTCGCAATTGGGGTGCGATCCGGCGACCTTGCTACCCAAGGTAGCGTTTGGAAAGCACAAAAACAAGCAGTAGAAACTGTCGCCTTGTGCTGGCGGGCATTATCTTGCTGAAACATAAACCCAGAATGGCTTGTCGTGAGGGGCAACAAAACGGGGCGTAGAATATCGTCGACGTACCACTGTTCTGTAAAGGTACCGTGGACGACAACCAAACGGGTCCAGCTATGAAATTAAATGGCGCCCCAGACCATCACGCCTGGATGTCGGGCTGGTATCTCACCGCTGTCGGAGGCCTCTCAAGACACGACTTCGTAGGTCATCGGGGCTCAGCTCGAAACAGGACTCATTAGTGAATATAAAAATATTCCTCACACAATAATTTAATAGATAGATACACTAGGGAAGAAACAGATATAATAAAGTAACTGGGACATATGGAAAATACTTCGATCAAATCCCATAGGATAAGCGATTAAGCTAAACGAGCTAATTACATTCTAACCAAAGGACTTTTACTAACTAAAGTTCGCACACTTGTGAGAACGGTGGCCTCACATAAATTTGGGGATTCAGACAAAAACTATTGAACTACTATTAATTTAAGTGGTGCGAACGGAACGTCGAATACTGAAACCCGTGCGAGCAAAGCTCTTCTAGCTGCACTGTAACTCACGAGAAATCAACATAAACATTTAAAGTCGGAGCGTGTATTTCCCACTTTCAGTCGCGTATTTTACTTTAAGTCTTGTCACATTGTAAGCCATACATGCATGCATACGTGAATAAATACCGCAATAAACATGCAGTACGTTCATGACCCACAAATATAAATACCAAATGCAGCGAATAATCACAGTCACAGCTGCCTCAAATCCAAAACACAAAGTTGAAGGTCGCGAAGTCACGCAAAAGGAATCGCCAGAACATAATCACATGATAAGTTAAAATCCGTAACTTGCGGTCACGAAATTATTCATACGTAAATTTTCAAATATCTCTGTCAAGCGCGGCCCATGGCCGGACAGCCTGTCGACAGAAAAAAGTTCGCCAACACCGACAAAAGCTTGCTAACAAAAGGCGCAGCTCAAACAACTGTTCACCAGAAAAAGACCATGCACGCTTTCCTGTTCGTTTTCAGTACTCTTTATGACGTAGGGCACTACTGAGTCCAAGTTTGTTACGTAAATAATGACCATCATTCAAATTTAAAACTAATTATAGATAGACATATGACACTAGAAGAAGAGAAAATTATTACGGTCCCTTTGAAACCTCTGCTTGAAATATCGACGCAGTATCAAACAAATTATTAGCGAAGTTCACGTATGCATGCATGTATGACTTACAATGTGACAAGACTTAAAGTAAAATTTATAAGTACTTATCGATGGTAGACTGCTAATGCTCCTGCGTTCGGGACATTAAATATGGGTTTTGGAAATATACACTGTCTTCATACTTCGTGTAACTGTGGGTGACCATTAGCATTTAGCACATTTGCATATCAGATTTTAATAAATCATTTGTAATTTTCTGTGCATGCACCTGTTCTAAACGTTTTTTTGGTGATTACTAACATTGTCTGCTTTCATACATCACAGCCTCTGCTCAGATTTCTCCATTGGTTTATGTTGTCAATTTTATAAACTACTGCAGTTAAAAATAATAACTTGCATAATATTATGTGTAGAATTATGCATAAATCTCCAATAAGTTTGTCCCGTCACCGTGATTAATCTGTTGTATTCTTTTTTTTTGTACGATTTGTAAAGTTTTTTCGGTAAAATATGTTATATTAAATACTTTCGTTTCGACCATCTTAGCTGCCATTGCCTCTTGTCCATCTCTCTCAACCAGTGTGCATGCTACCGTCACGGGAAAACTCATACTGTCACTTTGGCATTTGAATTACACATTGACATAACCTGCCCTTCTTGCTTAGCCTGTCTTGGCCAACCTGTTGCGCCACCAAAACCCACCATCACCTCTCGTGCCATTAGCTGGCTACTCATAACACCCCTTCGTATTGCACTTAACCATGTTAATTGCAATAAGAAGTAGCACCAGACTTCGTCGCTATTACTTATTTTGTAGCATACATCCCTACTTGTTCCAAAACTAGTGTGTTGCATGATTCAGCACAAGTACTAAGCGGAACGTACAAAACCGTAAACACTGGCTTAAATATACACGCCTATGTAACATAAACAAACAAACAGAATTAAAAAGAAAGGTCCATTCCTGGGCTCGTTAAATCAGCATGTTGCTGGTGAAATTTCACCATTCAGTGCGACTTTTAAATTGTTTGTATATTTTTAAGAAATAATAACACAAGCAACACTTGACTGCAACTGCGTGTCAGTTTTGCTCGTTGGTATTGTCCTGTGAAGATGCCAGGTGGTCTTGCATCCAGACTTCATTAGTGTAGCTGTATACACGCAGCAGTGCTCCTCTCGTCATCCAAACCATGTCCTATCAAATATACAAGAAATGACACCAACTAATGATTGCTCAAACTATTCTTTCCATGGCTATCCAGTGATTAGTCTATTTCAACCCTTTCCTGGTTCACCAGATACCGACTTTTGTAATTTCTCCGAAGAGATTCATCGAGGCAAAAAGACAAATGCCCGGAAATACAAATACAAATACAAATACAAATTTAAATAAGCTACACATACCTGTTACGCTCCAAATGAAAAAACTTTAACTTAGCGCAACTCGATTATGAGGCACAGTCACTCGTTTCGCACTTGTGCTTATGACACTGCAATTTACTCTAATTCTGGATCATCGACTAACCACAACACTCATTACAGGAAAACTCACAAACGTAAACCTACATACTTACTTGGATGCACACAGATCAAGAATATACTCCCTTAAATGTACTACTATTTATCTACTATTACTAGGTAAATATGAAATGGTGAAAGGAATGAAAGAGAAAGTACAGAGCATAATTAAATCATCGCTAACACTTGGTTTAAGAATCATGAAAGAAGGTTGTGTGCGTGGAAAAGACCTAGAGAAACTGGAACAGATCGGTTTTTCAATAGTAAGACAGAACCAGATTTTAGATTACAAGGCATTTTCGAGGCCAGATGTGGACTCTGGTCACAATTTATTAGTTATGAATTGTAGATTAAAAGTGAAGAAATTGAAAAGAGGTAGGAAATTACGGAGATGGAACCTAGATAAGTGTATAAAACCAAAGGTTGCTGAGATTTTCAGAGGGTGCATTAGGCAACGATTGATTAGAACAAGGGAAAGGAGCACACTAACGACGAATTGATAGTTCTGAGAAATGAAATAGTGAAGGCAGCAGAGGATCAAGCACATGAAAAGACAAGGTCTAGTAGAAATCCTAGGATAACACAAGAGAAATTAATTTAATTGATGAAAGGAGAGAATATAAAACTGCAGCAAATGAAGTAGGCGAAAGGGAATACAAACGTCTAAAAACTAGTTAGATAGGAAGTGCAAAATGTCTAGAGGTCAAATGTAAAGCTTATATCACTAGGGGAAAGACAGAACCGCCTGTACGAAAGTTAAAGAGATCTGTGGAGAAAGGAGAAGCAGCTGTATCAATATCAAGAGCTCAGATGGAAACCAGTCGTAAGTAAACAGGGAAAAGCTGGAAGGTGGAAGGTGTACATAGAGAGTCTAAACAAGGAAGATGAACTTCAAGGCACACTAATAGAACTGGTAGTCGACGTAGATTGGTGATATGATACCGTCAGAAGAATTTGATACAGCAGGGAAAGAGCTAAGTCGAAACAAGGCCCCAGGAGTAGAGGACATTCCGTCAGAACTGCTGACAACCTTGGGAGAGCCAACCATGACAGAATTCTTCCATGCACATGATGTGTGAGACAGGCGAAATACCGTCTGACTTCAAGAAGAGCCGCGCGGGATTAGCCGAGCGGTCTCAGGCGCTGCAGTCATGGACTGTGCGGCTGGTCCCGGCGGAGGTTCGAGTCCTCCCTCGGGCGTGGGTGTGTGTGTGTTTGTCCTTAGGATAATTTAGGTTAAGTAGTGTGTAGGCTTAGGGACTGATGACCTTAGCAGTTAAGTCTCATAAGATTTCACACACATTTGACCATTTTTGAACTTCAAGAAGAATATAATAATTCCAGTTCCAAAGAGAGCAGGTGCGAATATTACCAAACTATCAGTTTAATAAGTCCTGGTTGCAAAATAATAAAACGATATATTTATAGCAGAGTGGAAAAATCGGTAGAAGGCAACCTGGAGGAAGAGCAGTTTGGATTCCGGAGAAATGTAGAAGCACGCGATGCAGCACTTCTCTTAGAGGGTGGATTAATGAAAGGCAAACCTACAATTATAGAATTTATGGACTTAGAGAAAGCTTTTGACAGTGTTGACAGGAGTACTCTCTTTGAAATTCTGAAGGTAGCAACGGTAAAATACAGGGAGTGAAAAGGTATTTACAACTTACACAGCAACCAGACGGCAGTTATAAGAGTCGAGGGACATGAAAGGGAAGCAGTGGTTGAGAATGGAGTGAGACAGGGTTATAGCGTATCGCTGATATTATTCAATTTGTACATTGTGCATGCCGTAAAGGAAACAAAAAAAAATTTTGCAGAATGAATTAAAGTTCAGAGAGAGAAAATGAAAACTATGAGGTTCGTTGATGACATTTTAGTTCCATCAGAGACAGCAAAGGTCTTGGAAGAACAGCTGAATGAAATGGACGTGTCTTGAAAGTAGGATATAAACACAACATAAACAACAACAAAACAAGGATAGTGAAATGTAGTTCAATTAAATCAAATGATGCTGAGGGAACTAGATTAGGATATGAGACACTTAAACTAGCAGATGAGTTTTGTTATTTTGGCAGCGAAATAACTGATGATGGTCGAAGTAGAGAAGATATAAAATGTAGATTGACAATGGCATGGAAAGCGTTTTTGAAGAAGGAAAATTTGTTAGCATCGAATATAGATTTAAGTGTGAGGAAGCCATCCCTGAAAGTATCTGGATGGATAGTAGCCATGTGTGGAAGTGAAATATGAACGATAAGCAGTTTAGACAACAAGAGAACACAAGCTTTTGAACTGAGGAGCTACAGATGAACGGTGAAGATTGGATGGGTAGAACGCATAACTAATTAGGAGGTGGTGAATAGAATTAGAAAGAAAAGAAATTTGTTACACAATCGGACCCGAAGAAGGGAGTGGTTAGTAGGACACATTCTGAGACATCAAATGATAATCTAAGTTGGAGGGCAGTCTGGGGTGTAAAAAGTGTACTGAGAGAGCCTTCTAACTTTTCGTTACTTCCATTCCTTAGGAACTAGAATCTCATGAATCTTTGCATAAGACATCCAGTCATTTATGTTACTATTTTCCTCCTTTCTCTCTATACGTTTACTACTTACCTTTTTATCGAGAACCATACGACCTCTGCCGTCTTAAAAAAAAGGGTGCTTCCACTCCTCAGGGCAAAATTTATTAACAGCACTTGCATCACCATTATTAACTCCCAAATCGCTAATCAACTCACCATGTACATTAATTTTATCACCATGTACACCCACTGGTAAAGGCACAGCATTTATCATCATCACAAGTCTTTGTGCCCATTACTGAGCATCGTCAACTCATGAAGCATCTCCGTGCTGGGTGTAACCAGCTTCTCTTAGAGCCTGCTGAAGAGGTAGACCAGCGATCATGTTGACCGTTTCATCTGCCTGCCCACTGCTCTTTCCCTGAGTCTCTTTCCTTCAGTCTTCCCTTCCATGATTATTTTCTCTAGAGTTTCTCCATCTCAACTCATAATATGGCCAAAGAAGTGTAGAATTTTTTGGCTGACACAAGAAGAAAAGCTCCGGAGATACTAAATTGCTCAAGCATGGAAACGTCTGTTCTTCTTTCAGTCCATTTTATGTGCACCATCGTGCGCCATCATCGAAACTCAGATGCATCAATATGCTGCTTGTTTCTGGCCTTAAGGGTCCATGTTTCATCGCGAATAAAGAAGACAGAAAACATGAATTTTTCAACAAGACCTGCCTTTTTAGTATTCGCTGTCATTCTGCTCTGCCTGATGTTTGTGAGCTTCTTTATACCCATTTGTCCTAGAGATATGTTAAGATGAGCTTTTTACGCGTGGATTTGTCCGCATATGCATATATTCAACATATACCACACATATTTAACATTTTTCACCGATATTTGTTCCTATATTTCACCAGTATCTCTAGCGAATTTTGCCCAACAGTTTCGTTTTCGTCCAGTGCAATGATTATGACGTCGTACCTGCTTTTGCAGATATGTCCAGTGGTATGTGTGGATACTGTCTGCGAAATGTGCTGTGTGTATAGTTATTAGTAAAAAAGTAATAATTAAAACGACATTCATGATGAGACAATTTTTTACGCATCTCAGTGTTTTTGATGCATTATCGCCTAAACTACGAATTGTGCGATTAACTTATTTCGCTAGTGCATTCAGTGGTATAATATGTGAATACCGTCTGCAAAATGTGCCCTGAATACAATTCATAGTAAAGAAGTAATAAAGTCAAAAATCATCCTTCATGCGGTAGTTTTACTGCATGAACAACGAAAATGTAGAAAGAGATAAGTTTTATCCTTTCATCATTTTGTGGGAGTCGTCATGGAGAAAAACTTTCGTTAATGTCTGAAATTATGTGTGAAGTGTTTTGCAAGTCACTACATGCAATAACTACTCACAGGCGGCAGTTGACAGTACTAGCAATGGAGGGTATACAAAGCATGTTCGGGGGACGCAGAAAACAGTGCAGTCATTGTCGTAATGCGGACGTCCAAAATTACATGATCATTGCCTTTTGGACCAGGGTTGGAAGATTTCCGAAATTGCTATGTTTGTAAACTGTTTCCGTGCCACTGTGGTTAATGTATACCGTATGTGGCAAAATGGCGATATCGAAAACCGAAAGTGAGCAACTGTGGTGCACCATGGGCAACAGATGACAAGGTTGAACAACGGCTGTGGAGATGTGTAAGGACAAATAGACGTGCAACTGTTGAGTAAATGACTGCCCAGATGAGCAAAGGGTCTACCAACAGTGTATCCTCAACTACCGTTCAGCGAAGGTTGCCCCTAAAAGACCTCCACAACAGGTGCCTGGTTCATGCACCAATGATAGCTGCTGTTCATTGGCGAGGAAGGCAGCAATTGGAACGCCAGTACCGGAAGAGGACGTCTATTGGTGGCCATAGGTGGCTTTTCAGATCCATCACATTTTATGCTCCAGCGAACAGATGGACATTTGCATGTACAGCTTGTAACACCTGAAAGCGAAGGTTCCAGGCCAGAGGAGGGAGTCTTATGATGTGGGGAATGTTTTGGTGGCTTTCCCTGGATCATCTCGTCATTCTGGAGTGCACAATAGATCAACATAAGCATGCGTCGATACCTGCAGACCACGCCAACCCCTATATGCAGTCCGGTTTTCCTCAAAAAAAAAAAAAAAAAAAAAAAAAAAGGTTCAAATGGCTCTGAGCACTATGGGACTCAACATCTTAGGTCATAAGTCCCCTAGAACTTAGAACTACTTAAACCTAAATAACCTAAGGACATCACACACACCCATGCCAGAGGCAGGATTCGAACCTGCGACCGTAGCAGTCCCGCGGTTCCGGACTGCAGCGCCAGAACCGCACGGCCACCGCGGCCGGCGGTTTTCCTCAGCACGGTTGCATCTACCAGCAGAAGAATGCAACGTGTCATACAGCTGGCAGTGTGTATGCTTGGTTCAAAGAGCACCAGGATGAGTTTACTGTGCTCCCCCTGGCTATCAAACTCTCCGAATTTAAACCCAGTCGAGAATCTGTGGGATCATCTCGATCGGGATGTTCGCGCCATGGATCATCAACCGAGAAACCTAGCAAATTCTTATAACGCAGCCATTCATGAACTTCATGTTCCCGAACAACGATGGAATTATTATGAATGATAATGCAGCATGTCAGCGCGCCACACTTGTTCGTGATTGGTTTGAAGAACATTCTGAACAACTCGAGCGAGTGATCTGGCTTCCCAGATCGCTCGACATAGTAGAGACGTCAGTTGCTGCACAAAATACTGCCCTGGCAACACTTCCGCAATTATGGACGAGTATAGAGACAGCATGGCTCAATATTTCTGCAGGAGACATCCAATGATTTCCGGAGCCCATGCAACGTCCAGTTGCTGCACTGCGCCGGGGAGAAGGAGGACAGACACGATCTCTGGAGATATCCCACGGGTATTGCCACCTCATTGTAGATCGACATTACCAGGAGTTGCAAAACACAGGCGACTAATACTAGAGGAGGTCCGCCCGGTTAGCCGTGCGGTCTAACGCACGGCTTTCCGGGCGGGAAGGAGCACCTGGTCCCTGGCCCGAATCCACCCGGCGGATTTGTGTCGAGGTCCGGTGAACCGGCCAGTCTGTGGATGGTTTTTAGGCGGTTTTCCATCTGCCTCGGCGAATGCGGGCTGGTTTCCCTTATTCCGCCTCAGTTACACTATGTCGGCATTTGCTGCGCAAACAAGTTCTCAGCGTACTTGTACACCACCATTACTCTACCACGCAAACATGGGGGTTACACTCGTTTGGTGTGAGACTTTCCCTGGGGGGTCCACCGGGGGCCGGACCGCACAATTACCCTGGGTTAGGTGTGGGGCGGCGGCGGGGTGGACTGCGGTAGTCGTCGTGGGGTTGTGGGCGACTGCGGCTGCGGTGGGGACGGAGCCTCCCCGTCGTTTCTAGGTCCCCGGTTAACATACAATACAATACAATACTAGAGGAGCGTAACTGATGCGATGTATGTCTCTCTTCGGTGTCTTGCCTACTGTGCGCTCCCCACTGTCCGCAGCTTGCCCGGCTTTCACTTTCCCGTGCACTGGCGCCGGAACAGTGAGCTGCCTGCCCGACTACGAGCTGTGCAACGCGGTGGTGTCGTGCGCCGACGCCAGCGACGAGCCGCAGTGGTGCCGCGTGCCGCCCCCGACCGCCGCCGCCTCCCGCCGCCGCCTCCGGCTGCGCGCACGCCCCCGCACGGGCCCGCGCTGCCCCTTCCGCTGCGACAATGGCCGCTGCCGCTCCACCGCCATCCTCTGCTCCGGCCGCGACGGCTGCGGCGACGCCAGCGACGAGGCGCAGTGCAGGGTCTGCAGTAAGTTTCAGCTCCCCATCAAATAACTTCAGTCTCGTATGTAAGCACAGCCAGCGCTCAACCTGGAAGGTATACCTTCCTCGCTATCAAACAGAACAGACAAAATTGTTTTTTGTTTCTTTAATATCATGTTGTTACTAGGTCGCTTTCTGGTCTTTCTGTCAGTTCAGTACAGATTTTGCAATTGATTTTAAACTAACTTCCCAACGAGCTAAAGACTAGTTTTAAACCTAGCTCAGAACAGCGTGACAATAGAATATTAACTCGCATTCTTGGCGCTCTGTCCAGTAGGGTAAGGATGGGGATGAAAACGTTTAGTAACACCTGACAACTAGGCTGCCCCACACAAGCTGTGTGTTCTGTGGATAATACCGGAATGCATTCCAGATGGTCCATGAGCAGACAGGCTTGGCAGAGCAGAGAGAGGGAGACAGAGTAGATAGACAGAACATTCTTGAATGAGATTTTCACTCTGCAGTGGACTGAGCCCTGATATGAATTTTCCTGGCAGATTAAAACTGCCAGGAAGTTACATATCAGCCCACACTCCGCTGCAGAGTGAAAATCTCATTCTGGAAACATCCACCAGGCTGTGGCTAAGCCATGTCTTCGCAATATCCTTTCTTTCAGGAGTGCTGGTTCTGCAAGGTTCACACGAGAGCTTCTGTAAAGTTTGGAAAGTAGGAGACGAGGTACTGGTAGAAGTAAAGCTGTGAGGACGGGACGTGAGTTGTGCTTGGGTAGCTCAGTTGGTAGAGCACTTGCCTGCGAAAGGCAAAGGTCCCGAGTTCGAGTCTCGGTCCGGCACACAGTTTCAATCTGCCAGGAAGTTTCAGAACATTCTTGTCTATCTGCCTGTTTGGTGCAATTTTTGGAAATGATTTTAAATTAACTTCCTGATGAGCTGAAAACTGATTTTAAACATAGCTCAGTAATGGATGGCAATGCAATATTAACCTGTATTCTTGTCAGTATGTTTGGTAGAGGTAGGGTTGGGGGGGGGGGGGGGGGAGCAATGTTGAGTAATGCCTGACATCTAGGCTGCACTGCAAGACCATTGTCCTGTGCAGATGGTATCGGAATGCATTTCAGTGGATGAGTTTGACTGTGCAGAGACAGGGGGAAGAGGAGATGGGTATTACATTTTTGTAGATGGATACAACATTGTTGTCTGTCTTTCTCTTTGGTAATTTTTGCAAATGATTTTAAAGTAACTTTCTGATGGGCTAAAGACTTGAAATTTTAAGTAAAGCTCAAAGGTGGATAACAACCCAATATTAACATTGTTGTTGGTCTGTTTGGTAGGGTTGGGGGTGAAAACGTTTGGTAACATCTGACATCTTGGCTGCCCTGCACGATCGGCGTTTTGAATTTCAGGTGGGTTATAAGCAGGCAGATATGCACGGCAGAGAGAAAGATGAAGAGGAGATGGATATCACATCCTTATTTGTATTTATCTTTGTTACAGTTTTTGCAATTGATTTTAAACCAACTTCACTATGAGCTAAGGACTTGAAATACTTAACATAGTTCAGAACTGGATGACAATGCAAGTCTTGTGTGGGGCAGAGGGTATTTTGTTTACCACTGGCATTTCCCCCCACTTTCTGTCCCAGTCGCAAATGGTTTGCTGGAAGAACAAATGCTTGTAAGCCATAAATGCTCAAATCTCTCTAATTTTTACTTTCAGTCTTCTTGTGAGATATGCTTAGCTGAAGTAACGTTTAGCCAGGAGAAGAGAAATAGAAATAAAGCTGAACTTTACCACATTGTAAATTTCACACACTCAAGACAAAAAGTAGAAAATAATTTTAAATAAAAATGAATTTTTAATTGGCCATATTTTGAATTGGACTGAAAAATAAAAAAAAATTCTCATAATCTCATACAGACTCCGAGTCCCACACAGATTGACCACAAAATTTGTCACTGTCAATTTTAAATAGCTTTGGAAGTACTTGTGAGATTTAAAGCGGAAAACGTGCGGTGCACGGAATGCGTGTGTGTGTGAAATCTTAGCGGACTTAACTGCTAAGGTCATCAGTCCCTAAGCTTACAGACTACTTAACCTAAATTATCCTAAGGACAAACACACACACCCATGCCCCAGGGAGGACTCGAACCTCCGCCGGGATCAGCCGCACAGTCCATGACTGCAGCACCCTAGACCTCTCGGTTAATCCCGCGCAGCACGGAATGCGTACCTGGTGCATAATAGTTCACCCCTCAACTGATACACTGCTTATTAACTGATGTCCGAATATTCAGTCTCCTTACTGAAATCAATTGAATGTGACCGACATTTTTTTTTGTTTCAAATCTTACAGGTATTTTTACAGCTATTTAAAAGTCGCAGTCAAAAATTTTGAGGACTACTTCTGTGGGATTAGGATTCTGTATGGGGCTTGGAGAAATTATTTTGTACTTTTTAGTCCGATATAAAAACGCGTTATATCATTCACTCTCATGTAAATAATATTTCTTACCATCCTTGTGATAATCATCATCTCATAAGTTGCGATTTTTTAAACATCTTCATATGACACACTTATTTTTTAAGAAAAACGTCATGCCAGTTGTCGATAATAAAATTTACTGCAGACAAACATTGTTTTGTACATTTTAGTGTTGACAAGGTAATATATTTTACTACTTGACAACGATCACATATGGTCTCTTTCATGCTATTTCGAGCCATTGGTTTTCTATCAATGTAAGCTGATTTACACTGAGGTGGTACAAGTCATCGGATATCTCCTGATACCTTGTTGGACATCCTTTCGCGTGTCGCAGCAACTTGATGTGACATGGATTCAAAAAATCGTTGGAAATCCCCTGCAGAAACACTGAGACATGTTGCCTCTATAGCCGTCCATAATTGCGAAAGTTTTGCGGGTTGGGGTTCTGTGCACAAACTGGTCTTTCGATTATGTCCCATAAATGTTCAATGGGATTCATGTCATGTGATCCGGGTGGCCAAATCATTCGCTCGAACTGTCCAGAATGTTCTTCAAACAAATCGCGAACAACTGTGGCCCAGTAACATCGCGCACTGCCATCCATAATAATTTCATCGTTGTTTGGGAACGTGAAGTCCACGAATGGCTAGAAATGGTTTCCAAGTAGTCGAACATAAGCATTTCCAGTCAATTATCGGGCCAGTTGGACCAGAGGACGTAGTCGATCCCATGTTAACACAGCCAACACGATTATGGGGTCACCAGCAGTTTGCACAGTGCCTTGTTGACAACTTGGGCCCATGGCTTCGTGGCATCTGTGCCACACTTGAAACCTACCACCTGCTCTTGCCAACTGAAATCGGGACTCATCTGACCAGGCCACAGTTCTCCTTTCGTTTAGGGTCCAAGTGATACGGTCACGAGCCCACGAGACGCGCTGCAGGCGATGTCGTGGTGTTACCAATGGCACTCGTGTCGGTCGTCTGCTGCCATAGTCCGTCAACGCCAAATTTCACCGAACTGTCCCAACGGATAGCCGGCCGGGGTGGCCGATCGGTTCTAGACTCTACAGCCTTGACCCGCGCGACCGATACGGTCGCAGGTTCGAATCCTGCCTCGGGCATGGGTGTGTGTGATGTCCTTAGGTTAGTTAGGTTTAAGTAGTTCTAAGTTCTAGGCGACTGATGACCTCAGAAGTTAAGTCCCATAGTGCTCAGAGCCATTTGAACCATTTTTTTCCCAACGGATACTTCCCTCGTACGTCCCACATTGATTTCTGTTGTTATTTCATGCAGTTTTGCTTGTCTGTTGGCACTGACAACTCAAAGCAAACGCCGCTGCTCTCGGTCGTTAAGTGAAGACCATCGGTCACTGCGTTGTCCGTGGTGAGGGGTAATGCCTGAAATTTGGAATTCTCGGTACACTCTTGTCACCGTCGATCTCGGAATATTGAATTCACTAACGATTTCCGAAATGGAATGTCCCATGCACCTAGCTCCGCGTTCAAAGTCTATTAATTCGCGTCGTGCGGCTATAATCACGTCGGAAATCTTTTCTCGTGAATCACCCGTGTACAAATGACAGCTCCGCCAATGCATTGCCGGTTTAGATCTTGTGTGCCCCATGCTACCGCCATCTGTATATGTGCATACCCTACCCTATGACTTTTTGTCACCTCGGTGTATACCTGCGACGTAACCCTCTGGCCAACGTTACGGGCGCTATGTATTCGAAACGCACCTATCAAATGTGCTAGCTGAATGCTGGTGGCACTTTGGAACTCACAAGCGTTTCCTTCCGCTGATTCATGCGATTTCTTACAGCCAGTATCTGCAGTGCTCGACGGTCTTTGTCCGTCAGCACATCAGATCTTTCTGGTCTTAGTGTAACTGTGATTGTGTTTTCATCTCACAGTTACGTCATGTACAGTCGAATTCTGGCAAAATAGTCATGTGTGGGATAAGCAGCTTTGGCCGCTCTCTCTATGCATACACACTAAGGTGACATAAGTCATGGGATACGTTCTAACACCGTGTCGGATCTCCCTTTGTCTGGCGTAGTGTCCCTAAGCTTACACACTACTTAACCTAAGTTAGCCTACGGACAAACACACACAGCCATGCCCGAGGGAGGACTCGAACCTCCGCCGGGATCAGCCGCTGCAGCAAGTCGACGTGGCATGGAATCAACAAGTCGCTGAAAGTCCCCTGCGAAAGTATTGATCCTTGATACTCTAGAGCCTTCCATAATTGCAAAAGTGTTGACAGTCCAGGATTCTGTGCACGAACTGAACTCTCGATTACGTCCTACAAATATCCGATGCGATTCATATCGGGAGATCTGGGTGGCTAAACCATTGGCTCGAATGGCTCAGAATGTCCTCCAAACCAATCACGAACAATTTTGGCACAGTGACATCACTCATTGTCAACCACAAAAATTCCATCTCTTGCTCGGGAACGAATGACTGCAAATGGTTTCCATGTAGCCAAACAAAACCATTTCGTCTCAATGATCGGTTCAGTTGTACCAGAGGACCCAGCCTGTTCCATGTAAACAAAGCCTTCACCATTACTGAGCCACCACCAGGTTGCATAGCGCCTTGTTGACAACTTCAGTTCAAAATGTTCAAATGTGTTCAAAATGGCTCTGAGCACTATGGGACTTAACATCTGAGGTCATCAGTCCCCTAGAACTGAGAACTACTTAAACCTAACTAACCTAGGGACATCACACACATCCATGCCCGAGGCAGAATTCGAACCTGCGACCGTAGCGGTCGCGCGGTTCCAGACTGTAGCGCCTAGAACCGCTCGGCCACCCTGGCCGGCTTCAAATGTGTGTGAAGTCTTATGGGACTTAACTGCTAAGGTCATCAGTCCCTAAGCTTACACGCTACTCAACCTAATTTATCCTAGGGACAAACACACACACCCGTGCCCGAGGGAGGACTCGAACCTCCGCCGGGACCAGCCGCACAGCCCATGACTGCAGCGCCTGAGACCGCTCGGCTAATCCCGAGCGGCTGACAACTTGAGTCCATAGCTACGTGGGTTCTGCGCTACACTTCGACCCTACCAGCAGCTCACCTCTTACCAGATAAAATCGGGACTCATCTGACAAGACTACGGTTTTCCAGGCATCTAGGGTCCAACAAATACGATCACGAGCCTAGGTGAGGCGCTGCAGGCGACTTCATGATGTTACCAAAGGCACTTGCGTAGGTCATCAGCTCCCACAACCCGTCAACGCCAAATTTCGTCACACCATCCTACAGGAAACGCTCGTCGTACGTCCCACAGTGATCTCTGTTGTTATTTCACGCACTGTTTCTTATCTGCTAGCAACTCTACGCAAACGCCGCTGCTCTTGACCGTTAAGTGACAGCCGTCGGCCACTGCGTTGTCCATGGTGTGAGGTAACGCCTGATATGTGATATTCTCGACATTGTGGCTGTCTGAATGTTGAATTCTCTAACGATTTCCGAAATGGAATTTCCTGCATCTAGCTCCAACTGTCATTCTGTGTTCTAAGACTCTCAATTCCAGTTGTGCGGCCATACGCACTTCGGAAACCTTTCCATATGAAGCATCTGTGTACAAGTAACAGCTCCGCCTATGCCTTGCCGTTTTATTGGTTGTGCATATCACTGTTCCATGACTTGTCATCTCAGTGTAGGCTCTCTGAAACCGGTCACTTTGGAGCGCTGCAAATTGTGTAGAACTGCTACCAGGCGGTTATGTAACCAATCACTGGTGACTGCTGTATGACGGTGGTCGACGTAGAGACGTGACCGAGTGTCAGAAACAACTGGGTAAAAGTCTAGAATAGGCCCAATGGCGTACTTACGTGTTTCGTGCAGAAATGTTGTCAGCGCTTGCCGTGAGGTATGGTGGGAACAAAAGAAGATGAGTCAGATGTTTGTGTTACGCAACCAATTAGAGAGCAGCGGGAAGACGACGTGTTTCGAAATAATAGATTCGGAAGAAAGAGTGAAACACTGCTGTAGACGACGATTATAAATTTAATCGCTCCTCGTTTCAGTTGCAGTTGTTTAAACTGTGCTAGTATCTGCAAACCAAGGACAGCGCCGCAACTCACGATATATTCGAAAGAGAAATTAAACATTTCTCTGCTCTGTGTTGCTACGCAATCGATCAGCGCTTGCACACTAAATGGATCAATGTTTTCTAATTAAATCATGAGACAAAACAGGTGCATCAGTCCGTATTAATGTGTCGAACGTGTGACCGTATTATTACTAAACATTGATCCACCTACCGTCTGCCACGACTGAATTAAAAAAACAACGATCGACTTACTCAAAGTGGCGGCTTTCGCTGCTCTTCCAAATGATCCCATCCCTACAAACATTTGATTCTTTAAGAGTCATTTCACCAACACATTTGATACATTTTCGTGTCTCTGCACATAATCCATGAGACGAGCACCAGCGGACGAAGTCACCGTGCAGAACTAAAACACTTAAATTAGTCCATTTTGTAGCACTCGCTGCCATAACCATAAAATATTTCTCCAAAACTCATTAATATACCGAAAAATAGCAAATAAAACAATGGTTGCGATTTCGGAGCTAGAAATACATTGCCTCTGTTCTCGCCTCTCATTGCTTATGTCAATGAATCATACCATAGACTACGCGAAACTGACGCGTTGCCAAACTATGAGACGTAGAAAGAATCGCCGTGACTGTCGCTGGTCCTGATCTAGACTTTAGCCAACAAGCTGTCGTGTTTGGATCTGCCCATGACCGCATCGTGAAGTCGCTCGTATGGAATCATTGCCGCAAAATGGGTTGACGTGCAAATGGCATTTGCCTCGCCCCAGTCTCGAGAAATATAGCTAAATTATGGGGAATCTAGTAAAGCAACTCGAGAACTGTTGAAATGTGCTAGCTTCTCTTGTTAGGGTAAGCAAAGCAATGCTATGTTGGTATAAGAAATTCCCACGGGTACTAGAATACACAGTAGGGGTCACATGCAGACAGATTGTGACCTATGACGTCACTGGGAATCCTCTGGTCATCTACATCTACATGATTACTCTGCAATTCACATTTAAGTGCTTGGCAGAGGGTTCGTCGAACCACAATCATAGTATCTCTCTACCATTCCACTCCCGAACAGCGCGCGGGAAAAACGAACACTTAAACCTTTCTGTTAGAGCTCTGATTTCTCTTATTTTATTTTGATGATCATTCCTACCTATGTAGGTTGGGCTCAACAAAATATTTTCGCATTCGGAAGAGAAAGTTGGTGACTGAAATTTCGTAAATAGATCTCGCCGCGACGAAAAACGTCTTTCCTTTAATGACTTCCATCCCAACTCGCGTATCATATCTGCCACACTCACTCCCCTATTATGTGATAATACTAAACGAGCTGCCCTTTTTTGCACCCTTTCGATGCCCTCCGTCAATCCCACCTGGTAAGGATCCTACACCGCGCAGCAATATTCTAACAGAGGACGAAAGAGTGTAGTGTAAGCTGTCTCTTTAGTTGACTTGTTGCATCTTCTAAGTGTACTGCCAATGAAATGCAACCTTTGGCTCGCCTTCAACACAATATTATCTATGTGGTCTTTCCAACTGAAGTTGTTCGTAATTTTAACACCCAGGTACTTAGTTGAATTGACATCCTTGACAATTGTACTATTTATCGAGTAATCGAATTCCAACGGATTTCTTTTGGAACTCATGTGGATCACCTCACACTTTTCGTTATTTTGCGTCAACTGCCACCTGCCACACCATACAGCAATCTTTTCTAAATCGCTTTGCAACTGATACTGGTCTTCGGTTGACCTTACTATACGGTAAATTACAGCATCACCTGCAAACAACCTAAGACAACTGCTCAGATTGTCACCCAAGTCATTTATATAGATCAGGAACAGCAGAGGTCCCAGGACGCTTCCCTGGGGAACACCTGATATCACTTCAGTTTTACTCGATGATTTGCCGTCTATTACTACGAACTGCGACCTTCCTGACAGGAAGTCGCACAATTAAGACTGTACCCCATAGGGCCGCAGTTTGATTAGAAGTCGCTTGTGAGGAACGGTGTCAAAAGCTTTCCGGAAATCTAGAAATACGGAATGAACTGAGATCACCTGTCGATAGCGGCCGTTACTTCGTGCGAATAAAGAGCTAGCTGCGTTGCACAAGAACGATGTTTTCTGAAACCATGCTGATTACGTATCAATAGATCGTTCCCTTCGAGGTGATTCATAATGTTTGAATACAATATATGCTCCAAAACCCTACTGCAAACCGACGTCAATGATATAGGTCTGTAGTTCGATGGATTACTCCTACTACCCTTCTTAAACACTGGTGCGACCTGCGCAATTTTCCAATCTGTAGGAACAGATCAATCGGTGAGTGAGCGGTTGTATATGATTGCTAAGTAGGGAGCTATTGTATCAGCGTAATCTGAAAGGAACCTAATCGGTATACAATCTGGACAAGAAGACTTGCCCGTATCAAGCGATTTGAGTTGCTTCGCAACCCCTAAGGTATCTACTTCTAAGAAACTCATGCTAGCAGCTGTTCGTGTTTCAAATTCTGGAGTATTCCATTCGTCTACCCTGGTGAAGGAATTTCGGAAAACTGCTTCCAATAACTCCGCTTTAGCGGCACAGTCGTCGGTAACAGTACAATCGGCACTGCGCAGCGAAGGTATTGACTGAGTCTTGCCGTTTGTGTGCTTTACAAACGACCAGAATTTCTTCGGATTTTCTAAAAAAATTTCGAGACAATGTTTCGTTGTGGAACCGATTAAATGCATCTCGCATTGAAGTCCGTGCCAAATTTCGCGCGTCTGTAAAATTTTGCCAATCTTCGGGATTTCGCATTCTTCTGTACTTCGCATGCGTTTTCCGTTGCCTCTGCAACAGCGTTCGGACCTGTTTTGTGTACCATGGGGGATCAGTTCCATCTCTTACCAATTTATGAGGTATGAATCTCTCAATTGCTGTTGCTGCTATATCTTTGAATTTGAGCCACATCTCGTCTACATTTGCGTAGTCAGTTCGGAAGGAATCGAGATTGTCTCTTAGGAAGGCTTCTAATAACACTTCATCCGCTTTTTTAAATAAAATTATTTTGCGTTTGTTTCTGGTGGATTTGGAAGAAACGGTATTGAGCCTAGCTACAACAACCTTGTGATTACTAATCGCTGTATCAGTCATGATGCTCTCTATTAGCTCTAAATTGTTTGTGGCTAAGAGATCAAGTGTGTTTTCGCAACCATTTACAATTCGCGTGGGTTCGTGGACTAACTGCTCGAAATAATTTTCGGTGAAAGCATTTAGGACAATCTCGGAAGATGTTTTCTGCCTACCACCGGCTTTGAACAAGTATTTCACTGCCGCATTGCAGTGAAGTTTATAGGCACACTGCGCACACATATCCTAATTCATACAAAGATACGAATGTAATCGAGATTTTTCCATATTATTATTAGTATTGTTGTTGTTACTAGTACTATAAAGCTATATATTAGACTATTTTTTCTGTATTCAGTGAAGTGCTAGTGTAAGGCTCCGAAGAACATCAAACTTTTTCACCATCTCGGAGGGAAATACTTTTTTCTGAGTGAAGAGGCTCACGCAGGTTTGGACCGCATAGACTGGTAGTACAGAAAGACCGACAGTACTGTCATTTTAAATTCTTGAAATGTATTAACAGGATTTATTTTTCTATTCTGGAATGTTATGTTACGACTTTTTTGTTTGGTTTTCTTTCAGTTTTTGTCTTTGTTCATTCTGAGTTCGCTTACTAGCTTTGTATTTTTTTTTTCTTGTTGATGAAACATATTGCAAAAAATGGTTCAAATGGCTTTGGGCACTATGGGACTTGACATCTGGGGTCATCAGACCCTTGGAACTTAGAACTACTTAGACTTAACAAACCTAAGGACATCACACACATCCATACCCAAGGCAGGATTCGAACCTGCGACTGTAGCAGTAGTGCAGTTCCCGACTGAAGCGCCTAGAACAGCTAAACATATTGCAGCAAAGTCCTCCAGTCCTAGGTACTTCTCATTTATTACGTCAATTACTCTTACAAAAACTTTTGGGATACAGTCAATGAAACTGACGTGGAATTGTTGAAATTCTGTTTCCATTATCAAAATGAGTTTCATAAAACTTTCCGTTGGCTTCATTAAGGATCTTCTTCAAATTGTGTGAAGCCAGTTCTTTCACACAACGTTTGCACGATCAGTTATTTTAACATACAAATGTGCTAATTCGGGATGTTTGCGTTTAACTCTATAAGCAACATATCCTGCAATCATCTCTGGCCTCTCAACAGATACCCCTCCGTTGTGGTTGCACCTAAGTTACGGCTATCTGTATTGCTGAAGCACGCAAGCCTCCCCACCGACGGCAAGGTCCATGGTTCATGAGGGGAGAGCTAATGACTTAAAAATTCACGAAGGGTTAAGCACAAGACAACCCCATATACAAAATTAACCATTTTAATTATACAAAATCCATAAAAACAGATTTAAGTCGACTACTCAATTTTCGAGTGCTACACTCGTGAAAAAAGTTGAAATATACACCGTCATAAATGATGAAGACATTGAGTGAGATACTTTGCTTTGCACATCATTGATAAGTTTATTCTAACCTGATGAACAATTTGTCAGATCCAATCTTACATAATCCGAAAAATGAGCATCAGTCAGTTTAATTCTGCACTTACACTACCCTGTGTTCATCGCTGAAAAAGCTGCATCGCACAGATAAGTTGATCCAAAAAACTATAAAACATATGACGTCACTTTTACAGCATTAGAGCAGCTTATTACATTCAATAATTTCCAAAATTTATCTTCATTTTTTTCTGACTTTACGGAAACGTTATTTTGAAATCAAATTACTTCCTCTTCAAGTACAGTCTCAGTATGAGAGAAAAGAGTACTTATTTTACTTACAATATCTTCCACGCCCCTTTTTGGAAAGCTTGAGCTATGAAAACTACAACTGGTTCCATTGCCTTGAAATCTGAAAATGGGTTTTCGAAGTCTATCTTCAGTGCTGTCAGGTTGTTTATATACTTCTCTGCAGCTTCTTGACCCAATGATGTTTGTTGATCGGACAGTTCTGAGTGTTTATGAGGAAAGTGACTCACATTTAATTTCTGTGACTGTGGGCGAGGAAAGACTGTTGCTTGGCGCGAGCGTTAAAGGAAATGAATACGGAGGGAGACGAAAGAGGTGGAATCAGTGTCGTCACATTTACCTCCTAGAAATACCATGTGAACACTCAAAGTCACCAACTTTGTATTTAAACAGTTTTTGAACAAAAGTTTAGAAAAATCGATTCTTAAAGTTATGGCGATCGACCGGTCGATCGCAATCGACGGGTTGAGTACCCCTGCTCTACATCATCAATGAGTGGCTTCGCCCGGGTATGCATACCTCAAGCAGCCAGGATTCTCCTCGCCGAGTTGAGGACATTCTCAATGCTAGAGTCGGTGCTACGACAATATTAAGGTGACGTTACGGTAGGTATGGGAAAAACTGACCGGTTAAAACCGATACCGCTAATTTAGTTCTGAATAACCGGTATTCTTCGGTATTTGTTCGGTCTCGGTTATATCAGGCTTTTTCTTTTTTTACTAATAACCGAGTAAAGTAAACGGAATATCCATTTTGAATAGCAGCACTTCTAAAAATCTTCCTTTTTAAATAAAACTTTTTTTTAAAGAAAACAGTTACACTTATTCATAAAATTTCCATTTCTTTCATATTTCGGATGGCTACAGAAAATGAGAAAATCCATCAGCACGATAACAACGCCTACAGTTAAAAACTAATCAGCCAGAACGTCATGACCACCCACCTAATAGCTAATAGCCGGTATGTCCACCTTTGACACGGATAACAGCGGCGACGCCTCGTGTTACGGAAGCAGTGTGGTGTTAGTAGGTCGCTGGGGGCAGTTGGCACCACATCTTCAAGCACTAGTCACCTAGTTCTCGTAAATTTCGGGAAGGGGGCCGATTAGCTGTGACGCCACGTTCAATCACATACCTGATGTGTTGGATTGGGTTCCGATCTGACGAGCTGGGGGCCAGCACATCAATTGGAGCTCGCCACGGTATTCCTCGAGCCAGTCATTCACACTCGTGGTCTTGTGACATGGCACATTGTCTTGTTGAAAAATGCCACTGCCGTCGGGAAACATGCTCGTCATGAAGGGGTGTACGTGATCTGCATCTAGTGTATGATACTCCTTGGCCGTCATGGAGCCTTGCACTAACTTCACTGGTCCCATGGAAGCCCACGTTAGTTTTCCTCAGAGCAAGATGGAGCCGCCGCCAACTTGTCTCCGTCCAGCAGTACAGGTGTCACGTTGCTGTTCCCTTGGAAGGCGACGGATTCTAGCCCTCCCATCGGCATGATGAAGAAGGTACCGGGATTCCTCGGACCATGCAACGCTCTGCTACTGCGCCAACGTCCAGTTCCGACGCTCACGTGGCCATTTCATTCGTACTTGCCGATGTCGTGGTGTTAACATTGGCACTTGCAAAGGTCGGCTGCGAAGGTCCATCGTTAGTAGTGTTCGGTGCATTGTGTCCGCGACAGTTCTGTGCTGTTTTACCGTTATGCCTAGCTTCCAACATCCGTCATCTGTAATGATGGATGGTCGTCCGAACCAGCCTACGATGTCCGACATCTGTAATGAGGGAGGCCGCTCGACCTCACGACGTCTGGACGTTGTTTCACGTTGATTTCGCCACGTGTTGAAGACACCCACCACATCACTCCTCGACCATCCGACAACTCGTGCAGTTTCCCAGACGCTCATGCCAACCCTCCGAGTCATCACAATCTGCCCTCGGTCAAACTGAGATACACTACTGGCCATTAAAATTGCTACACCAAGAAGAAATGCAGATGGTAAACGGGTATTAATTGGATAAATATATTATACTAGAACTGACATGTGACTATATTTTCACGCAATTTGGGTGCATAGATCCTGAGAAATCAGTACCCAGAACAACCACCTCTGGCCGTAATAACGGCCTTGATTCGCCTGGGCATTGAGTCAAACAGAGGTTGGATGGCGTGTACAGGTACAGTTGCCAATGCAGCTTTAACATGATACCAAAGTTCATCAAGAGTAGAGACTGGCGTATTGTAACGACCCAGTTGCTCGGCCACCATTGACCAGACGTTTTCAATTGGTGGGAGATCTGGAGAATGTGCTGGCCAGGGCAGCATTCGAACATTTTCTGTATCCAGAAAGGCCCGTACAGGACCTGCAACATGCGGTCGTGCATTATCCTGCTGAAATGTAGGGTATCGCAGGGATCGAATGAAGGGTAGAGCCACGGGTCATAACACAACTGAAATGTAACGTCCGCTGTCAGTGCGAACAAGAGATGATCGAGACATGTAACCAATGGCACGTAATACCATCACGCCGAGTGATACGCCAGTATGGCGATGACGAATACACGCTTCCAATGTGCGTTCATCGCGATGTCGCCAAACTCGGATGCGACCATCATGATGCTGTAAACAGAACCTGGATTCATCCGAAAAAGTGACGTTTTGCCATTCGTGCACCCAGGTTCGTCGTTGAGTACACTATCGCAGGCGCTCCTGCCTGTGTTGCAGCGTCAAGGGTAGCCGCAGGCATCGTCTCTGAGCTGATAGTCCATGCTGCTGCAAACGTCGTCGAACTGTTCGTGCAGATGGTTGTTGTCTTGCAAACGTCCTCATCTGTTGACTCAGAGATCGAGACGTGGCTGCACGATCCGTTACAGTCATGCGGGTAAGATGCCTGTCATCTCGACTGCTAGTGATACTAGGCCGTTGGGATCCAGCACGGCGTTCCGTATTACCCTTCAGAACCCACCGATTCCATATTCTGCTAATAGTCATTGGATGTCGACCAACGCGAACAGCAATGTCGCGATACGATAAACCGCAATCGCGAAAGGCTACAATCCGACCTTTATCAAAGTCGGAAACGTGATGGTACGCGTTTCTTCTCCTTACACGAGGCATCACAACAACGTTTCACCAGGCAACATCGGTCAACTGCTCTTTGTGGATGAGGAGTCGGTTGGAAACTTTACTCATGTCAGCACGTTGTAGGTGTCGCCACCGGCACCAACCTTGTGTGAATGCTCCGAAAAGCTAATCATTTGCATATCACAGGATCTTCTTCGTGTCGGTTAAGTTTCGCTTCTGTAGCACATCTTCGTGGTGTAGCAATTTTAATGGCCAGTAGTGTAGATAGCTCGCCTGTCCCGTGCTGCACTTGGACAACACGCTCACTGATATTACATGCACCGTGCGTGCGTCTGACTAGCAGTCATTTCCCACTGCTTTCTTAATAGAGGTGTAGCCCCTCCACGCCCACGCCGGCATGGTGGCCAACTCAATAGGTCTACTGCCATATCTGCATAAGGTTAGGTTAGGTTAGGTTAGTGTTGTTTAACGTCCCGTCGACAACGAGGTCATTAAAGACGGAGCGCAAGCTCGGGTTAGGGAAGGATTGGGAAGGAAATCGACCGTGCCCTTTCAAAGGAACCATCCCGGCATTTGCCTGAAACGATTTAGGGAAATCACGGAAAACCTAAATCAGGATGGCTGGAGACGGGATTGAACCGTCGTCCTCCCGAATGCGAGTCCAGTGTGCATAAGGGTTAGTTTCCACTAGAGTGAGGTGTCGCAGGATGTGGGTGCAGCGATGTTTGCGTACGTCTGCTTACGTTAACCATTAATACGTGCTCATCTGGAGATAGCGGTTTGAAGGACAGAGGAAAAAAAGTGCCAAGGCAAGAGCCAAGGGAAAAAAAGCTCTGCGATAGTTAGGTCGGGTGGTAAGAGCAGTAGCGGATTTCTTTCTGCCTGCAAAACGTCATGCAAGGGTAGGCTTTGTAAGTAGTGGATATCATGCATGTCGATACCTCTGACTTTGTGTGGTGCTGTTGCTCGGCGGCTGCCGCTGGGTGCCGGTGCTGAACTCTCGATCAGCGTCAGCCACCTGCAACAGTTAGGTTTATCATCGTTTTTGTGTCCGATAGGTCATATATAGGATTCGCTGTGTAGGGTGATGTTGGCGATTTATTTGTGCATCAGTGGGCGAGCTCGTCGGTTTCCCTGCTGTGGCCTGTTGATCGCCTCTAATAGCAGCTGGGAATTTCCAGTCAGCGTTGCTGATATGCAGGGGCTTGCCTACGTCTGTCGCTTGTAGATGTATGTTAGCTCGCCATAGGTGGTTTGCCCTAGCTAGTAGTGTCTTTGGCTGCTTATGCTTCCACCTATGGTTGTGATCTGGGTTTCCCAAAGTAAGGATGAAAGGACTTTTCGAGTCTCTAGAGTTCCTATACAGTCATGTGGCGTGTTTTTGAATACTTCCTTGAGGGTTTCAAGGCGGTATTCTTTGTGAAGATCCAAGGTGCGTGTGTAGCGTGGAGCGTTGCTAATGATTCTTAGCACTTTGTTCTGTATGATCTGCAGGCAGGGGAGTCTTGTAGGAACTGCATATCCCCAGACGGGACATGCGTACGTCATCAGAGCTCTAATCAGTGTCATGTATATGGACCTTGACAACCTCCTATTCAGTGTACTTTCTCTGTTGAACATTGGGTAGAGTTGTTTGAGCCTCGCGTGTGCTTTGTTGGCAACGTATTCGATGTGGTCCCCCCATAAGTTTCCGGTCCAGCCAGACACCAAGATATCTGACTTTCTCTCGGAAAAGTATTCGGCTTGTGTGTAGCTCTATCTGTCTACTGTGTTGATATTTGCCCAGTAGTTTCGGTCTGCGTGTAAACAGAACTGCTTCGCACATGTCGACGTTTAATTTAATACGCCATCGTTCCAACCAAGGCTCGGAAGCTCTGAGTGCCGTCTGTATTCGTGAATTAATGTTCGACGGTTTCCAATCTTGCGCAAGGATGGCTGTGTCATCCGCGTAGATGGCTAACGTCGTGTTTTGTGTTGCTGGGAAATCGTTAATGTACAGGTTGAACAAGATTGGCCCCAGGGGGCTTCCCTGGGGTGCTCCAGATTGGATACCATGTTGTGTTGATTGTTTGCCCTGGACGTCGTGAGATACGAGTGTATGAGACGTACGAGTCCGTCTGGGAAACCAGCTTCGCTTAGTTTGCGTACAAGGCCGTTGTGCCAGATACGGTCGAAAGCTTTTTCGATGTCCAGGAACAGTCCCCACTGCTATCGCCAGGACGGGTTTATATCGATGGTAGGTCGGTGGTCATAATGTTCTGGCTGGTGAGTGTGCGTATTCGTGTGCTTGCAGTGTGCAAGACTTGCCCCTACATGCTCTATACGGCAATTTCTCGCTATCTTCTTCGGACGTCAGTTGTAACGCAGAATGGCACCATCAGTAGCTTGGAAATATTGTACGAAGTGCGGTAGCAGTGAAGTGTAATGCACCATTTTGTTTAAAAGATTAAAAATGAGAGAAGGCACAACAGACTTGCCACATCATATAGGAAGGTAACATCCACAATTTACCTTGGAGGACAAAGTAAATTTCATTCACATACCTATAACTGTCTGACGTTCAGTAAGTTGAAATAATAACTGAATTCTTAATATTGTGGTTGGCTCAGGATAAATAACTGATACCATTCAAAAGTGACGATGCAAGGAAGTCATCAACCTGTGACCTTTCGGACTCGCTGTCGCAGCGCCCGTCTCCTTCGCCTTCGCAATCTTTGCTGGAGATAACGGGTCGTATGAAGAAGAAAGAGAACATTATGTGGAGAAGGTTCCCTCAATTTCGTATGAATAAAAAATTCGAAGTATACTCTCTGACGAGGGAGTTCTATCTCACTACCTCCCCTCCTTCTTGAGAAGATTCTCGATGTGTGTCGCCTGACGTTGTAACGTCCACGCTCGTGTGTACGTTAACTCTTTAAAGCCTGTACTATGATAAGTTGACGGGCTTCACCTTATAGGAAAGGATTTCAGTAAATAGGTTGACCGTGTGTACCTGAATGGAAGCAAACTCGGACTTATACCCAATCAGTAACAACAATGATACGTCAAGCAAGTATAAGTGCAACTACACGTTAGGACGGGTAGAAAAACGTACACTGCAGATGCTACTAATGGTTAATAATACGGTCGCCAGCCTAATTAGGCATTGAGTGAGTTTTTCCCTTGTACAAGTAGATGTACGTACAAGCATAACCACACGTAATAATACTGTATTATATGGTGAATTTTTGAACCAGAAAAATCTACTGAACTAAGATTTTCCCTTTCTGTACTAATTTGAACAAGCTATAAATACACCACATTACACTACAATAATTACTACGACTGCGTTTTGTCTATTGATCCGACTGAAATCGGACATAGGTCACCCTAGAAATAGCACTTTTGACACACACACATACAATGTCAATTTTAATAATGGTAAAACACTGATAAATTTAGGTTTTATCTTGACTTTAACTTTGCTGGTCAAATCAGTGCAATCACCTCAGAATTTAAATGAATAGAAAAGAAAAGAGTGAAAGAGAGGGGGGGGGGGGACCCCGAAACTGTTATGATCACGGTGTTGAAACCATTAACTATTGAAAACATTGAGTACTCAAGATTTAAAAAATATGAATTATTACTCTTATTGTCCAATTACTTCCTCATTTAACTACCATTATTTTTGTCTCAAATTAATTAAGCTTCCTTACTAAGCCAATTCCAAATTTATCTTAGTACTCTGTCAGACCTTTGCTCTTTACTCATATTTTCATTAACAATAAAGCTCATTAAGATTCATTCTAGCATAAATAGGTCTGCAGTTAATTCTTATTAACATAAATTTTAATTCTTTATTTCGAGACACTCGGATTGCACAACATGTGGAAAGGACCCTGTCTAGGTGAGTGATTAGGATAATTCATTGATAGAACAATTCTGGTAAAAGTTAAGTTATTATTGAACAGTCAGGAACAAAATTAACACTGCTCCATCCGAATACAATTCTAAAGATTCAACCTGTGCGAGTTGATGCGGCGGTTGGCGAGCGGCGAGATGGCGAGACGCGCAGCACACATACAATCACAGCTATGGCTTTTGCTGTAGCGGCACTTTGCTTCTTCTTGACGTCGTAATCCTTTTCAATCCAGTGCCATTAGAATATAGCCATGCTGTATAGTCGTCAGACACGGCACATCCGAGGCTCAATGGAACCACTTTTTCCAGGATAGCCTCCTCGATCCGGTACGTGTTCCTCAGACCGATGCCCAACTCCGACTAGTACCGCTGCTGAGCCCGTTATATCGTGCCGCGCCCGTGTGCATTTTCCCGCGCTCGCCTGCCATCCACCTTTTTCCGCTCCCCTACAGATAGGGTATTCACCAAAGGTTTTACATGCCACATATCTTAATACATTGCCTACGCATGGACCAAGCGCACAATTACAATTTCAGACATGTTACAATAGATTCAACATCAGTTACACTTCAATTTTGTTATAACATTGCTTGAAATTTTACATAAATATTAATATTCACATCTAAAGTTGCTTACATTTTCTTTAACATAATGACACGAAAAGAAAAAGAAATGAAATTAAAACATTACGTATATTAATTCATCGAAATTCCAAAGAAAAAATTATTATATGTTCAGTAGTTGTTGTTACAACGTGTCCGGCACAGGACGTACGCGTAATGTTACACTTAACCGGCACAAATAGGCAAACCGTTCAGTGCACAAATATGGAACTGGCGTCAGTATGTTCTGGAAATATTGCACTACGTTTCGATGTTATTTTTATATGTGGCAACAAATTATTAAGACGATTAAGGACAGTTTACGAAAATGCACTTTCTTGCAATGTTACCGAATTTTCGACATGCGGAAACCTTTTTGTTATTGAAGTTAGGTGAACATACCATGCGAACGAAAGCTTAATTTTCATTTATCCCATCAAAGTGCTCTACCATGAGATGCCTCGCCAGGTTAGCCGAGCGCGCTATCGCGCTGCTTCCTGGACTCGGGTAGGCGCGCCGGCCCCGCATCGAATCCACCCGGCGGGTTAACGACGAGGGCCGGTGTGCCGGCCAGCCTGGATGTGGTTTTTAGGCGGTTTTCCACATCCCCCTAGGTGAATCCGAACTGGTCCCCACGTCCCGCCTCATTTACATGGCTCGCAGACATATGAACACTTTCGCGCTATTCCTTGGATTACACTAGTCGCAGACAGTTGGGGTACACTACTTCCTTCCTGGAGGGTACGGGATGGCGGCAGGAAGAGCATCCGGCCACCCTTTCAACTAACATTGCCACATCTGATTAACCATGACGATCCTGCATATCCGCGGGACAAACGGCACAAGCAATAGAAGAAAGAAAGTGCTCTAACATGAGATAATTTTGGTTAAACACGAAGTATAATTGTCAGTTCGCGTGTCAAGTACGTAAGTGGTCGCCCGAGTAGCTCGTTACGACAAACAGATCGCTATGTTTGTAATAAACCAGTTATTAATTTTTCTGATACCCTACTTACATCTAACATAACAAAATATAATATTTTTGCTGTGGGAAGACATGATGAACATCTGGAAATTTGTTTTGTTTATATTTAGGTCTTATCGTAAATCAATCTGAAAATTTGGTTCTGCTAAATAGCAACAAAAATGTTTTAATTTTCACTTTTTTTTTAAAGGTCGCTCCCTCTACTTTCGTGATTTGCTGGAAGTAAGTTCGCTGTGCAAGTAATGGTTCAAAATGGTTAAAATGGCTCTGAGCACTATGGGACTTAACATCTGTGGTCATCAGTCCCCTAGAACTTAGAACTACTTAAGCCTAACTAACCTAAGGGCATCACACACATCCATGCCCGAGGCAGGATTCGAACCTGCGACCGTAGCAGTCGCGCGGTTCCTGACTGAGCGCCTAGAACCGCTAGACCACCGCGGCCGGCTGCAAGTAATGCTAAACCCATGTAAACTACTTCAGTTTCTCTCTTCAGTATTTCTTCGGGCTACGTACATTTCTTTTACCTACCAAACAACATAAATTATGTCGTTACTACGAAAAAGTAGTACCGAGCGAGGTGGCGCAGTGGTTAGCACACTGGACTCGCATTCGGGAGGACGACGGTTCAATCCCGTCTCCGGCCATCCTGATTTAGGTTTTCCGTGATTTCCCTAATTCGTTTCAGGCGAATGCCGAGATGGTTCCTTTGAAAGGGAACGGCCGATTTCCTTCCCAATCCTTACCTAACCCGAGCTTGCGCTCCGTCTCTAATGACCTCGTTGTCGACGGGACGTTAAACACTAACCACCACCACCACCACTACGAAAAAGTAGATAAAACCCAACAGAACTTCCTCAGTTCGAAGTATGCTACAGAGCTCACGTTAGAAAACGGAGAACGCTCTCCGCTTGTGAGTAACTTCCCCCACGCTTTTACTTACGCTGAGTAATTTCTGGGTGAAGTACATTCTCCGACTAGCTTTATACGTGCGATCTTCAGAAAGTCCTACGGAATTTCGGGTGTTAAGTATATAAGGCCCCGGGAGTAGACAACATCCCATTAGAACTACTGACAGCCTTGGGAGAGCAAGTTCTGACAAAACTCTACCATCTGGTGAGCAAGATGTATGAGACAGGCGAAATACCCTCAGACTTCAAGAAGAATATAATAATCCCAATCCCAAAGAAATCAGGAGTGGACAGATGTGAAAATTACCGAACTATCAGTTTAATAACCCACGGCTGCAAAATACTAACGCGAATTCTTGACAGACGAACGGAAAAACTGGTAGAAGCCGACCTCTGGAAAGATCACTTTGGATTCCGTAGAAATATTGGAACACGTGAGGCAATACTGACCTTACGACTTACCTTAGAAAAAAGATTAAGGAAAGACAAACTTACGGTTCTAGCATTTGTAGTATTAGAGAAGGCTTTTGACAATGTTGACTGGAATACTTTCTTTTAAATTCTGAAGGTGGCAGGGGTAAAATACAGGGAGCTAAAGGATATTTGCAATTTGTACAGAAACCAGATGACGGTTATAAGAGTCGAGGGGCATGAAAGGAAAGCAGTGGTTGGGAATAGCGTGAGACAGGGTTGTAACCTCTCCCCGATGTTATTCAATCTGTATATTGAGCAAGCAGTAAAGGAAACAAAAGAAAAATTCGGAGTAGGTATTAAAATCCATGGAGAAGAAATAAAAACTTTGACGTACGCCAATGACATTGTAATTCTGTCAGAGACAACAAAGGACTTGGAATAGCCAACAAAAGCAAAAAGAGGATAATGGAATGTTGTCGAATGAAGTCGGGTGATGCTGAGGGATTTAGATTAGGAAATGAGACGCTTAGTAGTAAACGAGTTTTGCTATTTGGGGAGCAAAATAACTGATGATGGTCGAAGTAGAGAAGATATAAAATGTAGATTGGCAATGGCAAGGAAAGCGTTCCTGAAGAAGAGAAATTTGTTAACATTGATTATAGATTTAAGCGTCAGGAAGTCTTTTCTGAAAGTATTTGTATGAAGTGTAGCCATGTATGGAAGTGAAACATGGACGATAAATAGTTTGGACAAGAAGAGAATAGAAGCTTTCGAAATGTGGTGCTACAGAAGAATGCTGAAGATTAGATGAGTAGATCACATAACTAATGAGGAGGTACTGAACAGAATTGGGAGAAGAGGAGTTTGTGGCACAACTTGACTAGAAGAAGGGATCGGTTGGTAGGACATGTTCTAAGGCATCAAGGGGTCACCAATTCAGTATTGGAGGGCAGCGTGGACGGTAAAAATCGTAGAGGGAGACCAAGAGATGAGTACACTAAGCAGATTCAGAAGGATGTATGTTGCAGTAGGTACTGGGAGATGAAGAAGCTTGCACAGGATAGAGTGGCATGGAGAGCTGCAGCAAACCAGTCTCAGGACTGAAGACAACAACAATTACAGCCTCCGTTTTATTCATACGACCCAATGAGAACAATTTATACCGCAGCGTCAACCACATATCAATCTCGATATTCATCTGCTTCACCTTAATTAGAACCATTCAGTCTTTGTTCGACGTTTACGTTTATTGCTGTTTGAGGCGCCATGTCACGGATTGCATGGCCCCTCCCGCCAGAGGCTCGAGTCCTTCCACGGGCATGGGCGTTTGTGTTGTTCTTAGCATAAGTTTGTTTCATTAGTAAGTCTAGGCCGATGACTTAAACAGTCTGGTCCCTTAGGCATTCACACACATTTGAACGAATTTTTTGTTCCGTGTGCTTGCTTCAAGAGAGGTTAGATGGCATGCGTATCAGCGGAAATTACGGAAGCATATAATGATTTCACTTGGTTTTGTTTTGCAGAATGCGCCCCGGCGTCCGAGTGAGGCTGAGCAGAAGAAGCACATTCAGTGGGTGGTCACGCGGTTCGCTGCGGCCAAAGAGCCCCGCCGTCTTCCCAGCGAGGTGCCCGGGCAGCGAAGCGGTTCCGGGCCTCCCGAGAGTCGATCTGCCACCAACGGAGATACTTACGGCTTATGCATGTATTGTAAGGACTTGATGGTGCAGCACGAGTGAAGGGATGTTGCACGCCAAGAAATTTCCGTGCTCCCATTAACGGACGGTGCCTTGAACGCTGTGGGCACTAAATTTAAGTGTCTCCTTGTTTCTGTTAGTGTACAGTGATGTGGCCTTCCTATCTTGACACAGACAGAGAGAAAACTCCCATATACTTCCTTCTTACTTACCTGATTTTGTAACTTACAGATTTATCATAATTTATCCTCTTTTTCCGTATTTTGTTGGTGGAGAAAGAAATAAGAAACACCCACATTACTTATTTATTACTATTTACACACACTAGGAGATCCCTGGTAATCGGATTTTTGTAATTCTTTACATTCATGGTAATTGACGTTCAGAATTCAATTATCAGTCACCAAAAATACTTCAGTGCAACACTAAAAATTCTCGAGAAAATCGACTTCGAAATTTTCCAATGACCATGAATTCACCAAAGTAAATGAGAGTTTTCTGATGGATCGTATGGCTCACTTGGTACTGTTGGACTAGAGTAACCAACTAATGAATGGATCATTGGTTCAAATCTCTCTATGGATTTTTCGTTTTTTCTTTTTTTGTTCAAATCGAATATCTGCAGCATTTAAAAATAAAATTAATCAAACTTGTGATAAACAGCACATATCTAATCATCATGTTTTTATGAAAAATGTATGTCTTCCTGTTTCTAATATCATATCACACGCAAAATTCCAGTTTTCAGTGCAAATTTAAAGTAGTAATCTGATATTTTACAAATATGGTTAATATATTTCGAATGTTTTCTTTTAAATTCAACATCTTTATTAACAGTCTTTTATAAAATATTGGCAATTACGAATTTGTATTTGCAGTGCATGCAGTATGTAATTAGAAACAAGAAGATATACACTTTCCATCAAAAATTTTATTACATATGTGTTAATTAGCATGTATTTGATGAATCCTATATTCAAATGATCTAGGTACTGGAACTGAACGAAAAAAAAACTAAAAAGAAGGCCATAGTGGGATCGAACCAGCGATCCACTGATTACCCAGTTATCATCCTGTGACGCCACACGAGCTGTCGTGAAAAATCGCATTAATTTTAGTCAATTATTTGCTTGGAAATCTTCAGAGTTGACTTTCCGGAGAATTTCTTAGACTTCCATCGAACTGCTGTGCGAGATCGATATTTCAGTTCTGAAAGTCAATTACCATGAATACAAAAAAGTACAAAAATCCGACTGCTGGGCACTCTACTTGTCAGAAAAGTCACTGGCAACTTTACAAGAAATCAACTATCACTGAGAGTTTCTGTAGACAATCACAGTCGCTGCTGCTTGCAACTGTACACTGTCCACCAACTCACGTACAAACTCTATCGGTGAGTATACTTCACAGTCCTGAAAGGAAAATTTACTACTTTTATACTCAATGTACAGTAAACATATTGCTGTTAATGCAAAAATAGATACTTGTGTCACCAGTAGATACATATTGTAAGTTTAACGTTTTTGCAGGTTCATATTAAAGTATTCACTATGACTCTGAAAGCCCTTTGTAACAATATTGCAGGAGACATGTCAGTCTGCGCCCTGAGAACCGGTATGTCTATCAAATGTAGACATATTACCATTGACTGCCATAAAGACTGAGCCCCAAAATGGAATTTGATGTCTTCTTTTCCAAATCTCGTGAGATGCCAAGCGTCTGTGCCTAACTATTTTTGTACAGTATTTTAACATTTTATACAATTTTTCGATAGCCTTTTTATGAATTAACAATGTTTGACAAGTGTCGAGCTCTTATCGTCATCTATTTTTTATGACAAAATAATACAGAATCACATTTTTGGATTATCTAGTAGAGTAATGCGAATGAAAATCATACTGTCATCAAGACTGCAATAAAATAAGCCGCAGAAGTGGTCAGCATTTCATTGCAAATGTGCAAAATAACCTAACTGTCGCCGACGCCTCTTTCTTTAAAAATGGGTTCACTTCAGAGTAGTAAGTGTTGTGATTATGTTCTGTGTAGATGTACACGACACCAGTGATCAAATGCATTAGAAGAATATGTGTCAAAGCGCTTATTCGTTGGCAGCCTACCTTTTGTGTGAAAACTCATCACTCTGCTGGTCACAGGAATTACCAGTACATTTCAGGCTGCCCCTTGAAATGATAATGCCAGAAAATATGTCAAGCACGTGGCCGAGAGGAGCATCACAGCGACTTTGTTCCAGCACATATGCATTACGGATCGAGTTTGAAAGAAAATTCGACTGTCTTTCGATGCCAGCGTCACTCAATAGCTATTTTTCCACCCGTGGGCAATTTAAAGGTAGAGAAAGTTCTGTTATTTTGCTGGCCACGCACGAAAATCCTTTTCATGTAATGACTGTAATAGTATGTCTGTGCATCTGCGAACCTTCGTCAACTTTGGATGAAAATTAAGAGGCTCTGAGTGATTCTTTCCATAGAACATTAATGAAAGGGAAGATGCACGTCCAAGGTGAAGAGGCACTGTGTGCTAAATGTCAACGAACCAGTGACGAAGCCCGGTCTCTGTACATCCAGTAATGAAATGCTATCCATTTCTCAGTAGTAACAAACAAATCCTATGTGAAACGAAAGATCATCATCGCACCTTGCAACTGTTGATATTTTACTCAATATAATTAACGAATAAATCAAATCATTAAAAGTGTGTGACGTAATGGAAACGCAATTAACTCTTATACGAAAATCGGTTTTCTTTCATTATAGAGCATTTGACACAGTTTCATAGAGGACGAAATTCGTGTTGCAGAATGACTTCATCATTTTCTGTAAGCGAAATAGAGCAAGCAACATTTCCTTTGCGTAATCATCCTTCCATATTTGCCCTTTTGACTTAGCTTGCCACATAATCTGGTTACAAGTAACTAAGTTACTCTCCCGTTTCTCCGGCTAGCCCATAGGGCACTTACGCTTCTTAAGTTCTTAGTATTACATGTAGATTTGGTGTACTTAACTATTTATTATCAGATGCCCATATGTTATCTAATCTCATACCAATTTCTTACGAACCCAAAGGGTTCCACAAGTTCGCAGGAAACGTGTAGGAAAGACACAGTTCTCCTTCTTGAACATGTCACATATTTAAACTTATTACTTCATCAGTAGTAACTAATAAGTAGTGCAACTCGTCTGCAGATATAAAGATATATGTTTGCTTATTTTATTCCCGATACTTATGAAGAAAAAAGACTTACAGTATTTGGAGTATCAGTGACAATATAAACTTTGGCTAATAATAAGTGGTGGTCTGTGAAATAATGATGGTTCATTGAAATTTGTATGTGAAATTTTGTGATATATTTTGTAAGATATTTTATCCATTTAGAAAAAATTTTCGCTGTAATAAAATACCAAAAAAGTAGAAAGATATTACATAAGGAAAATATTTCAACGTATACGCACATAAGTTTGTATTTTAAATGATACTTATTTATAGCAAGTAACAGGCCATAATTCATTGATGAAGTCAATAAATATTTTGTACCAATTTGAAGCTGTTATTTTGTGCATTGTAAAGAAGAGAGCAGTATTTATTTATTTTCCTAAAGATGTCGACTCGTTTAAATTTAAGAGTGTTTCAGAAAATATGAACGATTAAAAATTGCGTAATTTTTACAGATTAATAACAAAAATGTAACTTCTATGTGACTTCGACATGCAAAACAAGCGAGTAAAATTTTTTGCGTTTTTGTGACCGTACACACACCTTTGTTTACTTCTATGTTGTCTTTTCTTGCCGAGACAGTAGCAAATAAAAGTAGATGTTCACAATGATAAAGAAACAATACATGGCGTTTCGCAAGTCTGTGCTTGCCGAAACATTTATAGTATGAATTCGTCAGCAGCCAACTAGTTTCCACCAATTTTAACAATGCTGATCAGTTCAACGAACTTGGACACCCAGCTTCAATGCTTTGTGTTTCCTTTACACAGAACATTACACTGTATTTAAGGCTGTAGTAACATTAACATAGGTGTAGTAAGCTACATTTTCGCCTGTCAGATGCTGTTATGAATCAAACGACGTAGGCCAAACAAACTATTCTTACAGATTGTATTATATTTCTTAAATAATGGTCATTATCTTACATAAACACATTTCGTTACAAACTAGAAATACGCAAGCATGCTCAAAATGTACAGGTATGCCGTAACAGCGGCTCTCAAAATTACGTAATGCTGTTGTCAATGAATAATTCGCAATAACGAATTAATCTGAAAACTAAATATTCGAGGCGTGTTTTTATAAGTAAGTACCGTTTTGAAATTAAAAAAAGATGGGCTAAGATATCTCAATAATTTTATTTTTACTTGAAAGCCTGTACCTTAATCTACTTTCTACATAATTTCCGTCAATATTGAGACACTTGTCATAACGTTGTACCAGTTTTTGAATACGCTCCTCATAGAAGTCTGCCGCCTGACTTGTTAACCACTGCATCACTACTGTTTTGACTTCGTCATCGTCTTGAAGACGCTGACCGCCCTGGTGTTTCTTCAAGTGCAGGAACAGATGGTACTCACTGGGCGAAAGATCGGGGCTGTACGGAGGATGGTTTAAGAGTTTCCCATCGAAAACATGTGATGAGATCTTTGGTCTGATTCGCCACATGCGGACTGGCTTTGTCTTGCAGCAAAACGATGCCTTTGCTCAACTTCCATGGAATGTCGCTTTGATTCTGGTGTGACGTAGGCCACCCATGTTTCATCGCCCGTAACAATTTGGCTTAATAAATCATCACCGTCGTTGTGGTACCGCTCAAGGAAAGTCAGTTCACTGTCTAAACGTTTGGTTTTGTGCACAGCCGTCAACATTTTCGGTACCCAACGTGCGCACAATTTTCGGTAATTCAAGTGCTCGGTCACAATGCCATACAAAACACTACGAGAAACATTAGGAAAGTCTTCCCCGCAAGGAGGAAATCGTAAAGCGTCTCACCTTATTGTCCACTTTCTGCACCAAACTATCATTAACGACCGAAGGACGCCCACTACGTTGTCCATCATGCACATTTGTGCGGCCATCTTCAAATGCTCTCACCCACTTTCTTACCATTCCATCACTCATAATATTTTCTCCGTAAACTGCACAGATCTCACCATGAATATCGATCGCTTTGAGGCCTTTAGCACTAAGAAATCTTATGACAGCCAGTACTTCACAGTCGGTGGGACTCACGATTATCGGAGGCATCTTAAACACTCAGTACACAACGTAAACAAGGAAGAATCAGTGCGTAGATTAAGGTACAGGCTTTAATGTAAAAATAAAATTATTGAAATATATTAGCACGTCTTTTTTTTAATTTTAAAACGGTACTTACTTAAAAAAAACACGCCTCGTATTTAGAAATCCATTAATAGTTATCTTTCATTTAAATACCTTCAAACCATTTTTTTTTACTTGCAGAATGGACAAATGTGGTGACTACTGCAAATTCGGAAGGCAAAGCAATTAGTAAGAATGGTTCGCTGGAATAACGACAGCCGCTAAGCTGCTGTATTAAATTGAATATCTCTGTCTACTTTCTTAGTAAATAGGAGAGAAAGGTATATGTTGCTTGGCTCTTGTTCGATCGTGTTTTCACTAAAGTTTGTCAGCAAACTTTTCCATGATTCATGAGAACGCGAGCTTTTAAACTTTCTGTCAATTCCACCTGACAAGACTCCCAGACTGATGTGCAATGCTCAAGAACTTACTGACAGTGAGTATTTTAGCTGCCTTCTCTGTGGATGAATCACATTTCCTTCGTATTCTCCCTTTGAATGTGTTTGGCATCTACTCTTTCTAGGATTTGTTTGTTGTGGCCATCCCACCTTAAATCGCAACGTATTTTACAGCTTTTACTGATTCATGTGATTAATCTAATAATATTTGGTCTGAAATTAAAATCTCCTGGGTAGTTACGTCGCGTCATATTTCTTCAAACAATCGACGTTCCCATCCCTCTGCTGGGATTTTCTTCAGGATCTCGTGGTGCAGATGGGGCACTGTCAGAGACCAGTATCGTCTTCTCTCATAAAGGGGAGTTTTCTCGCGCTTGTGCTAGAGAAGCGGGATTCTGGGATAAGAAACCCTGGGCAACTATTGGTGAACCATCGTCATTGGATAGTAAGAGAAGTTTTCCTGCGTTAATGCTGAAGAAAGGGGTTATTGGCTAGCCGCGCGGGATTAGCCGAGAGGTCTCAGGCGCTGCAGTCATGGACTATGCGGCTGGTCCCGGCGGAGGTTCGAACCTCCCTCGGGCATGGGTGTGTGTGTTTGTCCTTGGGATAATTTAGGTTAAGCAGTGTGTAAGCTAAGGACTGACGACCTTAGCAGTTAATTCCCATAAGATTTCACACACATTTGAACATTTTTGGTTATTGGCTAAAAGTCGTGTAGCTACCATGGTGGGCCAACGTCACTTCTCAGAAAGAGATGCAAGCCGGAGTGGCCGAGCGGTTCTAGGCGCTTCAGTCTGGAGCCGCTACGGTCGCAGGTTCGAATCCTGCCTCGGGCATGGATGTGTGTGATGTCCTTAGGTTAGTTAGGTTTAAGTAGTTCTAAGTTCTAGGGGACTGATGACCTCAGCTGTTAAGTCGCATAGTGCTCAGAGCCATTTGAACCATTAGAAAGAGATTTTTCCCGCACATGTGCCGGAGAAGCGTTATTGGTTAAAATTGCTCCTGCTGCTGTAAATGGCCCCACATCATTGCCTACAAGCGAAACGGGCAGTGCATGAAAGGGGGGCTTATCCAAAATATTATTGGCCGCAGAAGTGGTTTCCAGGGCGTTGTTTGTATTACTCGCATGCCGCGGCCGCTTATTCACTTCCTTGATGGAGTGAGCCACGATGCTGGAAGGGTGATTCCATGAGAACGAGCAAAAATTTAACGAGACGTAGAGGATACTCCACTGAACAATTTGAGGTAGCGAACTTGGGGTCGGAGAAGCCAGCTTGGGGAGATAATAGGAATAAAGTTACATTACTGTGTACTTTTTTATTTACATTAGTTACGGTTAACTGCAAATACCATTACTGACACAATGAACGTACCATTTGTACTCTATCTTCCAAAATCTGCTGAAACTGATAGACATCAACCACAATGCAAGCATGACATCGGCGAACAAGATTCTGACGCACCCTGACAAATATGAATCACGCCACAGGTAGCTAAATTGCTGACAATTAATTCCATGTCCGTCTCTACTGCGGTCTCATGCACAAGTGACTTTAGGTATTCCCATAGAAAATAATCAGTGGGATTCAGGTCAGGTCACCTCACGGCCATGGAATGGGACCTCCCCTTCCAATCCAGCGACCACGAAATACAGCATTGAGATGGTTGCGGACATCCACATTGAAGTGAGACGGTGGTACAGTAGTCATGTAGCATCCACTTCATCTCACGAACAGCCAAGGTTACGATCTCCAAACAACTTAAGTAGAATTCTTTGCACGAACCTCAAGTACGCGTGGCCATTCAGATGGCCAGGTAGAAGATGTGGCTCGACCTCCTTGTTTCCTTCCAGTTGTAAATAAGCTGGAAAAAAGTAACGCTATACAAAGCCGTAGTCAAATTTACTTCCATATCTCCTTAAGCTGGCTTCTCCGACCCGAGGTTCCCTACCTGAAATTGTTCAAGCGTCCTCTATCTCCTGTTAAATTTTTGCGCGCTTTTATGAAAACACCCTGTATGGAGGTTATATGCGTTCTTGGAATTTTCAATCACTTCTCGGACTTTCCTTAGCCAACACACGTACGTTATTGAAATTAATGTCAAGGCCGCATAATTGGTCTTTCCAACCATTTAAGCGCGATTAACCTCAACTACCAGTCATGTACTAAAAAGCTACAATCTGCAGGTTTTACTGTATTTTGTTATAAATATCAGGTTCAAACGAGATTACTACTTTTGCAGTCTAATTCTTTATCGACACACTTTCCGCATCGTCTGCGCTTACGTAAAGTGATCGGGAATTTTGGTTGGCCTAGCACTCAAAGTAAGATTTCACCGTCGTGGTGCAACCCACGAGCGGTTAAGCTGTTCACTGCACGTGCAGTTGTTGAGATGACTCATGACTGGTTTAAATTGTGACACAATGCCCTACATCTCTCTCTTATGTCAGGGCGATAAAGGAACGGAGGATGCAGTGGAAAACACCAACACCCAGAACAACAGTGCAGTAACGAATTTCACTCAGTGCGCATTTTCTTTGCTAAATCATCGATAACGGTTGGATACACTGTGAGGGAGAAGAATCTGGAGTAACCTGACAATTAATTTCGTGTTCAATTGAGTAACGATTTATTACAAAAATTGAGTATCATTCGTTAGACATATCAAACAGCAGTTGCTAACTGTCGTCCCTTGCGTATTGGACCCGGTTGTGAGTAATCACCGCGCGATAGCCTCATCACACACAGGAGATTTGATTTGACTTGTGGCAGAAAAGTAGACATGCGCACAATAAGAGGGACCGACACAGACAGAAACTAAGAAGGCAAATGACCTCATCATCAACTCCGACCGAATGTAATGAAGCCGTGAATAAAGTACCATACATAGGGAGAAATAGGCATTCTTGAAACTGGCGACCCATGGCATAGTTTAACAGCTTGAACTACGACCGTTATTATAACTCCCGTGGCCACGTCTTACAAGTACAGACTCACTCAACATTGAATCTAAAAATATTGCAGAGTGAAACCAAAGAAGAGAATCAGAGGCAGAGGTTTCACTGGATTCTTGATATAAATATGCGGGTGGTAGGTTACGTGGATAACACAAGATCGACGTGCTCGATCTAAAACGTCACACGAAGTGATTAAAATACACTAGCGATAAACAAAAAGAATATTGTGATTCACTCCCCACTCCTGATGGCGCAGACACCGCCAGGTTTGAACATGAGCAAACTTATAAATTTCATCCCGAATTTACACTTTAGAACCGCGTTCTAGCAGAAACGTCTGTGCTCACCGAAGCTTGGAACAGTAGTGTATCTTCCCAGAACTTAACATCCCCGCTGGACACTGAGTTCAAAACAAAACTCTTATAGTGGAGACGGTCACAGCCAATTTTCAACACCCATTACACAACGCGCGATGAATTTTCTTTCCCCGGTATGAAGGAAAAGAAGGCAAGCATCGCCTCAAATTGACCCGAAGACGGTATGTTATTGTTTTTATGCGTGAGGCTAAATAAGGAAATGGGATAAGGACAGGAATGAGACCGCTGATTTCATAGTCACAAGAGAATGGCTCTGAGCACTATGGGACTTAACATCTGAGGTCATCAGTCCCCTAGAACTTAGAACTACTTAAACCTAACTAACCTAAGGACATCACACACATCCATGCCGGAGGCAGGATTCGAACCTGCGACCGTAGCGGTCGCGCGGTTCCAGACTGAAGCGCCTAGAACCGCTCGGCCACTCCGGCCGGCAGTCACAAGAGAAAATTAAAGTAAAATAACTTATCCATTAGAAATCCTTTCCCAGGCGTCGGCAAGTGTCAGAACAATGTGGATTATGTATAAAGATTAAATGTGTAAACCCGCAACAGTTCAAAAATAAAGTTATGAAAGATACACACTAGCAATATCCACATCAAGGAAGGTACATGCAAATAACAACTACCTTTGGAGCTCCAGAGGCTGTCCACCAGGACATCTACACTACCTGATCAGAAGTACCCCGACACCTCCTAGTGGACATTAGTCTTTATGATTGCTTCAACCCTGCTGGGGACACTTTCAATGATGTGTGTAAACGTCTGTGGAGGAATGGCACCCTATTCTTCCTCGAGAGCCGAAACCAGAGATGTTACTGATGTTGGACGCAGTGGACTGGAGCGAAGTCGACGTTATAACTCATTCCAAAGACGTTCCATTGGTTTCAAGTCGGTACCCTAAACAGACCAGTCCATTTCCGGATTGAAGTTGTCCATCAACTATTGGCTCACAGACGTTGCTTTATAAAAGAGTGCATTGTCATGATGACCATATTTAGAAATTTTATACACCCACTCGCTCACAGAAAGATCCATACCTAAAGGATAGAAAATTGATCAAGTCACACCAATACCCAGAAAGGGAAGCAGGAGTAATGCGCTGAATTACAGGCCTATATCACAAACGTTGATTTGCAGTAGGGTTTTGGAACGTATACTGTATTCGAACATTATGAAGTACCTCGAAGAAAACGATTTATTGACATATAGTCAGCACGAATTCAGAAAATATCGTTCTTGTGAAACACAACTAGCTCTTTATACTCATGAAGTAATGAGTGGTATCGACAGGGGATGTCAAATTGATTCCATATTTTTAGATTTCCAGAAGGCTTTCTTTCGACACCGTTCCTCATAAGCGTCTGCTAACCAAACTGCGTGCCTACGGAGTAACGCCTCAGTCGTGCGACTGGATTCGTAATTTCCTGTCAGAAAGGTCACTATTAGCAGTAATAACGGAAAGTCATCGAGTAAAACGTAAGGAATATCCGGCGTTCCCCAAAGAAGTGTTATAGGCCCTCTATTGTTCCTGTTTGTATATTAACGACATAGGAGACAATCTGAGTAACCGTCTTAGATTGTTTGCATTTACCGTGTTGTAAAGTCATCAGATGACCAAAACGATTTGCAAAATGATTTAGATAAGATATCTGTATGGTGCGAAAAGTGGCAATTGACCCTGTGTAAAGAAAAATGTGAAGTTATTTACATAACTACTAAAACAAATCCGCTAAATTTCGATTACGCTGCAAGTCACACAAATCTGAAGTCTGTAAATTCAACTAAATACTTAGGGATTACAATTACAAATAACCTAAATTGGAACGATCACATAGATGACTTAAGACTGCGATTCAATGGCAGAACACTTAGAAGGTGCAACTGTTCTACTAAAGAGGCAGGTTACACCACGCTTGTCCGCCCTATTCTGGAGTACTGCTGTGCGGTGTGGGACCCGCATCAGGTGGGACTGACGGATGACATCGAAAAAGTACAAAGCAGAGCAGCTCGTTTTGTATTATCGTGAAATAGGGGAGATAGTGTCACAGACATGATACGTGAATTGGAGTGGCAATCATTAAAACAAAGGCGTTTTTCGTTGCGACGGGATCTTCTCGTGAAATTTCAATCACCAATTTTCTCTTCCGATTGCGAAAACATTCTGTTGCCATCCATCTACATAGGGAGAAATGATCATCACGATAAAATAAGGGAAACCAGGTCTCACACAGAAAAATTTAAGTGCTCGTTTTTCCCCCGCGCCGTTCGAGAGTGGAACGGTAAAGAGACAGCTTGAAGGTGCTTCATTGAACCCTCTGCCAGGTACTTTATTGTGAATAGCAAAAATCACGTAGATGTAGATGTACTCGTACAATCATCGTCTCAGAAATGTTTCTCTGGAGTTCACAGTACACAGTGCTGTAATACGTGTTCATATCTTTCCGAATTTAGCGTCTTTTTAATATCGATATGAGAACCAAGAAAACCACCCTCATTCTGTAATTACTACCTCCCCGGCACTTGACTGTTGGCACTATACACGATGGCTGATAACATTCCCCAGGCGTTCAACAAACCCAAAGCCTTCCATCGCATTGCCACAGGATATAGCATTATTTATCACACCAAAACACTCGTTCCTAATCACCCACTTTCCAGGGGTATCCCTCATTACATCGTCTGAAGCGTCAATTGGCATTTTATGTCATATCAGGAGCTGCTCGATCATTGAACCCCATTCTTTTCAATCCCGTACGCACAATCTTTGTGCTAATTCGGTTGCTGATAACACACTGGAATTCACGAGCGAATTCTTCCACCGATTTTATAAAATTTTTTACGTCGAGCATTTTGGAGGATGGTACATGAGATCTGACTGGTCTTGGTTAGCTGTGGGTGTTCCTTCACGTTTCCGCTTCACAATCAGATCACCAACAGTCGACTTGGGCAGCGCTAAAAGTTTTTCTACTCACTACTAGTCCACGTTCGAACTCACCCAACTTTCCTGACCAACCCATTCTACTGCCAACCCAGTACCCTACGCGTCCCTTTACACTGACGGGTCCGCAATTCTTTGATATCTAGTGGTCAATTCCCCATAACATAAAGGTGTCCCGATACTTTTGATCAGATGGTGTACATATACAGGGTGGTCCATTGATCGTGCCCGGGCCAAATATCTCACGAAATAAGCGTCAAACGAAAAAACTACAAAGACCGAAACTTGTTTAGCTTGAAGGGGGAAACCAGATGGCGCTGCGGTTGGCTCGCTAGATGGCGCTGCCATATGTCAAACGGATATAAACTGCGTTTTTTCAAATAGGAACCCCCATTTTTATTACATATCCGTGTAGTACATAAAGAAATATGAATGTTTTAGTTGGACCACTTTTTTCAATTTGTGATAGATGGCGCTGTAATAGTCACAAATATATGGCTCTCAATTTTAGACGAACAGTTGGTAACAGGTAGGTTTTTTAAATTAAAATACAGAACGTTGGTACGTTTGAACATTTTATTTCGGTTGTTACAATGTGATACATGTAACTTTGTGAACTTATCACTTCTGAGAACGCATGCTGTTACAGCGCCATTACCTGTAAATACCACATTAATGCAATAAATGCTCAAAATGGTGTCCGTCAACCTCAATGCATTTGGCAATACGTGTAACGACATTCCTCTCAAGAGTGAGTAGTTCGCCTTCCGTAATGTTCGCACATGCATTGACAATGCGCGGACGCATGTTGACAGGCGTTGTCGGTGGATCACGATGGCAAATATCCTTCAACTTTCCCCACAGAAGGAAATCCGGGGACGTCAGATCTGGTGAACGGGTGGGTACGGATGCAATCAATGTTGAAGTAGCATTCTCACACCGACATTTTTGATTTTCCCGTTTCTCGCGCAATTTGTCTGCTACTGACGTGCGTATTAGCCGCGGCAGCAGCTAAAACACCTACTTGGGCATCATCATTTGTTGCAGGTCGTGGTTGGCGTTTCACATGTGGTTGAACACTTCCTGTTCACTTAAATAACGTAACCATACGGCGAACGGTCCGGACACTTGGATGATGTCGTCCAGGATACCGTACAGCATACATAGCACACGCCCGTTGGGCATTTTGATCACAATAGTCATACATCAACACGATATCGAACTTTTCTGCAATTGGTAAACGCTCCATTTTAACACGGGTAATGTATCACGAAGCAAATACCGTCCGCACTGGCGGAATGTTAGGTGATACCACGTACTTATACGTTTGTGACTATTACATCGCCATCTGTCACAAAGCGAAAAAAGTGGTCCAACTAAACCATTCATATTTCTTTAACGCAGTTGATATCCGTTTGACCTATGGCAGCGCCATCCAGCGGTCCAACCATGGCGCCATCTGGTGTCCCTCTTCAAGCTAGACGAGTTTTGTTCTTTGTAGTTTTTTGTGTGATGCTTGTTTCGTGAGATATTTGGCCCGGTCACTACCAATGGACCACCTTGTATACCGTGAACGGAACTGGTTCTTCAACATGTCCTATTTACATGTCCAAAGTTACTTTCGGATCTGACGGTTTCTTCACGGTGGACATAGCGAGTTCGACATTCCGTAAGCACGTGTTTTCTTCACTACATGGCACCATGAACAACCGTATCGAATGAATTCCAAAAGTCAAGGAAGACAAAATGAACTTGGGTGCCGCTGTCTACCAATTTAGGCTCTCATGATATAGTAGAGTGACGGCTGTTTCATTCGAAAAGTGATTGCCGAACTCATGTTGATCCCTATAGACCGACGTCACGACATCGATGTGGACTATGCTCATCCTTCTGAAAATATCGAATGACCAATGCTATTTTCAGATTGTTTGGAAATCGTCTTTGCTTCAACGACCTACGACCTATTGATGCAGAGAGGGTAACAATTTCCTTTACATGGCCTGTATAGAATGAATCAGTTCCAGTGTGAGGGCTGTAGTTTACTTCCAGTTCGAACGTTTCTCATTTCATGTATTATTTCAGTGTGTGTAGAAGATAGGAAGGAAGTGTCGTAGTGTATCAGTTTTACAAAGGAGGATTCAGTATTTCGCTCCTCTCTGTGACTGCCCGTTTCACTGTGGTGAATAACCGACTGGATAGGTGACTAAAGTTTGTTGACTAAACTACTTACATTTCTTCGTCAGTTCACTAAGTAAGACACTGGTTTTGAATTCAGTGTACGCTTCTCGCAATGCTCTTCTTAAACTCATTTTTGTCTACTTCAGATTGTGAACAAATCTTTCGTTCGTTTAAGTATGGGACGAACCTCTCTTTGGTTTTGTACCCATATTCTGACTCGACTATTTTCCATTTTAAATCGTTTTGCGCAATACAATGAGTTTTTCTCACTGAGCCTCCACACTTCGAACTCCAAAAATTAGCGCTTGATGTTGGCTGCTCAGGTAATCTAGAATCTGTTTCTTGGAATTTGTTAAGCATAAATATTTTTTCCAAACATTCCTTTTGACACTCCTTGTTACTGTGGCATAGTCTACGTTGACCTAGTCCTTAAGTATAGATTAATTTATCACGAAGAAATCTATGATTATTCGCCAGTAGACAATCTAGGTAATCAGAGTAATTTTCAGGGAAAATATGTAGAATAATACCACATAAATTCCCGAGCCTGCCACATGTTTTAATAACATGACTCTCCAGCCTGTAGTTAGTAATTTGAACTCCCCCTCTCCCCCTATTATCGTTACCTCTCGTCTGACGAACGAGCCATGAAAGTGCAAATCAGTGCCTGATGGTAAAGTTTCCTCCACAACTCGGATGAGAGCTCCTCCTCTCCCTTTCTCAGTCTATCAGTGAACAAATTTTACGGTGCCAACTTGCCTTCGTACCTGAGTTGCCAGTGGCTGGCAGAGGGGTAGATGGCGACCAAATCAAACGAGACAGATGGAAAAAAGTATTTCATTATTTCAAAAATAATCGCCACAACTCTTAATACTTATATCCCACTTTAAGGCAAGACAGTCAAAGCCTTCGTGGAAAAATGTCTGCGGTTGCCTACGGAGTCGTAATTGTACGCAGACTTGCACCACTTTCTTCGAAGCAAACCGCCAGCCACGAATATATTTTCCCAGGGCTCCAGAAATATGGAAATCGCATGGGGAACGCTAATAAGTGCTTCCCAACTATAGTTCTGTACCGTACTCAGAACAACCTTGTTAACATGTGACCGGGTATTACCTGCAACAGAATGATACCGTTTGGACAACGCTGCAGAATTTTCGCTGGGAATCCCTTACACAACATTCATAAAGTCCCGCTCTCTTACTAAGTAATTTATATATTTTTGTAGAACTGCAGAAAGACATGAGGGGCCTCCAATTTGCTTCGAACGAAGAGATACACGCCTGAGTACAATCATGATTCCGTAGGCAACCGTAGGCATTTTTCCATGAAGGCACTGATCGAAACTTCCTGGCAGGTTAAAACTGTGTGCCGGACCGAGATTCGAACTCGGGACCTTTGCCTTTCGTGGGCAAGTGCTCTACCATCTAAGCTACCCAAGCACGACCCACGCCCCGTCCTCACAGCTTTACTTCTGCCAGTACCTCGTCTCCTACCTTCCAAACTTTACAGAAGCTCTCCTGCGAAACTTGCAGAACTAGCACTCCTGAAGGTAGAAGATAGGTACTGGCAGAAGTAAAGCTGTGAGGACTTGCCGTGTGTCGTGCTTGGGTAGCTCAGATGGTAGAGCACTTGCCCGCAAAAGGCAAAGGTCCCGACTTCGAGTCTCGGTCCGGCACACAGTTTTAATCTTCCAGGAAGTTACATATCAGCGCACACTCCGCTGCCCAGTGAAATTCTCATTCTTCAAGGCACTGATCGTCTCGCCTCACAGTCAGAAAAATAGTTACGCCGGTTACTTCTGAAATAGTAAATAGTTTACATACTATTTTGCACATGACTCATTTTCATTTTACTGCTCCTTATAATTTTCGCGACGTCAGTAGTAAGCAGTGGTTTCAGTACAGCACAACTCTTTATTTACAATCATAGAACTTACATTACAAGGAGTTTTCAATAGGGCACATCATAGATACCAACATTTGATCAAAATTATCAAAGATGTACGTGTTTTTGTCTATAGCAACTACCAACATCCTCCCCACTCTGGTCAGCCTCCAGATGCTTCACCAGCTGAACCGGACGTTCTATCTGTTTTCCTTCTGAGGCGCGCAGTATCACAGTCTGTATTTCATTGCCTCTTCCCTCTATATGCCTTTCTATTTTCCCTTTCCTCCAGATATATCTTGGACGTCCACCGACTTGAACCGAAGCCATGTCACCAGGTAAGAAATCGATATGTCTTGCAAACGTGCCCCTAACTTCGCGAAAGCTCCTAAGCCCCATAAGATATTCCTTAGCCCATCTTTTGCAGAAGTCGTGTGTTAGTTTCTGACGCAGTTTGAATTCTTTGCTCAGATAGTGTGTGACAGTAACTGTGCGTGTGAATTTCTAAGGGACCAAACTGCTGAGGTCATCGCTCCCTAGACTTACACACTACTCAGACTAACTTAAACTAACTTATGCTAAGAACAACACATACACCCATGCCCCAGGGAGGACTCGAACCTCCGGCGGGAGGGGCCGCGCAATCCAATACATCTACATCTACATCTACATTGATACTCCGCAAGCCACCCAACGGTGTGTGGCGGAGGGCACTTTACGTGCCACTGTCATTACCTCCCTTTCCTGTTCCAGTCGCGTATGGTTCGCGGGAAGAACGACTGTCTGAAAGCCTCCGTGCGCGCTCTAATCTCTCTAATTTTACATTCGTGATCTCCTCGGGAAGTATAAGTAGGGGGAAGCAATATATTCGATACCTCATCCAGAAACGCACCCTCTCGAAACCTGGCGAGCAAGCTACACCGCGATGCAGAGCGCCTCTCTTGCAGAGTCTGCCACTTGAGTTTATTAAACATCTCCGTAACGCTATCACGGTTACCAAATAACCCAGTGACGAAACGTGCCGCTCTTCTTTGGATCTTCTCTATCTCCTCCGTCAACCCGACCTGGTACGGATCCCACACTGATGAGCAATACTCAAGTATAGGTCGAACGAGTGTTTTGTAAGCCACCTCCTTTGTTGATGGACTACATTTTCTAAGCACTCTCCCAATGAATCTCAACCTGGTACCCGCCTTACCAACAATTAGTTTTATATGATCATTCCACTTCAAATCGTTCCGTACGCATACTCCCAGATATTTTACAGAAGTAACTGCTACCAGTGTTTGTTCCGCTATCATATAATCATACAATAAAGGATCCTTCTTTCTATGTATTCGCAATACATTACATTTGTCTATGTTAAGGGTCAGTTGCCACTCCCTACACCAAGTGCCTATCCGCTGCAGATCTTCCTGTATTTCGCTACAATTTTCTAATGCAGCAACTTCTCTGTATACTACAGCATCATCCGCGAAAAGCCGCATGGAACTTCCGACACTATCTACTAGGTCATTTATATATATTGTGAAAAGCAATGGTCCCATAACACTCCCCTGTGGCACGCCAGAGGTTACTTTAACGTCTGTAGACGTCTCTCCATTGATAACAACATGCTGTGTTCTGTTTGCTAGAAACTCTTCAATCCAGCCACACAGCTGGTCTGATATTCCGTAGGCTCTTACTTTGTTTATCAGGCGATAGTGCGGAACTGTATCGAACGCCTTCCGGAAGTCAAGAAAAATAGCATCTACCTGGGAGCCTGTATCTAATATTTTCTGGGTCTCATGAACAAATAAGGCGAGTTGGGTCTCACACGATCGCTGTTTCCGGAATCCATGTTGATTCCTACATAGTAGATTCTGGGTTTCCAGAAATGACATGATACGCGGCGCATGACGCTAAGTTCGGGGCCAGTGGGCACCTTCAACAGTCCGTCACCGACCAGAAACTGTCCCGGTGTCAGAACTTCTGTGTCAGCTACAGATGAGTTAGACCCTGAATTTACAGCGGCTTTGATGCTGACCGAGATGATGTAGACTTGTTCTTCAGTTAATCTTGACCGTCCCTATAAGAATCGCTTGACGGGAATGACACCAAGACTCTTGTGGGGCGATGACTTAAAAGTGATTCCAACTTTGGCAGGGAGCGATGGGTCTCCGTGGTGGTCAACAAAGTCCATAGTTCAGACAGCCTTGCGTTGGGGATGTGGAATCTCTGCGTTGTCGGTATAGATGGTGTGAGGCAACCCACATCTACTAAAAAATCTCTGTAAGGCCATAAAAATAAGTAGGTGTTCGTATTGGAGTAGAATCCTGCGTATGCTGCGTGTGCTGTTATGCAGGTGAAGAGTGTTATGTAAGCCATCTCCGTCGTTATGTCTGTCTTGATAGAGAGAGCATCCACGAAGTCTACACTAGTGACAGTAAAAGGCTTGGATGGTCTCATTCGATCAGCAGGTGGGGCAGCTTCAGTTTGCTGTAGTCTTGGAGTTTTCATGATCTTGCGTGGTAAAAATGTATTCAGGAAATGCTTAATGCTTTGACGACTTTTAAGTATCCAAAATTATTTTAGAAGTTCAGATAACACAGTTCGGACACCAAGAGCGTTAATATCAAAATGTTTTTGAAGGAGTACTGGATGTCGTTGCCCATCGGTGAGTTCTGCAATCTGTAATCTACCTCCCACACAAAGGAGGCCGTCTTCAATAAACGGATGAAAGAGTTCAGTTTTGGAGTCTTGCAGGATCATTTTACCCTTTCGAAGTAAATACATTTCACTCGTGTGATATTGTTGCTGGACTTTTCTGAGCCAGTAAATACAGCGTTTGAGAGTTCGACTGCTGCTAATTATCCAGTATGTTTGTCTTTGTGACGAATGTTATGTATGAAGCGAAGGATCCATCCGCTTGTAAAAAATTAGTCTCTAGTAGAAATGTCTAGGTCGTATAGTAAATGCCATAACGTGTTTTATTTTTATTTTATCTTCCGGGAGGTCGTAACGCATATTTGGAGTACTGGATGGTAAACATTCTTCTGAGTTTGTAAGCCTGGGGCGCCCTTTCCACCATATATGCAATGAATTTGACTGCCAAGAAGTCCTCATGTTATATGATCCGTGAGGTTTTCACCTCCAGGACAATGACTCCAATTGAGAAGGAGGCGTATATGTTATTTTGAATTCCTGTCCCTCTGTTACAGACGAAAGTCTTCTATCGTTTATCCTAATTTAGTATCCAATCTAAACGTTCGTGGTTTGATCCGGGTTTTCGGCACCGCTTTTTGTGTCGTAATGTCAGTGGTAAGCATAGAACACCTCCACTCTGAATTAGACGTGCCCTGTTAGCTGGTTGTAACACATTGACCGTAGACGTGAGTGTTGTCGTTGGAGATCTACAATATCAGGCACATCTCATAAATGTTCCAGTTCTCCTTCCTGTCTTCTTCTAAAGGGTCTCTCTCACTGGAGAAGATGACGTACAGACGTGACTTCATTTATGACGTGGTGCTGTAACGATGAGAATTATAGTAAAATTAGTAACTACTTTTCAGTAAAGAGCAAGCCTTTCGGTTGTTATCCTTGACACAGCACTACTGATCTTACAGATGAGATAACACAACATACCGTACTTGACACTCGTTGATAACAGTGTCCGCTCTCTGTGACCGCCGCCACCAGACTCTAATACTCGTAACAAGAAATTTCTTATCAGTGACGTTACATACGCGATCACTCACTGTCACCACCGCCTCTTGACTCCCCCTGCGGTCACAAAGAAGCACTTTGTGGCCACTGTCACCCGAGTCTAATAACGAAACATTGCTTATCAGTGACATTACATAGGCGATCGCTCACTGTCTCCACCGCCACAGTAGGTCTTCTGCCATATTGCACCATTTTATGGTTTACTTGATATCGATTTAATATAAATGTTACAAGCCCTTGGTTACACTCTAAGAAAAAAAAGACGCACCACGAAGGGATTATCCGAATGGGACGGAATTCTATAGATGTGCTGTACATGTACAGACAAACAAATAATTACAATTTCAAAAAAATTTGAAGACTCATTCAAAAGAAAGAGCTTCAAAACTGCGTAAGTTAATAACGTGTTGGTCCTGACGCAAACAATTACTCGGCTTGGGGTTGATTGATACAGTTGTTGGATGTCCTCCTCCGCGAAGTGTCTTTTCATTTTTTATTTATTTTATTTTTTCTTAGAATGTAGTCATAAAACCTGCGTTACAGGAAGTTTACAATAAGTCGGTGTCCACAGTGGGCGATAGTCAACAACAGCGTATACCTCCCCAGGACAGTGTAATGTACAGCGACAGTGTGCCCGTCAGGCATTGGTAGCTGGGGAGCTAGATGGCTATGTCTCGAACCCCTGGCTCACCAGGAGGGCTGCCGTTAATAGACGGTATTCATCCAGCACATAGCCCGACGGCGTGAAAGTGCCAAGTCGTCACCACTGAGATTCGCCTTGGGTGGCAGACTGCAGCTAATGGCGGTCTGACAGTTGCTGCATGCTGGTTCATCTGGGATTGTGGGCGCGCATGAACCTCTTCTCGTAACTAGCAACCGGTGTCGAGTTCGTAACTGAGGATAGTGAGCAGAACTGAGACTGTGAGTTTAATGTGGTGGTTTCTCAAATGGCAACACTCGTGGCCTCTTAAGGCATCACAGGCTGGAGCTGCCAGGCGTAATCTTTGGGCAATCTTTTGCTCTAGTTTTCCTGTATTGTCAGCTCCTGCAGAAGCCCTGCCGGCAATGTCTCACTAATTTGACTTTGAGAAGAGCTGGGCGACCCCTTCTGCAATTTCAGTGTAGTGAATACATCTTCTTGAATACTGATTACGTGTCCCTGTGCCGCGGTACCTAGTTTCCAAGTTGACGGGCGATACCCTTCTCAAGACGTCATTCTGCTGAATATATATAGGAGCCATGCGCTTCGTCAGGCAGAAGTGTGGTGTAACCCATGATTAAATCTGTAAGTGGTTTGGGTGCATACTTCCTCGTCTTCCTATATTAGACCCAGCAGCCTGTTACAGTCTCATTCCATCTCCTTACTGGTCTTCATACATCACACTTCTGCCTCTAGGTTGATGTTGAAGCACTTTTTCGACGGATCTTAACGGTCTTCATCCATAGTACAAAGATTTCCTACAGGGCTAAATGTTTTACTTTCCAGTATCAAAGAAGGAAACTGGGTGTATACGGGAAGTGAAACTTCGTAAACAGAGCTTTGGTGTTAACAACAGCTCCAACTACACTGGGCATCGAGTTGAGCTGAGCTTGAATGACACATAAGGATAGTGATTCTATGTTTTTTCATCATTATGCTAGAGTTCATAGGCAACGGTCTTGCCGCAGTGTGTACACCCGTTCCCGTGAGATCACCGAAGTTAAGCGCTGTCGGGTGTGGTCGGCACTTGGATGGCTGACCACCCAGGCCGCCATGCGCTGTTGCCATTTTTCGGGGTGCACTCAGCCTCGTGATGCCAATTGAGGAGCTACTCGACCGAATAGTAGCGGCTTCTGTCAAGAATACCATCATAACGACCGGGAGAGCGGTGTGCTGACCACACGCCCCTCCTATCCGCATCCTCATCTGAGGATGACACGGCGGTCGTATGGTCCCGATGGACCACTTGTGGCCTGAAGACGGAGTGTTTTTTTATGCTAGAGATCATCAAACGCAGTAACTGGCAAGTAGTAGCATACCAGTCTCTCGACAACACATGATCATATGTTTCCAATGAGAGAGATTTGGAGAAAGTGCTGACCACGACAACAATTGAACAAACGCTCTGTATCGAAGTAGGTGAGAACACAACGCGTATCTTGTAAAACCAACTCCCGACTAGAAAACACAACAGAGTCACCGACCTTAACCCATCAGAAATTTAACGACTGATGTCTAAATCGCTTGTCTTATTCATAACAGATACAGGGACTATATGATTACGACGAAAACAAGATGGAAAAGTTCGTTGGTCTTGGAGCCTCCACACACGTATGTGTCCATAGCGATGACATAAGTAGAACCATAATTCGTCTGAAAAGACGACGTGGTGTCACTTCTGTTTCAATATTTTCGTTTCTAGCACCACTATTGGTGTGGCTACCTCCGCTGCCGTAATCAAGGGAAGATGCTTCACTGGTGACTGTGTCGACAGTGTGTGGTGCTGCGGTGCTCCAAACAAGCCCATTTCCTAATCCAAAGTGCGCGGCGTGTCTGTCCTCTCGGATGCCAGTCGTGTGTGACCATTGAGGTACTGCATGGCATTGAGTGTGGCCATGATTCCATCGATTCTACGAGGACCATTGTAAAGGTTGTGCCCACTGTAAGGTAGAATTGAAGAAAATAAGATATTTTACAAAATATCTTCACAGGCCTTCAATACAATCTCCTTTCTTGCTTAAGACAGCCTCTCAACGTTTTGGCAACTTCTGTATTCTGAATAGGGCACCTTCATTGTTCAGCTCTATGGTTACTCGGGTCACCTCAGTGGATGCTTCATCGACTGCATCAAAACATTTTCCACTGAGTTATTCCTTCAATTTAGGAAACAAATAAAAACCTCATGGACTCATATCAGGACGGTATGGTGGGTGGGGAAATATTTCCCAACCATATTTGTCGAGCATTTCTCACACTGGAAGGGTAATATGCAGTCCTGCATTATCATGCAAAATGCGGACACCAGTTGCAAGCATTTTGGAGAAACAGCTTGTAATATGAGCCTGTTCCAGGCGTCCCCTGAGGCACTTTTTGTAGCTATGAATCCGTTCATGTCGTACGCAAAGATCATCATCAGTTCCACCTTTGATTGTTGGTGCCAAATTTTTTTCGAGCGTGGAGAGTTGAACTTCTCCGTTGTGACGGCTGAGATTTCAGATCTGGCTCAAAATATCTTATGCATGTTCCATCAAGTGCAATAATCCTTTTGAGAAACTGTGCTCAAAAATGGTTCAAATGGCTCTGAGCACTATGGGACTCAACTGCTGAGGTCATTAGTCCCCTAGAACTTAGAACTAGTTAAACCTAACTAACCCAAGGACATCACAAACATCCATGCCCGAGGCAGGATTCGAACCTGCGACCGTAGCGGTCTTGCGGTTCCAGACTGCAGCGCCTTGAACCGCACGGCCACTTCGGCCGGCAAACTGTGCTCCTCCTTTTCGATAACGTTGAAGCAATTCCACTGCAATTCTTTTGAGACCTGCGTTTTGCTCTCCACTCAGATCATGCAAGACCCACCTCATCTTTAACTTCTCAATCATGATCTGGTAAACTGAAGTGACAGGTATTCTGTCCTCATATCCGATTTCCTCACATGTTTTTCGTCGATTCTCTCAAAAAATGTCATTAACAATAATCTGAGAGGTGTAGTTTGTTGCAGTTGATGGCCTTTTACGTCTTGAGTTGTCCTTATTTCTTACCCGACCTTCACAGAAACGCGCAGACCACCGTGATACTGAGCTACGATCCACTGCTCTATTCACAGACACCTCCTCAAAGCTCTTTATATTTCTGTTGGTTTCTTTCCACGGAGGGGTTCGATTTTGATGTAGGAATACTGGTCTCTAAGCATAATCCGATCTGACTCGGTTTTAAGACTGAGTTACCCACGACACAGTCACGCGGACAAGCAAACACATGTACTACCGTTACGCGTGAAGTCTCCCTGAATTTCTAGTTGGTCACGGCACTGTAACGGTCACTCATGCGCAGTGTGCTGGGTTTTTGAAATGACCCTCGTATATTCGCATGACAGTCGTGGGATTCCGACCAACGCTAGAAAGAACATCACATAAAGATATCTGCAGTTTCGATAGGACAGTAACGAATACCGATCCGTGCTGGTATACATTTCTCTTTCTTAAGCAAAGCATTACACTATCTTCTTACAAACAATCAAGTTTCAAAAGTGATTTATAATGAGAAAATTGTAGTGTAATCTTTCCTTACCCGCAGAATGAAGAAGGCGTTACTCCTACCTACTGAATGCGGTTGCACTGAAATTGTTATCATTTGCATATCCAAGCATTCGACTCTCGTGTTTGTTCCATGCCGTCTTCACTGCTAGTAATTTTACTGGTCAGCAGTGCATTATTGTTAAACCTAGCATACTCTCCTTGAGAATAGATGCTGGTAAAGAAGCTTAGGCCTATTTAATAATAGCATAGCGTGGAAACATCTGTGGCGCGAGCAAGGCGTATTGTGCATATCGCCATCATCAAAGTGGAACTGCCACGCGATTTCATAATTTGAAGTCACATTGACCGTTAATCGACTGTGACTGTTTAGAAAATATTAAAAATAATATACAAGAAATATCTCATGACCTCACACAGAAGTCGTACAGTAAACTAAATAAGCAGCAGCAAGAAATATGTTTCTTATTAACATAGGAGAAACACCCATCAGGTCCAAAGCCAAGGACCCAGTCGAACATAATTTCCCTGCCAGACGTATTGTCACTGTCATGAACCATCTAGGCTACAATTTTTCAAATTTCAAAACTCATTTTCAGTGAAGAATAGTTACCAAGCGCTTCAAGGTATCAAAGTTCACATTCCACCCATTGAAATGCTCATAGCTCTGAGGGACGAAGTAGTGAGGCAGCAGAGGATCAAGTAGGTAAAAACACGATAGCTAGTAGAAATCCTTGGGTGACACAAAAAATATTGAATTTAATTGATGAAAGGAGAAAATATAAAAATGTAGTAAATGAAGCAGGCATAAAGGAATAAAAACGTCTCAAAAAAGAGATCGAAAGGAAGTGCAAAATGGCTAAGCAGGAATGGCTAGCGCACAAATGTAAGGATGTAGAGGCTTATCTCACTAGGGGTAAGATAGATACTACCTACAGGAAAATTAAAGAGACCATTGGAGAAGAGAAAACGGCTTGTATGAATATCAAGAGCTCAGATGGGAACCCAGTTCCAAGCAAAGAAGGGAAAGCAGGAAGGTGGAAGGAGTATAAAAGAGGGTCTATACAAGGGAGAGGTACTTGAGGACAATATTATGGAAATGCAAGAGGATGTAGATGAAAATGAAATGGGAGATATGATACTGCGTGAAGACTTTGACAGAGCACTGAAAGACCTGTGTCGAAACAAGGCCTCGGGAGTAGACAACAATCCATTATAACTACTGACAGCCTTGGGAGAGCCAGTCCTGACAAAACTCTGCCACCTGGTGAGTAAATTGTATGAGACAGGCGAAATACCCTCAGACATCAAGAAGAATATAATAATTCCAATCCCAAAGAAAGCAGGTGTTGACAGATGTGAAAATTACCGAACTATCAGTTTAATAAGTCATGGCTGCAATATACTAACGCGAATTCTTTACAGACCAATGGAAAAACTGGTAGAAGCCGACCTCGGGGAAAATCAGTTTGGATTCCGTAGAAATTTTGGAACGCGTGAGGCAATACTGACCCTACGACTTATCTTAGAAGCTAGATTAAGAAAAGGCAAACCTATGTTTCTAGCATTTGTAGACTTAAAGAAAGCTTTCACAATGTTGACTGGAATACTCTCTTTCAAATTCTGAAGGTGGCAGGGGTCAAATACAGGGAGCGAAAGGCTATTTACAATTTGTACAGAAACCAGATGGCAGTTATAAGAGTCGAGGGACATGAAAGGGAAGCAGTGGTTGGGAAGGGAGTGAGATAGGGTGGTAGCCTCTCCCCGATGCTATTCAATCTGCATATTGAGCAAGCAGTAAAGGAAACAAAAGAAAAGTACGGAGTAGGTATTAAAATCCACCGAGAAGAAATAAAAACATTAAGTTTCGCCGATGACATTGTAATTCTGTCAGAGACAGCAAAGGACTTGGAAGAGCAGTTGAACGGAATGGACAGTGTCTTGAAAGGAGAATATAAGATGAACATCAACAAAAGCAAAAGGAGAATAATGGAATGTAGTCGAATTAAATCGGGTGACGCTGAGGGTATTAGATTAGGAAATGAGACGCTTAAAGTAGTAAATGAGTTTTGCTATTTGGGGAGCAAGATAACTGATGATGGTCGAAGTAGAGAGGATATAAAATGCAGACTGGCAATGGCAAGGAAAGCGTTTCTGAAGAAGAAAAATTTGCTAACATCAAGTATAGATTGAAGTGTCAGGAAGTCGTTTGGACGAGAAGAGAATAGAAGTTTTCGAAATGTGGTGCTACAGAAGAATGCTGAAGATTAGATGGGTAGATCACATAACTAATGAGGAGGTATTGAACAGAATTGGGGAGAAGAGGAGTTTGTGGCACAACTTGACTAGAAGAAGGGATCGGTTGGTAGGACATGTTCTGAGGCATCAAGGGATCACCAATTTAGTATTGGAGGGCAGCGTGGAGGGTAAAAATCGTAGAGGGAGACCAAGAGATGAATACACTAACAGATTCAGAAGGATGTAGGCTGCAGTACGCACTGGGACATGAAGAAGCTTGCACAGGTTAGAGTAGCATTGAGAGCTGCAAAAACAAGTCTCAGGACTGAAGACCACAACAACAACAACACTGAAGAGCCAAAGAAACTGGTACACATGCCTAATATCGTGTAGGGACCCCGCGAGCACGCAGAAGTGCCAGAAGACGACGTGGAAAAGACTATATTAATGTCTGACGTAGTGCTGGAGGGAACTGACACCATGAATCCCGCAGGGCTGTCCATAAATCCGAAAGAGTGCGAGGAGATTGAGATCTCTTTTGAACAGCACGTCCAATGCATTTCAGATATGCTTAGTAATGTTCATGGTTGGGGAATTTGGTGGCCAGCGAAGTGTTCCTGGAGCCACTCTGTAGCAATTTTGGACGCGTGCGAGGTCGCATTGTCCTGCTGGAGTTGCCCAAGAACGTCGGAATGCGCAATGGACATGAATGGATGCACGTGCTCAGACAGGATGCTTACGTACGTGTCATCTGTCAGAGTCGTATCTGGACGTATCAGGGGTCCCATATAACTCCAACTGCACACGCCCAACACTATCACAGAGCCTCCACCATCTTCAACAGTCCCCTACTGACATGCACGGCCCATGGATTCGTGAGGTTGTCGGCATACCCGTACACGTCCATCCGCTCCATACAATTTGAAACGAGTCTCGTCCGATCAGGCAACATGTTTCCAGTCATCAACAGTTCAAAGTCGGTGAAGACGGACCCATCTACATCTACATCTGCGTCTACGTGATTACTCTCCTATTCACAATTAAGTGCCTGGCAGAGGGTTCAATGAACCACCTTCACGTTGTCTCTCTACCGTTTCACTTTCGAACGGCGCGCGGGAAAAACGAGCACTTAAGCTTTTCTGTGCGAGCCCTGATTTTTCTTATTTTACCGTGATTATCATTTCTCCCTATGTAGGTGTGTGCCAACAGAATGTTTTCGCAATCGGAGGAGAAAACTGGTGATTGAAATTTCATGAGAAGATCCCGTCGCTACGAAAAACGGCTTTGTTTTAATGATTGCCACTCCATTTTGCGTATCATGTCTGTGGAACTATCTCCCCTATTTCACGATAATACAATACGAGCTGCCCTTATTTGCACATTTTCGATGTCATCGGTCAGTCTGACCTGATGCGAATCCCACACCGCAAAGCAATATCCAGAATAGGGCGGACAAGCTTGGTGTAAGTAGTGTCTTTAGTAGACCCGTTGCACATTCTAAGAGTTCTGCCAATGAACTGCAGTCTTTGGTTTGCTCTGCCCACAACATTATCTATGTGATAGTTCCAGTTTAGGTAATTTTTAGGATTTCTTTTAGTACTCATGTGAATAACTTCACACTTTCTTTATTCAGGGTCAGTTGCCACTTTTCGCACCATACAGACATCTTATCTAAATCATTTTTCAATTCGGTTTGATCATCTGATGACTTTACAAGACGGTTAATGACAGCATCATCTGCAAACAATCTAAGACGGCTACTCAGATTGTCTCCTATGTCGTTAATATAGATCAGGAACAATAGAGGGCCAATAACACCTCCTTGGGAAACGCCGGATATTACTTCTGTTTTACTCGATGACTTTCCGTCTATTACTACGAACTGTGACTTTTCCGACAGGAAATCACGAATGCAGTCGCGCAACTGAGGCGATATTCCATAGGCACGCCGTTTTGTAGAAGACGCTTGTGTAGAACTGTGTCGAAAGCCTTGTGGAAATCTAAAAATATGGAATCAATCTGACATCCCATGGGTAGCACTAATTACTTCACGAGTATAAAGAGCTACTTGTGTTCCGCAAGAACGATATTTACTGAATCTGTGCTGACTACGTATCAATAAACCGTTTACTTCGAGATGCTTCATAGTGTTCGAATACGGTATATGTTCCAAAACCCTACGGCAAATCGACGTTAGCGATATGGGCCTGTAATTCAGTGCATTACTCCTACTTCCCTTTTTAGGTATTGGTGTGACTTGAGTAATTTTCCAGTCTTTAGGTAAGGATCTTTCTGTGAGCGAGCGGTTGTATTTAATTACTAAATATGGAACTATTGTATCAACATACTCTGAGAGGAAACTGACTGGTATACAATCTGAACCAGAGGCCTTGGGCCGGCCGGGGTGTCCAAGCGGTTTTAGGGGCCACAGTCTGGAACCGCGCGACCGCTACGGTCGCAGGTTCGAATCCTGCCTCGGGCATGGATGAGTGTGATGTCCTTAGGTTAGTTAGGTTTAAGTAGTTGTAAGTTCTAGGGGACTGATGACCTCAGAAGTTATCCCATAGTTCTCAGAGCCATTTGAACCATTTTGAACCAGAGGCCTTGGCTTTATTGAGTGATTTAAGCTGCTTTGTTGTACCGAAGATATCTATGTCTATGTTTCTCATCTTGGCAGTTGTTCTTGATTGAAATTCAGGATTATTTACTTCGTCTTCTTTGGTGAAGGAGTTTCGAAAAACCGTGTTTAAAAACTCTGCTTTAGTAGCACTGTCATTAGTGACTTCACCATTGTTATCGCCCATTAGAAGGTGTTGATTACGACTTGCTGATGGTGTGCTTTATGTGTGGCCAGAATCTGTTTGGGTTTTCTGCCAGATTTCAAGACAGAATTTCGTTGTGGAAACTATAAAAAGCTCCTCGCATTGAAGTACGCGCTATATTTCGAACTTATGTAAAACTTTGCCGTTCTTGGGGATTTTCCGTTCTTTTAAATTTGACATGCTTTTCTCGCAGCTTCTGCAACAACGATTTGACCCGTTTTGTGTACCACGGGGGATCAGAACCAAAAAATGGTTCAAATGGCTCTGAGCACTATGGGACTCAACATCTTAGGTCATAAGTCCCCTAGAACTTAGAACTATTTAAACCTAACTAACCTAAGGACATGACACACACCCATGCCCGAGGCAGGATTCGAACCTGCGACCGTAGCAGTCCCGCGGTTCCGGACTGCAGCGCCAGAACCGCACGGCCACCGCGGCCGGCGGGGGATCAGAACCATCACTATTAATTTATGTGGTATATATCTCTCAATTGCATTCGATACTATCTCTTTGAAATCATTCCACATCTTCTCTACGCTTACTTGGTCAGACCGGAAGGAGTGGAGACTGTCTCTTAAAAAGGCGTTAAGAACATTTTTATCAACTTTTTTAAATAGACATACATTTCGTTTCTTTTTGATGGATGTAGTTGTTACTGTATTCAGCCTAGCAGCCTTGTGGCCGCTAATCCCTGTATTTGTCACGATACTCATTATTTGTCCAGGAATACTTGTTGCTAAGAGGTCAAGTACGCTTTCGCAACCATTTACGCTTCGAGTGGGCTCACGAACTATTTGTTCAAAATAATTTTCTGAGAAAGCATTCAGTACAATTTGGGATGGTATTTTATACCTGCCGCCGGCTTTAAAGGTATAATTTTTCCAGCTTATCGAGGATAGATTGAAGTTACCACCGACTATAATTGTGTGACTGGGCTACCTATTTGAAATGAGACTCAAGTTTTCTTTGAACTGTTCAGCAACTATATCTTCTGATTCGGGGGGTTGGTAAAACGATCCATTTAAACGTTAGTCCGACTGTCAGGTATAACCTCTACCCATACTATCTCGCAGGAACTATCTACTTCAATTTCACTACAAGGCAAACTACTTCTGACAGCAATAAATACTCCACCACCAAATGTATTTAATCTATCCTTTCTGAACACTGTTAGATCGTTTGAAAAAATTTCGGCTGAACTCATTTCTGACTTTATTTAGTTTTCTGTACCTATAACTATTTGAGTTTCAGTGCTTTCTATTAGGGCTTGGAACCCTGGTTCTTTCCCAACACAGCTACGACAATTTACAACTACAGTACCGATCGTTTCTACAATTATCTTACTGTGTTTTACCTACTAAGCTGAACCAGGAAACCCACCGCCCCATGGCGCAAGTCAAGGAATCTGCACCCTACACGGTCACAGAACCGCCTGAGCCTCTGATTCAGACCCTACTCTCGGCTCTGCACCGAAGGACCACCTTCGGTTCTATCGACGCTGCTGCAGATGGTGCGCTCCGCCTTAATCTCGGAAGCAAGATTGGCAGGCTTTACCATTTCCGCTAGCCGCCCGAAACCAGAGAGAATCTCCTCCAATCTAAAGCGACACACGTCATTGGTACCGACGTGAGTCACCACCAGTAGTTGGCTGCACCCTGTACTCTTCATGGCATCCGGAAACACCCTTTCCACATCCGGAATGACTCCCCCGGTTTGCACACGGAGTGCACACTGGCTTCCCTCCCCGGCTTCCAATATATGCTACAAAGACTGAAGAAATCCCCACTCACTGAAAAAAACTACAAGTATGAATTACAGACAATCGGACAAATAGCCGTAGAGAATGGATATGACACAAATACTATGGATAAACTGAACCACAAAATTAAAACAAAATTAGGAAGGACACCCAACACACAAAAACAAAAGCCTCATCATCAACTTACAAACACACAGAACACACATATGAGCACACATGAACAAGAAACTCTCACAATGACAATCAACTTGTTCACTCTCACCTACAACAGAGCAGTCCACAGAATAGGCAACAGACTCAAAAAACAAGGCGTAAAAATAGCCTACAGGGCAGACAACTCAACACAAAGAAAACTAAGGACAACCAACACAAGCACAAACACAACACATCTGGTATTTACCAATTAACATGTCAGGACTGGAAATTAGTTGATATATGACACACAGGTAGAAACTTTAATACCAGATACACAGAACACAGAAGAGTATTAAAAAGTAGCAGCTGTCATTCCGTATTTGCTGAACACCTTATGCACAAGAAACATAACCCAACAAACATCAATACTGATTTGAAAATTCTCAAATCCAGCAACAGCTCCTCACATAAACTAATAATTGAAGAAAATTATCAAATATAAAAAGCCATAGTGGAAGGAATACAAGTGATAAATGAATACATAGCTCTCTGCAATTGAACTCTGTTCTCTGCCTATAGAGCTCTCACCTCCCCCCCCCCCCCAGACACACACACACAAAAAGAAAAATCCTCAAACCTATTGTCACACTTATTCATTCTCTCTCTCTCTCTCTCTCTCTCTCTCTCTCTCTCTCTCTTTCTCTCCCTCTCTCCCCCATTCCACACACAACACACATATAAAAAGTACTTGTAGTTACAATAATAATGAAAAATCCTTAAACCTGCTCTCCCTCTATCTCTCTCTCTCTCTCCCTCACACACACACACACACACACACACACACAAACGTACAGACACCTCTGAAAGATTCAGAATAACCACCAGGAACACCTTCAACTTTTCCACCGTCAGCCATCTTGTTTTTACACCTTCAACTGTTCCACTGTCCACCACATTTGTTTTTACAGCTGGTAAAAAGTGGAACAGTGACAATGGCAGGGACAGCTCAATATATAGTGTTTGACGGTGATGAAGAAGAGGAAAAAGAAAACATAAGTGGAAAAACTGGTAGAAGCCGACCTCGGGGAAGATCACTTTGGATTCCGTAGAAAAGTTGCAACACGTGAGGCAATACTGACCCTACAGCTTATCTTAGAAGCTAGATTAAGAAAATGCAAACCTACGTATCTAGCATTTGTAGACTTAAAGAAAGCTTTTCACAATGTTGACTGGAATATTCTCTTTCAAATTCTGAAGGTGGCAGGGGCCAAACGCAGGGAGCGAAAGGCTATTTACAATTTGTACATAAACCGGATGACAGTTATAAGAGTCCAGGGGCATGAAAGGGAAGCAGTGGTTGGGAAGGGAGTGAGACAGGGTTGTAGCCTATCCCCGATATTCAATCTGTATATTGAGCAAGCAGTAAAGGAAAGAAAAGAAAAATTCGGAGTAGGAATGAAAATCCATCGAGAAGAAATGAAAACTTTGAGGTTCGCCGATGACATTGTAATTCTGTCAGAGACAGCAAACGACCTGGAAGAGCAGCTGAACGGAATGCACAGTGTCTTGAAAGGAGGATATAAGATGAACATCAACAAAAGCAAAGCGATGATAATGGAATGTAGTCGAATTAAATCGGGTGATGCTGCGGGAATTAGATCAGGAAATGAGACACTTAAAGTAGTAAATGAGTTTTGCCATTTGAGGAGTAAAATAACTGATGATGGTCGAAGTAGAGAGGATATAAAATGTAGACTGGCAATGGCAAGGAAAGCGTTCTGAAGAAGAGAAATTTGTTAACATCGAGTATAGATTTAGATGTCAGGAAGTCGTTTCTGAAAGTATTTGTGAGGAGTGTGGCCATCTATGGAAGTGAAACGTGGACGATAAATAGTTAAAACAAGAGGAGAATAGAAGCTTTCGAAATGTGGTGCTGCAGAAAAGTGCTGAAGATTAGATGAGTAGATCACATTGAATAGAATTGGAGAGAAGAGAAAGTTGTGGCACAACCTTACTAGAAGAAGGGATCGGTTGGTAGGGCATATTCTGAGGCATCAAGGGATCACCAATTTAGTAATGGAGGGCAACGTGGAGGGTAAAAATCGTAGAGGGACACCAAGAGATGAATACACGAAACAGACTCAGAAGTATGTAGGTTGCAGTAGGTACTGGGAGATGAAGAAGCTTGCACAAGATAGAGTAGCATGGAGAGCTGCATCAAACCAGTCTCTGTACTGAAGACCACAACAACAACAACAACAACAAGTGAAACAGAATGTAAATACACGCCCACGTACCCACCCACCCACTCACCCACCCACCCACCCACCCACCCACACACACACACACACACACACACATAGAATTAATTAATTTCAGGCATAGCCATAGCAATTTTCAAATCGTAAGTTTGCCTTAAACAATTTATCTACTTTACGGTGTAAGTGGATGCAGATGACAAACTGTGAAACAAAACAGTCACTGTAGAAACATAATACATCAGAAAAATCACACCATGTGGTAAAAAGGTATGAATTCATAATTTTATATGTTTTTTTTCAAATATCTGTAATTACGATTTAAAAACTAATAGTTATATATATACAATCACTAAAGAACATTCTTTATCTTTAAGAACGATAAAATAAAAGCCCGCTGAAGATGCTGCAACGGCAATGAAACATTTTTGGGTTATAAAACAAAATTATGTTTCACTAAAGGCGGACCCTATTCAAAAACTTACGTAGTGTTAAAGCAAACACGGAAAAAAGAGCTTCAACCCCAAGATGATGAACTAATAGAATTGATAGAGCTTGCCCTCTTCCAAAATTATTTCACATTCAGTGGCAAAATGTACAAACAGGGTATAGGCCTAACAATGGGAAGTCCTCTCAGTGGGACCATTGCAGAAATTTTCATTAATCATCTTGAAAATAAATTTCCGATCTACAAAGACATAGTCACTCAGAAAATTGTACACTACCGCAGATACGTAGAAGACACATTCATTGCATACAATGGAACTAACGAAGAAATAATAACTCTGTTAAACAGATTCAATAACTTACATAGTAACATCCGTTTGACCATAGAACACCAGAAAGATAAAATAATTATTTTAGACATCACCATAACCAACACATACCAGACACTGAACATCAACGTACATAGAAACCCAACAAACACACACACTGTCATGAATAAATCTTCAACGCACACAAACTCACATAAACAACTCGAACAGTCCAACGGGCACTATGAACCGGCAGTATACCCGTGGACTGTTCGAGCAACAAATACGCCGGCAGAAACTGAAAATCACATCACATAAACAAGTCGCATTCAGATCCGTCTTAAACAGAGCACATGAATTATTACTTAATGCTGCTGACTATGAGACAGAAATAAACACAATACCAGACAGCGCACACAGCAGTGACTACCACGAACATGAAACAGATGCACTTCCACAAATCAAAACGAAAAACAAAAGCAAATAAACTCACCCACAGCATACAAAACCTAAGTATATAACGATATCACATTTTCGAGTCATCTCAGACAAAACAGCCAAGCTGTTTAAAAACACGGTTATCAGGATCGTTTTTGCCACCAACAAAAGCTTCGGAAAGAAACTTGTCTATGACGTCGTACAACCTACAGAGACACTGATCAAATCAGGAATTTGTAAAATTACATCTAGTGACTGCAACAAATACTACATCGGCCAGACGGGAACAAATTTTAAAACCCATTTTAAAGAACATATTAATTGTTTCATAATGGACAAAGCTAATAAGTCAGCTGTAGCAAAACGTGTAAATGAAACAGGACACAGTGTTGCAGTAGACAACGACCTCGAAGCAGTGCATACTTTGGAAAAGAGCTGCAGAATGGACGTCTTGTTAGAAATGTAAATACTCATCTATGGCCCTAAATCGAAAAACGAGATCGTAAATGAAATGACAAAGTTCATATATTTACACCACTTTACGAAATTCAGTTCAGTACTCTCATAATCGACAGTACATGACATTAGGTTATATATGAGTATAGATCCCGGGAATATCTTTATAATTCTTAATGTAAAAAGCTTTTATACTGTCAATTGCATTATAAAATTGTCATAATCGCTCATTTTGTAATATATTACACCAGTCAACATCATTGATACGACAGCAACGTATGCAGAAGACACTGCTACTGACAACACCAGAATCAACATACCGATATTCAAGTCAAAACTAACCTTGTTTTGAGCGCCATCTTTTCTCCATTGCTGATTTGTTTTGGAGTTAGCTCGTTTAAAAGCCACCCTTACGAAGTTTGTGAACAATGGTGAAGAAGTCCAGGAAAGTCAGAGAAGTAGCGATACCTCATGTGAAAAGCAAATGAATATACAAAGTGACATCGCCTCTTACTACGTTATACTTCTCTCTCTTTATTATTGTGAGGCATTGGCGTCGGATGTTGTCATTCAGCATCCCGAGAGATGTCAGTCGATCATGACACACTTGCGACTTCAGGTAACCCCAAAACCAATAATCGCACGGGCTGAGGTCTGGGAACCTGGGAGGCCAAGCATGACGAAAGTGGCGGCTGAGCGCACGATCATCACCAAACGACGCACACAAGAGATCTTTCACGCGTCTATCAATATGGGGTGGTTCTAATAAAACCCCATGTCATTCCAAGCATGTGTGTCAATTTATCTCTCTCTCTCTACATTATTCTGTGATTTATTAAGTTTTCAAATTTATACTGACTTTTTGATCACCCGGTATTTTTGAAAATGGAAGCAAACCGAAACACATTGGAGATTTTCATGGCTTCAATAATGAATGTCTCCCTTTATATCACTGAAATTAGTATTCTAACTTCTCACTTCTATATATATTTGCATTCAGAACTATACATTGTTAAATAACACAGATGAATATTATTTTTTCACAAACAGGGTACTCGGATGTTGGTCATTATGAGGAGAGAACCCTCATAGGTACCTTGAAAGGAAACAATTCATGGTTAGAACACAACTTTAGTATTATTTGCATTATTATTGCAAATTGATTCACACAAATACACCGGTTCATACTGATATACAGTTCTCACCTCTGTAATCTGATGAAGTGGTGACGCAATAGTGGTGGTGAGCACGTGGCGGTTACCTGGTCTCTCCTTTAGCAGTAATATGCTCTATTTAGTTCTTCTTGGCGACGTGAACATCATTTTCATAGCCATTTCCAATGTCAGAGCACAATTTTATAGCCACAATTACATCCGAGGCCATTCCATCTCAAATTAGATACTGGATCCCACACTCGTCACCTGCGCTGTTGACTCGTCAGATGCTGGCTACTGACTGCCTCACTTTACTTTCTCGTTTGCCAACTATCTCGAGCGCCAATTCCACCTTTTGGCGCCCGCCAACTCACTTCCGTTGCGGAGGGAAAGTACTACGCCTCGTTTATTATACAGTGCAAGTTCCTAAGTATGAACCAGTTTTTTACATTATTATTTCCTTTACATAAACAAACCTATTTTAGAAAGTCTCATTATCTAAATACACAGTTACAATTTTACAAAACATATTTCTTAAAACTCTATTTCCTTACAGTAAATCAATGACATTAAGTAATAAAGAGAAAACACTTTTAAATTCACATCATTAATTACACTGAACAACTACTCCCTATCGATCTTGGTGTTACAAGGTTCCGGACCTCTCGGAACCGAGTTGATGCAAAACATTTTTAGATGTCTGTACAATGAAAAGGCGATCAGATCGCAGGGAATCAGCAATGATAATCTGATAGAAGCTCATGACAGATAAGTTACTGTAACTGAGTGTGAATGCAATCTGAACAAGTAGAGACGTATTACTTCAATATAAAGTAGAGTGAAATAACTGTGTCGTATAAAAGTTTTCACATATGACAACCTCTTCATTTTTATTAAAATACTTGGAAGGGATAAATTATAGAACAATGTCGGAGAAGATATGGAGCATGCGTTGTAGGTTCAAGATAAGAAATTTAGTTATCGATGCGTGTACCTTGGGAGTAAGTTCGTTCTCCAGAACTGGCCTACTTATGACATACGATGACTCAATTTTCCAACGAGTGGGACTATAGTAAGTAATAATCAAGTTTAAATCAATAAATAGTACGGGGGTGGCTTACAAAGTTTAGCGTTGCTTACGTTTTGCACTAAGATCAGTACCCTTGTATTACATGTATTTGCCTGTTTTTACACATTTACTATTAGCAAAACTAATGGTAACAATTTGTCCATTATATTTGGACTGTTGAGCTCCGTGGCCGTGGATAATGATATTTAATTGTAAAAATACAGCAACCAGCCACTTTTTAATGCGTTTTTATTTATGCCAATATGCATTTCGGGTTTGCACCCATCTTCAGCTGGCAAATTACATGGATCTTCAGTTACTACAGTAGTACAATCTCGACAGCAGTTTGGATGCTGCAGCAGACCTGTGCAAAAGCAACGATTCTAATCATTTTCTTCAATTTCGCGAGTTTAAAGTTATGCACTATCAGTTGTTCATTTTACTTACATTCTCCTCTCCTTGTTTTTTCTTAACTTTTCTTCTTTCTTGCAACAACACAAACACTTTTTACCATTTTACACAGGCGCACTGCGTTATCCGCCATGTTGTCGACTGACAGTTTTTGTTTACATACAAACGGTTTATCTATGGACAGAGTTATATTTTTCGAAAGTGTTGAGGTTATAAGATAAGCTACTGTTTTCCAAACATTGACTTGCGTGACAGAAGTATTATAAGTACAATGTATACAATTTTTTTTTTTTTTTTTTTTGTAGTATTGAAGATAATAAACTAATATAACACATTTATACAACACAGTAACTAAGCGACAATAAAGCTTTAGTAGTAAAAGCAGATAAAAGCAATGCTGTTGTTGTAATGTATGAAAGTGAATATGTAAGAAAAACCATTGAATTTTTCAGTAACAATAATATAGTAGAAATTCAGTCTGATCCCACTCTTAAGTTACAGAACAAACTTAAAAATATGATGAAAAAAAGTGATTTCCTCTTAAATGCAAAAGATATACATGAATGCACTGTTATGAACCCTTATGCACCACGTCTACGAGCACAACCCAAGACCCATAAAGTTAACTGTCCCATACGTCCAATTGTTAATTCTCGGAGTAGCCCAACTTATAAAATCAGCAAGAAACTGAATGAGATCCTTAGCAACACATTCAAATTTGAAGAGACATACTCAGTAAAGAACAGTTATGAACTTATTAATTGTCTAAAGGAAATTCAGATTCCTGATACTGCTAGGTTTGCATCACTTGACATCACAAACCTCTACACAAACATACCGGTCAAAGAAACAATAGAAATAATTAAAAACAATTTACTTAAACATAAAAATTTGGCATTACCAGAAATATATGAATTCATTGATCTACTAACACTAGTACTATCACACAACTATTTTTCTTTTAATAACAAAATGTACCAGCAGAAAGAGGGCCTGGCTATGGGTAGCTGCCTTGCCAGTTTGCTTGCAGATATTTTCATCAATAACTTAGAATGTAAATTTTTTAAAGAAAACCCCCAGATAGTAAACAAGATAATTTATTACAAAAGGTATGTTGATGATATAATAATCCTATTTGATGGCACAGCAGAAGAAATTGATAACCTTGCAAAAGAAATGAATAAAATGCATCAGAACATCATCTTCACTGTAGAACACCAGACAGAAGCAGGTTTAAATTTTCTGGATCTCTGCATAAGTAACTCCAACAACAAACACAAATTTCAAGTATACAGGAAACCAACATACACAGATAACACAATTAATAAATCATCCTGCCACCCGGATAAACATAAGACGGCTTCATACAGAGCAATGCTAAACAGAATGCACAAAATACCACTAGAACCAGCTGATCAAATAGAAGAACTAAACACCATCAAAGCAATTGCTTACAATAATGGTTACAATCCAAAATTAATAGATGAACTAAACTCTAAGATAAATCCCCACATAAACAAATACAATAACAAAACAACATTAAAGAATGCCACAACACAGCCAAAAGAAAAATATGTAAGCTTGCCATTTGTAGGAAAGCTATCATATAAAATAGCAAAGCTGTTCCGAGGAACAGATATCAAAATTAGCTACTATACAAATAACAAAATAAAGGACAAAGCTATCCATAACATTAAAAATAATACCAAACTGTACAATCAATCAGGAATATACAAACTTAACTGCAACTCATGTCCAAAAACATACATAGGCCAAACAGGGAGAAACTTCAGCATACGGTTGGATGCTCTTCGTTTAAAAAACTTAAATAAATCCACATTCGCCCAACATGTAGCAGAAGAAGAACATCAAGTAACAGACATATCCCATAACCTACAAGTTCTCCACCTAACCAACAAAGGAAAAAGAATGAACCTCCTAGAAGAAATCGAAATTTATTCACATAAACATGCATCCCCTTCTGACATACTTAACGACCAAACAGAGCTACCAAACCGAATATTTCTTAAAAACTTCCACACTCTACTTATCAAACCACTCACTAAGCACAATCAAGAAATAACATAATCTAATATAAACCTAACCAAATGCATGTAATAGTATAAAATATAAAAATCTTAATTCTATCTTTGTTATATTGTAAATTTATGAATTACTGTGTTGTATAAATGTGTTATATTAGTTTATTATCTTCAATACTACAAAAAAAAAAAAAAAAAAAAAATTGTATACATTGTACTTATAATACTTCTGTCACGCAAGTCAATGTTTGGAAAACAGTAGCTTATCTTATAACCTCAACACTTTCGAAAAATATAACTCTGTCCATAGATAAACCGTTTGTATGTAAACAAAAACTGTCAGTCGACAACATGGCGGATAACGCAGTGCGCCTGTGTAAAATGGTAAAAAGTGTTTGTGTTGTTGCAAGAAAGAAGAAAAGTTAAGAAAAAACAAGGAGAGGAGAATGTAAGTAAAATGAACAACTGATAGTGCATAACTTTAAACTCGCGAAATTGAAGAAAATGATTAGAATCGTTGCTTTTGCACAGGTCTGCTGCAGCATCCAAACTGCTGTCGAGATTGTACTACTGTAGTAACTGAAGATCCATGTAATTTGCCAGCTGAAGATGGGTGCAAACCCGAAATGCATATTGGCATAAATAAAAACGCATTAAAAAGTGGCTGGTTGCTGTATTTTTACAATTAAATAAAACTAATGGTGAACGAGTGTTGCTACTATGGATACAAATCGAAATACTTGAAAGGAGGAATAGTTACTTTACTAAGTGCGACGTCATGTGACTTTGGATGATCGCGACAAAAATTCTTTTCTATGCGTCTCAAGGCTCACGACATAAATGTTCCTACTCTGTAAATAACAGCTGAGGTTGAAGGGAAGAGTTTGGATCCCAATCCAAATTATGCAATTGAGAATCACGGCTGGCTACTAGCTCAAGATATTCGACGCATTAATGTGAAGATTGTGACTCTCCTCGAGAGTTACGGTACGCCTTTTGTGACTTTACACGTCAGTACGACCTGATTGGATAGACTAGGCATTGCTACCCCGTCAAAGGAGCAGAGTTTGTGTGGGTCAACGTGGAGAGTGACACGACAGAAGCTTGGCCAGAAGGGAAACCCCGAGGTTGAATGGTCAGTCAGCCGGGTGGTAACGGAACCCGTGGCTGAGAGCATAGAAATGGAGGATGTTCGATTGATGCATACGTATGGATAGGTATGACCGAACGAGGTGGCGCCATGATTAGCACACTGGACATTGGGAGAACGACGGTTAAAACCCGCCTCCGGTTGTCCTGATTTAGGTTTTCCGTGATTTCCCTATATCGCTTCTGGCAAATGCCAGGATGATTCCTTTGAAAGGCCGACTTCCTTCCCCATCCTTCCCAAATCCGATGGCACCGATGACCTTGATGTTTGATCCCCTCCCCAAATCAATCAATTAATCAACAGCTATGTCCTTGCAAGTAGGAATTGTCAGGTTCAGAAGGAAAAAACGCATTTTAGAGACTATTTTAGAGATGATTCTTATAAACTCCCTATTTATGACGTGTGTAGTCTGAACTTCACACATACGTCGTGTCTTCTGAATTTGTAAACCTACATAAATTGCTAACAATTTATAAGAGTAGTTAAAATGAAACCGGCCCGGAAAATATTCCATGCAGCTTAAAACAGACAACCCAATTTACATTTTCTGCATCCCTCGACAGATCATGTAAGTTGTATTGCCTATCTAAAGGTCTACTGCCCACTGCCCTCCCTGTACAATAATGCCACAACAACATACGAGAGCTCGAATGAGAGCCACGGAAGAGTACTTTCATTTGAGTTCAACGTCGGTTCTATAAACATTCAAAACTGCCTCCAGAGGCATGAATTATAGCTATTAATAACAAACAGTTTACCACACAATTCAGATATCAACAAACAAACAAGTAACAGCTTGTGGTAGCCGTAGTATAGTTCCAGAATAAGGTATTGGAATATTCATTTCTTTCAACAGTTTAAGTGCATTTGCCCCAGTGCGCTATTGTATTTAAGCAATCAGCATAATTCAGAAACGGTGCATGGCATGTAACAGGTGAGTGCAGCACTGAAATCAGCATGCGAAGGCAGTTGAGATTAATGTGCAACACGTATTCTTACTCTTACTTAGTATTGCATTAGTATTGCACCTGTGCTGTGATACTAGCGGCGATGACTCTAGTTCTGACCCCAGAATATTCTACTGTAACAGTTGGCGTTGAATTTATTTAGATAACGGTTATAATTCTTTTGTTTGAGTGTGTACATTTTACAAGCATTTCTATGAGAAATTAGACGGGTTTGTATTTAACTGACGCGTTCTCAAGTCAATGAGTACAGATTGATTCACACATCTGCAAATTAAAACTGTATGGGATTCAGTCAATGTGATCAAAATTTACATTTTTATCAGTGAAATTAATTTCAGCGTATCTGTTGCATCATGGTACTATTTATATTTTGAGCCACTGCAAATCTCAAATGGACATAATATTACAGACGTGTGTGGTCAGCCAAAATTCAGAGAGCGTGCCGAATTAATAATTGGTTCCTTTTACCGAACCCCTCCATCCTCCTTCGACTCATAAGATACAATTATTGAACAGTTCAAAGGAAACTTGATTTACATTCCACTGAACAGTTCAAAGAAAACTTGAGTCCCATTCCACTCGTACAGTCATGGATGGTCACTTCAATCTACCCACGATATGTTGGCGAAACTATGTGTTTAGAGTCGTAGGCAGGCATAAAACGTCGTATGAAATCATTCTGAAATCGATCTCAGAAAATTACATTGAAGAATTAGTTCAGGAACCCATGAGAAATGTAAATGGTTTTGAAAACATACTAGACCTGTTAGCAATAAATAACTGTGAGCAGATAGAAGCATCATGACTGATACAGGAATTAGTGACCATAAGGGTGTTGTCACGAGACTGAAAACCGTAACACCCAAATCCACCAAAAACAGAGGAGAGAAATACTATGGAGCCACCACGCTTACCAACTTAAGACGGCCTACTTGCTTTAGGTTAGCCACGCCAACGGTGTTAATTGCGCGACTGACGGGAACCAACAACATCTTTGAGATGGCCATTATATTCCTCAGTAAGTTTTATTTCGACTGCAATGTTACAGTCTGTTAAGTAAGAGAGTGGTCGGCATTACACACTGTTGGTAAAAGATAAAACCTTAGTGGTTTCACAGCCCACTAGAGGGAACCTTTGTCCTTTACGCAATGTCCATAAAGCATTAGTTTACTCTGAATTATTGACTGAGGTTTGTACATGTTTACCGACAATTTAAACGCACAGAAAATGTTACAAAACTACCAAACGTTGGTTCATCGACAAAAATGAATATTGGATACTGTAGCAGGACAGTGATCCGGAACACCGCAGTAGCCTTTGCAGCGACTGGAAAAAAGACAAAGGTATGCAGGTACTGAATTGGCCACACAGTCACCTGACGCTAATCCTATTGATTTATGGTATTCATAAAAAAAAGTTTCAAGGAAAAAAGGTCACTTTGAAACAGTTGTCAACGCAAATTCGACGCATTTAGAGATCTTTTCAACGTGAATACCCACGGAAAACTTGGTTTTAAGCATGCCTCGCAGATGCCAAGCAACTGTCGAGGCTGCGGGTGACTGTACGTATTATTAATTGTAACTGCAATTTTCTTTTATTCATTTATAATTTTTGCATATGTTTCAGTTTGTTGTCAAATAAATTTTTCATCTGATTAACCCGACTACGATCTTATTTAACAGACTGTGTAAGAAAGTAATACACTGTAGGACAACGATTTGTAAGTAGTTATACAATGAGAGATCGAGCACAGTCGGCATGACGTCACAGGGGGACGGATGAGAATTCTGCTACAGTTAGCAAGACGTCATAGGGTGAGCCATGGGAGTTGGGGCCCAGCCTGCATGGCGTCGTAGAGGAAGAGGGAAATGAGTCACTTGTCCTTTTCATAAAATCACGGAAAACATTTCACGATTTCGGTAATGAGCCTTTTGACGTGTAGGGAAATTCTAAAGACTGCAGATCTTAGTCACTTGTGGTAAATTCATATTACTTAAAATTTCAATATAGTGAGAACTGGTCACTTGTCCTGATGGGAAGTTCCAATTACTTAACATTTCAAGATGGCAGAAATGAGCACATTGCGCTATCAGAAATTCGAAGATGGTGAAAATGAGCCATTTTTCGTACACAAGGAAAAGTTGGACAGATCCATGAAAAAAACGTCAACTTAATTTGCTACTGCTTTTAAGAAGAAGTTGAAGCATTTCCTACTATCATCCTCACAAAGTTCTCCACAAAATTAATGTACAAGGACAATCCCCTCATCTGTCAAATAGCAAAGCTAGCGTCTCCTATCTTGCTCCTGAGATGCCTTCCTCTTCATCTTTCTCTATTAGCCACGCAATCTTCTTTTCCTTTATATTTCCTTAATTATGTTTCATCATGTCTCTATTCTTCTCCTCCCTTCACCATGAGTCTCCCTCATACTCCGTGCTGCCGGCACTCCTATCTAAAATCTGTCTCTTCAATAATGTCTAATTATAACAGTACTTGTGACCTAAGAATATAAACTCTATATGTATGTATTTTTCCAGGTGTACCTTTCAAATTGTTTATTTCACTTTTTGTACTAGATTTAGTTTAACATGCCTACTAAAACATATGAATGTAAAATAAGTAGAATGCCTGGTTAGATGTAAGAGAGGGCCTGATGGCCCTAATCTTGCCAGGTTAAACAAATCAATAAATAAAATAAAATAAAATAAAATAAACTAACAGGTCCTATATGAATTTTAAGATGTTGGAAAGACGAGCTACTTGTCCTCCAACATGTTCTACCGTAACCATCTAATAGTCTGCTTGAACATGCTACATACCGAAAAATATATTTGATCAACAGTTGCATTGTTTGTTGACGATGAAGGACGAACATTGTAACTTTTTCGGGTGATTACGAGGTCTATTAGTTATAACTATTACCTCTATAACCTCGGTATGCAGTGTAGGAGCTGTAGCTCAAAATAGCACTCTTGGGGATCTTAGCTGATCAACGGACAGAAGAAGGGAGACTGCAAGAGTAGTACTGATACTATTAGTATTAGTAATAACAGTACTTCTAATTACATTCAAAAGAAAGAAAGAACCAAGGTAGTAATTTGCCCCGACCCCCCATATGCTATTAAGAGCACCTCACCTTCTAATTACATTCAAAATAAAGAAAGAACAAAGGTAGTAATTTGCCCCGACCCCCCATATGCTATTAAGAGCACCTCACCGTGAGATCTGCCATTCTTGCATTTGTTTTTTCATGCTTTAAATGACTGAAATTTTCAGTTTCACTTGGAGTAAGGTTTATAAAAAAAAAAAAAAAAAAATTAGGGTGATAAACACTTTCATTTGTTCTGTTCAACATCTACATCTACGTGATTACTCTGCTATTCACAATTAAGTGTCTGGCAGAGGGTTCAATGAACCACCTTCAAGCTGCCTCTCTACCGTTCCACTCTCGAACGACATGCGGGAAAAACGAGCACTTAAATTTTCTGTACGAGCCCTGATTTCTCTTATTTTATCGTGATGACCATTTCTCCCTATGTATGTGGGTGCCAACAGAATGTTTTCGCATTCTGAAGAGAAAACTGGTGACTGAAATTTCATGAAAAGATCCCGCGCAACGAAAAACGCCTTGTTTTAATGATTGCCACTCCAATTCACGTACCATGTCTGTGACACTATCTCCCCTATTTCGCGATAATACAAAACGAGCTGCCCATCTTTGTACTTTTTCGATGCCATCCATCAGTCCCTCCTGACGCGGATTCCACACCGATCAGCAATACTCCACAATAGGGCGGACAAGCGTGGTGTAAGCAGTCTTTTTAGTAGACCTGTTGCACCTTCTAAGTGTTCTGCCAATAAATCGCAGTCTTTGGTTTACCCTACCCATAATATTATCTATGTGATCGTTCCAATTTAGGTTATTTGTAATTGTAATCCCTAAGTATTTAGTTGAATTTACAGCCCTCAGATTTGTATGACTTGTCGCGTAATCGAAATTTAGCTGATTTCTTTTAGTGCTCATGTGAAAAACTTCACACTTTTCCTTATTCAGGGTCAACTGCCACTTTTCACACCATAGAGATATCTTACCTAAATCATTTTGCAATTCGGCTTGGTCTTCTTACGACTTTACAAGACGGTAAATGACAGCGTCATCTGAAAACAATCTAAGATGGCTACTCATATTGTCTCCTATGTCGTTAATATACAATCAGGAACAATAGAGGGCCTCTAACACTCCTTGGGGAACGCCGGATATTACTTCTGTTTTACTCGATGAATTTCCGTCTATTACTACGAACTGCGACCTTTCTGACAGGAAATCACGAATCCAGTCGCACAACTAAGGCGATACTCCGTAGGCACGCAGTTTGGTTAGAAGACGCTTGTGAGGAACGGTGTCGAAACCCTTCTGAAAATCTAAAAATATGGAATCAATTTGACATTCCCTGTCGATAGCACTTATTACTTCGGGTGAGTATAAAGAACTAGTTGTGTTTCACAAGAACAATATTTTCTGAATCCGTGCTATGTGTCAATAAATCGTTTACTTCGAGATACTTCATAATTTTCGAATACAGTATATGTTCCAAAACCCTACCGCAAATCGACATTAGTGATGTAGGCCTGTAATTCAGCGGATTACTCCTACTTCCTTTTTTAGGTATTGGTGTGACTTGAGCAATTTTCCTGTCTTTAGGTACGGATCTTTCTCTGAGCGAGTGGTTGTATATAATTGCTAAATATGGAGCTATTTTATCAGCATACTCTGAGAGGAACCTGACTGGTATACAATCTGGACCCGAGGCCTTGGCTTTGTTAAATGATTTAAGCTGCTTTGTTACACCAAGGATATCTACTTCTATGTTTCTCATCTTGGCAGTTGTTCTTGATTGGAATTCAGGAATATTTACTTCGTCTTCTTTGATGAAGAAGTTTCGGAAAACCGTGTTTAATAACTCTGCTTTAGTGGCACTGTCCTCAGTAACTTCGCTGTCGTTATCGCGCAGTGAAAGTATTGTTTGCGTCTTGCCACTGGTGTGCTTTATATATGAACAGAATCTCTTTGGGTTTTCCGCCAGATTTCGAGACGTAATTTAGTTGTGGAAATTATTAAAAGCATCTCGCAGTGAAGTAAGCGCCATGTTTTGAACTTCTGTAAAACTTTGCCAATCTTGGGGATTTTTGGTTCTTTTAAATTTGGCATGCTTTTCAAAAGTGTGTGTTGTATATGTAAGTAGCAATCAAAAAGTTTTCGTTCGAAGGCCATACAGTCCAGAATCGATATGCCAATCGGGCAAAATCGCCGTGAGCGCTGAGGCAAGTTTTCCACCGACTGACTAGATTCAAAATGCCCGTCTGGTAAAACACCCTACCCTGCTACGTGAAGAAGTCCGTAACTGCCTGCAGCAAAGCCTTCAGGGCATTTTTCACGTGAACAAAGGTGTGGTAATCGTATGGGGAGAGAGCAGCACTATATGGCTGGTGCTCTAGTGTCTCCCACTTGAGTTGACGTAGCTTCTCCGTCATGACTTTTGCGATATGGTGACGTGTGTTGTAATGAAGTAGCAGCACCCATTATACCGCAGTTTTCATTTCACAACGGTGGTTTTCGACAGACATGCTGCCACATAGACATTCTTCATTCTCCGATTGATGTCTACCGGCGTTTCTTATTCGGTAGTCAAAAAAAGAATAACAGGACGTAGATCCTGTTTGGACGCGTTTGGTAATAACGCCGCCATAGTTCACGTTTTCCCATTTACCGCATGCGCGTCGGGAAGACGTGCGAGCGCGCAGGGAGGCTTCGAGCGCGCACGGAGGCTTTCCGGCAGTCGTTCTTCCCGCTAACCATACGCGACTGGAACAAGAAAGGGAGGTAATGACAGTGGCACGTAAGATGCCCCCCGCCACACACCGTTGGGTAGCTAGCGGAGTATAAATGTAGATGTAGATGTAGATGTAGAAAGACACGAATGCCACACCAATCACTTGCCTATTGGCTATTACTAATTCTTATGGGATTCTATTACTAAAGTGTTTGTGGAAATATTCGTACTGATAATCAACGTTATTACCAGGGACAGCCGCTGTCATTTGGGTAACGTACGGAATTCCCTGCTTTCCACGGTTTGGTCTCAGCATAGAGGACAGAGTACGCCGAGGGTCACAGAGAGAGAGCGGCAACCCACCATACAGCTGAGTGTCGCGTTTGTGGCATCGGCGGCGCTGCCAGCTGGCATTGTGGTCGGTCTTGCAATTACGAGCTTGACACGAGTGCGGAACACACACAGTGCGTTGATAAATTGTGCGATGTGGATATCTGATGCCAGTCTTTGACAGATCATCTGAAAATGTCAGCAGTGCCCCAATAAAATATCATGCATGATAGTAAACGACTTCCAGCTGCACTCCCGAAACATCATCAAGCATTCAGTTTACCAGGCGAACGTCTAGATGCAAAATCTTATTCTTCATGAAGTCTGAGGGCATTTAGACTGCCTCATACATCTTAAATAACAAGTACAATAGTTTCCTCACGCTTATCTCTCACAAGATTCTCAATCACTCTTATGGAATGTCGTGTACTCTGGGTACCTTGTTTCTGCTTAGGACTTTTAGTGTTCTGTCAAATTTTTCTCACACTACCATTTCTTCCACCACATCTTCATCTATTTCCTCTTCCCTGTCCATCACATTGCCTTCATGTCTGTATTGCTCTTCTATGTATTCAATCACATTTCAGCTTTCCATCCTTTGCTTAGTACTGTCTTGTCGTCTGAGCTAATGATATTCAACAGCTGCTACTGTTTTCTCCAAATTTTTCTTTGATTTTCTTCCAGGCTGCTTCTACCTTCCCCCTGTTATTATGTATGTTCCTGAGCTTTGCATTTCTCCTGTAGCCATTCCTGCTTTGCAACTCTGTTCATTCTGTCAATCTCATTTTGTAGACGTCTGTATCCCTTTATGCCTGCTCCATCAGCCGTATTATTTATTTTTTTAATTTTCCATTTCATCAACCAAAATCATTATCTTGTGCGTTATGCAAAGATTTCTACTGGACCTTAAATTTTGTTCGTTTGATCCTGTACTGGTTTCACTATTTCATGTCTGAAAGGTGCCTTCTGTTGCATTTCTGTTACCCGTTTCAGGCTGTCGTTACCTAATGCTTCGTTTGAAACTTTCCCACTGAGTCTCTTAATTTATCCAGGTCCCATCCCAATAATTTCTTACTTTTCTGTAATTTCTTCAGTTTTAATCTTCAGTCAGGCTCCATATTTTATCTTATAAATGTCTTCCAAAGTAAAATCCCGTTTCAAAGCCTATGTCTCATCATTATACCTCAGAGCGTCTCTAGGTCTTTTCCACGTATACAACATTTATGATTTTTTAACACGTATATGAACTGATTAAATTACGCTTTGTGCAGATTTCTAATAGATGGCTTTGCTTTTCATTCCTTTCCCCCCATATATATTCTCCCATAATTTTCCCTTCTCTTTCTTTTCCTACTGTATAATTCTAGTGGCCTATTACAATTAAATTTTCGTCTCTCTTAACGAATTGAATAATTTCTTTTATCTCATCACGTATTCTTTCAATGTCTTCGTCATCTGTGGAGTCCATAGGCATACATGCTTCTACTGTGATGGGTGTTTAATTTGTGCATGTCTTCGCTATAATAATGTGTCCACAATATTGTTCGCTGTAGTTCCCAAATACATTAACTTTATTATTAAATCAGTGTTTGGCTTCCAACGTGAGTAGTGACATGGACCAATATTTTCACTGTTTATTAAATTTAAGGTGGTGGAGGAAGAAAGAAAAGAAAGGGAATGGAAAAAACTATTAATGTCAGCTGCATTGGGACTTTATGCAGAATCGGCAGCGACAAGTGAAAATATGCACTGGACCGAGATTCGAACAAAGCTCTCCTACTTAGTAGGCATTTACGCTAACCACTGCGCCAGCTGGACACATTTCACGAACTGTCTCGGTTCACCTCTCGGCCGACACACATTCCCAGCTAACGCTATCAATCCGCAGTACCGTCCATGTCCTTCATGCTCGATACTTCGAGATTCCCATAGCAGGTCGAACGTACTTGGGCACCGGCATTGAAGGTGGTGGATTCATTGACCATCGAGGCGAATCATACAAGTGCGTGGTGTTTGTTCTTTCGGACATGTCAGAGAGAATATACACCACGTATTCATGTAATATTAAATTCAAGTCACTTCGCTATACTTAAATGGCCATCATGCAGCCACATATATAGCTACAGTGTAAAAGATATATGTAACACGCATTTAACTTACCTGAGGAAGGCCGGTAGAGGAATCTCAAACTGGCATGCTATAGACGGAATTAGGATCACGTACTGTGCATAATAACACTAAATCCGTAACAGTTGTATTTCCTTGCTGTATAATTTATTATTTTGAGCATCTTCCTTGGTTTGTGCTTTACGGCAGCCATTCGAGGACCGTGATGAAAAGCTTTATAAAGGCAGTTTCAGTAGATGTGGGCCAACGGGAGGTTAGATATTACGCGTACTTTCGGAAAGCCGAACAAAATACTGAGTGTGAGACATTAGTCGTATATCGGTGTAGGTGTCGAGGGTTCATGGAAGGAGCATATGCCCATAGGTCTAGTTCCGGACGGCAGTACTTTAGGTGTTCTCGGAGTTTTTCGTGGTGGCATTTCTTAATAAAATCGTCTGGTGCTCGGTGTGTAGTGCGTCCCCAGCGAATGCGGCAACATCTATGTAGGGCAAAATATAGGACAAATTGTTCGCACTGTTGCTGAGATTTGTGCTGAGCACAAGCGACATATTAAGCGAAGGGATATTGAGAAGTCGTCCTTAGCTGAGCATTGCTGTAAAATGGACATAAACGTAATTTCAGGAGATGGGATCTTGGCCTGTGGCTCATCATATTGCGACTCCGTTACAAAGGAGGTGGGCTGGATTAGAATAAACCGCAACAATCCTAAGACAGGAAGCACACACTTAGTAGCGCGTGGGGGCGGCCTTCCTCGAGGAAGATTATTTTGGGTTCTGGAGAAATGTAAGACCACGCAAGGAAATAACCTTGGACAAATCTTATACTGAAGAAAGGCAAACCAACATTTATAGGATTTGTAGATTTAGACAAAGCTTCTGAGAGTGTTGACAGAAATATGCTCTTTGAAGGTAGCGCGTATAAAATGCAGGAAGCGCAGAATTATCTACAAGTAGTAGAGAAGAGTAGTCATAAGATTTGATGGACCTGAAAGGGAAGTAGCAGTTGAGAATTGAGTGGGACAGGGTTGTAGCCTCTCCCCGATGTTATACAATCAGTACATACAGCAAGCTGCGAAGGAAACCAGGGAGAAATTTGAAAAGGAACCTAACCTTTAGGTTTGCCTATCAGGTTGTGACTCTCTCAGAGACGGTAAGTGACTCTGAACAGCAGTTGTACGAAATGGATAAAGCATCGAAAAGGTGTAAATTGTGCACTAACAAAACTAAAATAGGGGTAATTGAATGCAGTCGAATTAAACGATGTGAGGCTGATAGAACTAGATCAGAAAATGAGGCAGTAAAAGCTGACTTTCGCTATTTGGGCAACAAATAGCTGACAATGGCTGAAGTAGAGACGAAATAAAGAGTGGCAATATCAAGATAAGCGTTCATAAAAAAAGAAATTTCTTAATATTTAATGTAAATTTGGGCGTTAGCAAATCTTTTTGAAGGTATTTGAGTGGAGTGTACCATTTTAAGGAACAGATACGTGGACGATAAACAGTTTAAACAAGAACAAGTCAGAACGTTTTGAAACGTTGTGCTACAGAAGAATGCTGAAGATTGGATTGGTAGACGGAATAACCAATAAGGAGGTACCAAACCGAATTGACACATTGTGAGGCATTAAGGAGTCATCAGTTTGGTAATGGATGGTAGTGTCAGGTGCAAAAATTGTAGAGGGAGACAGTAAGTAATTGTGAAGAGATGTAGAGCCTTGTATACGATACGCTAGCGCAACATTTAAGTGGTACAGATTTCTGATTCACCAATCTTAACATATTGCTATTTAGGCGACTGTAGCCTGACTAGCTAACAGTCCTTTTGGAAAGAGAAACTTTTTCTGACTGAGAATGTTTTTCCGTACAGTTGGTTGTAGTCTCTTAAGAACAACATGTCCTTATTGTTTATACTTTTGCATCCCTTATCCGAAATCGATTATAACGTGGACTGTGCCATGATGCACCGCACTGAGTATACAAAAAGAGCCAATCTCCAATCTTTTCCCCGGCCGGAGTGGCCTAGCGGTTCTAGGCGCTACAGTCTGGAACCGCGCGACCGCTACGGTCCTGCCTCGGGCATTGATGTGTGTGATATCCTTAGGTTAGTTAGGTTTAAGTACTTCTAAGTTCTAGGGGACTGATGACCACAGCAGTTAAGTCCCATATAGTGCTTAGAGCCATGTGAAACATTTTGAATCCAATCTTTTCCTTCCGCCCCACAACAAGTTCCCTCTTCGTCAGGTATACACTTCACCTGTCAGCACAATACAGTCGCATTCGGCACTTCCAGGATATGCAGTAGTTTGATTACTGCAATTTTCTGGTTGTAGTAGCTATTCAGATGCCATATTTCTGAAGAAAAAAATACATTTTCGTCTGATAACCATTGTGTGGCCACATAAATCTTTTCAAATATGCGTCTGACTGGCTCAAAGAATCTTGCCTGTGACAGCCCCGGGCAGTATGTTGGACAACTAATGTTCCCCATAAATAAAAGTAACGTGATGTCTGCCTCCGAAGTGTAATAGCTGTCAGCACTCTCAGATAGTTCACTGACACTGTTGTTGTCTACCAGAAACTATCGCTGGATTATTTTACCAATTATCTAAACCTTTCAGATATAAGGGGCAGTCAAAAAGTTTCCGTTCGAAGGCCATATATTTCAGAATCGACAAGCCACTCGGGCAAAATCGCCGTGAGCGATGAGGCACTCATCCAACCGAGGCATCACGTTGATGATTGCCGTTTGGTAAAACAGCGTGTACTACTGCTTAAAAAGGTCGATAACTGCCTGTAGCACATCCTCGTCCTACAGGAATCGTCAGCCTTTCAATGCCTTTTTTAAGGGACCGAAGGCAAGATAATTGCACAGGGAGACATCAGGACTACAGGGCAGGTGTCGCAGTGTCTGCCACTTCAGTTGGCGCAACTTCTGTGTTACGACACTTGCGATATGTGGACGTGCGTTATCATGAAGCACGAGCGTCCCTTCTCGCAGTTCTCGCCAACTACGGTGCTTTTCGAGAGACATGCTGCCACCTACACATTCTTCACTCTCCGATGGATGTCTACCGGTGATTAGCCTTCGGCAGCCAAGAAAATAGTCCTGTTTGGACGCATTTGGTAATAACGTCGCCATAGTTCACGCTTCCGCATTTACCCCACGCACGTCGGAATGGCACGAATGCCACTTTAGCCCCTTGCCTACATGTCGGTGCTTACACATGCACGTTGGAGTCGCGCTATAGTGCATGTACGCTGCAACAACGGCATCAAACGGAAATTTTTTGATCACCCATGATACATGACACTCAAAGAGTTTTGCCTGTACGACTGCGTGCTGTGTAGTGGACGACTTACGTTCAGTACAAACAAAAGGAACATAGCATCAGTCCCCGAGAGTGTAAGAGTATCAGTGCACATAAATGATTTAATAGCAGCACTTCCAGGTAGTTAATAGACATTGTTGTTGTCTACTGCAAATTATCTCTGGATAGCCCATTGCTGTCCCTTATCTATGTAAACGTTTTGGGAGAAAATCTGAACTGCCGTCTTAGGTTGTTTGCAGATGACGCTGTCGTTTATCGACTAGTAAAGTCATCAGAAGATCGAAACAAATTGCAAAACGATGTAGAAAAGATATCTGTATGATCCGAAAATTGGCAACTGACCCTAAATAACGAAAAGTGTGAGGTTATCCACATGAGTGCTAAAAGTAATCCGTTAAACGTCGGTTACATGATAAATCACTCAAATCTAAAGGCCGTAAATTAAACTACCTACGAATTACAATCACGAACAACTTAAATTGGAAGAAACACAAAGAAAATGTTGTGAGGAAGGCTAACCACAGACTGTGTTTTATTGGCAGGACTCTTAGAATATGTAACAGATCTACTAAGGAGACTGCGTACGCTACGCTTGTCCGTCCTCTTTAAGAATACTGCTGCGCGGTGTGGGATCCTTACCGGATAGGATTGACGGAGTACGTCGAAATGTTCGAAGAAGGGCAGCACGTTATGTACTATCGCAAAATAGGGGAGAGGATGTTACTGAAATGATACAGGATTTGGGATGGACATCGTTAAACCAAAGGCGTTTCTCGTTGCGGAGGAATCTTCTCACGAAACTACAGTCACCAAATTTCTCCTCCGAATGTGAAAATATTTTGTTGACGTCAACTTACATAGGGAGGAACTATCACCATCATAAAATAAGGGAAATCAGAGCTCGTACGGAAAGAGATAGGTGTTCGTTTTTTTTCGCGCGCTGTTCGTGACTGGAATAGTAGAGAATTGTGAAGGTGCTTCGATGAACCCTCTGCCGAGTATCCATGTATATGTAGATGTAGATTATTGTACTGGATTTCTCAAAGTTTTAAGAATTTCCTCTTGGTGCACTGAGTAGTATATCTCCATAACAGTGTGTGTATGGGAAAAAAACGCACATAAAACAAGATCATTAGTAGAATAGTGATCAACTTACTTTAAATGCCTACAAGTAAAACTATGATATATGAAAATTAGTAGCTGCAAAGGTGAACGGGCGACACAGATTTTGGGATGATTCTGGGCGAATGCGCTACATTTGCAAAAGAAACGGCTTACACTAACGATGTAGAATCCCAGCAACGTACTGCTACGATCGGAATAGATTGATATAGTCCAGAGAAATGTGCCATAAAAGTTCTTAGAAAATTTAAATTTGAATCACTGGAAAAAGGGCACTTTGTCTTCGTGAAACCCTGTAATTATAAAGAACTGACGTTCGAGATAGTTTGTAGTATAATTTTACACTTCTGGCATCGTACACCTTACTTAGTGGTCAAAAGAATAAACTTAAGAACAGTATACAGCACACGAAGAGTTTCTTTTTTTCGCTCTCCATGACAATGAAACAAGGCAGGGAGTATTTCATATTGATGGTCAACATAGTGAATTGCGAAGCACATCTCGTAATTGTGTTGCTATTCTGCTAACATTTTCCGGCTGATTTACAGTGTATCACTAATAACCGTTTGTAGCTGGTTCGCTTGTTGTTGAGTACTCAAAAGCGGCCCTCCGGTAATACGGGTCAGCTGTGACATTCGCGTCGAAAACGAGAATTAAGCATTTGCTAAGAGCTATGGGCAGCGTAATGCAGGAAATAATTTACAGATGCGTGAATGAAATGGACAGCAGACAATGCGGCGCAGGTGTAGCTATGACATCATAACGGATCAGCATTTCCTAGCGCAAAAAGCAGGGTGAGCAGAAATGAAATAAACGGCAGCCCCTGGCGCGGGCAGCGCATAATCGATCAGGAAGGGGGGAGGGTGTGGGGAAGCCGTGGGGTTGGGAGTGGGGAGAGGTAGGGGAGGGGGTGCAGGCAGGGATCGTGAATGGACGGCCGGCTCAGAGCAGATCAGCGGCCAATCCGCCGTCGCTTCCCTCCGCCCTGCGGGCTCAATGCGTCGGGTAGGCCGCACTGTATTCACGTGGACGTCTGCATTAAACCAGAGCGGCGCGAATCACGCTATTCTGGTCTTATTAGGTTGGTGCAAATATTCGTAGCGTTTTTGTTTTGCATGTTGATATTCCGGTAGCTATGGGTTTATTTATCAATTGTCATTTTTTTAATTTGTAGTCCACTATTGCTATTTGAGTTTACATAGTGCCATTTCCAGTGGCAGATGTGGACCCTGACCACAATCTATTGGTTATGAACTGTAGATTATAACTGAAGAAACTGCAAAAAGGTGGGAATTTAAGGAGATAGGACCCGCATAAACTGATTAAACCTGAGGTTGTAAGAGTTTCACGGAGAACATAAGGGAATAATTGACAGGAATGGGGGAAAGAAATACAGTACAAGAAGAATGGGTAGCTCTGAGGGATGAAATAGTGAAAGCAGCAGAGGATGAAGTAGGTAAAAAGACGAGGGCTAGTAGAAATCCTTGGGTAACAGAAGAAATATTGAATTTAATTGATGAAAGGAGAAAATACAAAAACGCAGTAAATGAAGCAGGCAAAAAAGAATACAAACGTCTCAAAAAAGAGATCGACAGGAAGTGCAAAATGGCTAAGCAGGGTTGGCTAGAGGACAAATGTAAGGATGTAGAGGCTTATCTCACTAGGGGTAAGATAGATACTGCCTACAGGAAAATTAAAGAGACCTTTGGAGAAAAGAAAGCCACTTGTATGAATATCAAGAGCTCAGATGGAAAACCAGTTCTAAGCAAAGAAGGGAAAGCAGAAAGGTGGAAGGAGTATACAGAGGGTCTATACAAGGGCGATGTACTTGAGGACAATATTATGGAAATGGAAGAGGATGTAGATGAAGATGAAATGGGAGATACAATATTGCGTGAAGAGTTTAACAGAGCACTGAAAGACCTGAGTCGAAACAAGGCCCCGGGAGTAGACAACATTCCATTAGAACTACTGACGGCCTTGGGAGAGCCAGTCCTGACAAAACTCTACCATCTGGTGAGCAAGAAGTATGAAGCAGGTGAAATACCCTCAGACTTCAAGAAGAATATAATAATTCCAATCACAAACAAAGCAGGTGTTGACAGATGTGATGATTACCGAACTATCAGTTTAATAAGCCACGGCTGCAAAATACTAACGCGAATTCTTTATAGACGAACGGAAAAACTGGTAGAAGCGGACCTCGGGGAAGATCACTTTGGATTCCGTAGAAATATTGGATCACGTGAGGCAATAATGACCCTACAGCTTATCTTAGAAGCTAGATTAAGAAAAGGCAAACCTACGTATCTAGCATTTGTAGACTTAAAGAAAGCTTTTCACAATGTTGACTGGAATATTCTCTTTCAAATTCTGAAGGTGGCAGGGGTCAAATACAGGGAGCGAAAGGCTATTTACAATTTGTACAGAAACCAGATGACAGTTATAAGAGTCCAGGGGCATGAAAGGGAATCAGTGGTTGGGAAGGGAGTGAGACAGGGTTGTAGCCTATCCCCGATATTCAATCTGTATATTGAGCAAGCAGTAAAGGAAACAAAAGAAAAATTCGGAGTAGGATTTAAAATCCATCGAGAAGAAATAAAAACTTTGAGTTTCGCAGATGACATTGAAATTCTGTCAGAGACAGCAAAGGACTTGGAAGAGCAGCTGAATGGAATGGACAGTGTCTTGAAAGGAAGATATAAGATGAACATCAACAAAAGCAAAACGAGGGTAATGGAATGTAGACGAATTAAATCGGGTGATGCTGCGGGAATTAGATTAGGAAACGAGACGCTTAAAGTAGTAAATGAGTTTTGCTATTTGGGGAGCAAAACTACTGATGATGGTCGAAGTAGAGAGGATATAAAATGTAGACTAGCAATGGCAAGGAAAGCGTTCTTGAAGAAGAGAAATTTGTTAACATCGAGTATAGATTTAAGTGGCAGGAAGTCTTTTCTGAAAGTAATTATATGGATTTTGGCCATGTATGGAAGTGAAAGGTGGACGATAAATAGTTTGGACAAGAAGAGAATAAAAGCTTTTGAAATGTGGTGCTACGGAAGAATGCTGAAGATTACATGGGTAGAACACATAACTAACGAGGAGGTATTGAATAGAATTAGGGAGAAGAGAAATTTGTGGCACACCTTGACTAGAAGAACGGATCGGTTGATAGGACATGTTCTGAGACATCAAGGAATCACAAATTTAGTATTGGAGGGCAGCGTGGAGGGTAAAAATCGAAGAGGGAGACCAAGAGATGAATACACTAAACAGATTCAGAAGGAGGTAGGTTGCAGTAGGTACTGGGATATGAAGAGGCTTGCATAGGTTAGAGTAGCATAGAGAGCTGCATCAGACCAGTCTTCGGACTGAAGACCACATAACAACAACATGGCGACAATGCCACTGTACAGAAAACAGTAAGAAAATGGGTTTATCGTTTTAAGGAGGATGGTTTTGACGTTAGTGACTCTCCACTTCCTTCGAGGTATGATGACCGTATGAAAACATTAATCTGTAATGACCCTCGTCCTGCACTCTAGAACTGGCAAATGTGATGAACTGTGATCATTCCACCATCGTGCGACATTTGCATGCAGTGGGGAACGTTCAAAAATCGGGTTTATTGGTACCGCAAGCTCTAAGTGAAAATCACAAAATCAGCGAGTGACCATACGTTCATCTCTGTTTGCTCGTCAACAGTTTGCTCGTGAACAACGAAATGTTCAAATGTGCGTGAATTTGTAAGTAGGCTGTTTATGTTTTCTTATTGGCAACGTTACGTAGCGCTCTGTATGAAAATCAGTGGTTGTGCTGTGTGCAGTCTGTGGCTAGTTTGCATTGTTTGCCATTGTAGCGTTGGGCAGTTGGCTGTTACCAGCGCGTAGCGTTGCGCAGTTGGAGGTGAGCCGCCAGCAGTGGTGGATGTTAGGAGAGAGATGGCGGAGTTTTGAAATTTGTAAGACTGGATGTCATGAACTGCTATACATATTATGACTATTAAGGTAAATACATTGTTTGTTCTCTATTAAAATCTTTCATTTGCTAACTATGCCTAGCAGTAGTTAGTGCCTTCAGTAGTTTGAATCTTTTAGTTAGCTGGCAGTAGTGGCGCTCGCCGTATTGCAGTAATTCGAGTAACGAAGATTTTTGTGAGGTAAGTGATTTGTGAAACGTATAGGTTAATGTTAGTCAGGGCCATTCTTTTGTAGGGATTTTTGAAAGTCAGATTGCGTTGCGCTAAAACACTGTGTGTCAGTTTAAGCGCAGTCTTGTATAATTTTTCAAAGGGGGACGTTTCAAATTCTTAAGCGACCAAACTGCTGAGGGCATCGGTCCCTAGACTCACACACTGCTTAAACTAACTTATGTGAAGAACAACACACATAACCATGCCCGAGGAAAGATTCGAATCTCCGCCGGGAGAGGCCGCGCAATCCGTGACATGGCGCCTCAAACCGCGCGGCCAATCCGCGCGGCTTCGTGAACAACACCGAACGTCCATGTCTTGTATCGAGATTGTGACGAGAGATGGTGTATTTTTGCCAGCATAAGGAAAAGATGGGGAATGGTTGAACCCAAACACACCTGTACAAAGACCTGCACACATCCACTGAAGATAATGTTATGCATCTGGTGGAACAGCGACGCTGTAATGTACTACGAATTGCTTCCTCGAGGCGTAACCATCACTGCTGATACTTATTGTGAAAGACTGACGTGTCTTGCAGTCCAAGAAAAGCGACGAGGAAGATTGCGTGAAGTGATGCTACTCGACGATAAAGCCCTCCCTCATTCTGATAGTCTGACAAGAAACACTTATTCAACTGATCTTGCGACTTTAGATTTTCGCCTTTTAGGTCCTCTATCGAACAACCTTCAAAGAACTTCTTTCCCGTGTGAAAACTGGGTGCGTGACCGAGATTCCAACTCGGGACTTGTGTCTTCCGCGAGCAATTGCTCTATCTACCCTTTCTTCCAGGCGTCTCAATCTCGTAATTTTGCAAGAGAGCTTCTGTGAAGTTTGGAACGCAGGAGATGAGGTACTGGCGGAAGTATAACTGTGCGGGAATGTTGTGAGTCGTACTTGGGTAGCTCAGTCGGTAGAGCAGTTGCCCCCGAAAGACAAACGTCCTTAGTTCGAGTCTCCGTACTGCATACAGTTCTAATCTACCAGGAAATTTCATATCGGGGCACACTCCGCTGTGGAGTGAAAATTTCATCCTATATCCTATACTTACTTATATTTACGAGAGCATGCTGAAAAGTAAAGCATCCGATTTTTTTATTCTGTTCTCAGCATTGGTTGCGATATTTTTCATGCATATTACTCGTTCGACTTACTGCAAGATGCAACTATCTGCCGTTACAGGGTTGCGAACTGCAGGTCCACTGGGGGTCGAACCGCACGATAACCGTGGGTTCGGTGTGCGGCGGCGGTAGGGTGGGTGGACTGCTGTGGCCTGTTGTGGAGTTGTGAACCACTGAAGGCTACGGCGGGACGAAGCCTCTCCGTCGTTTCTAGGTCCCCAGTTGAATACACAATACAATACACAAGTCCACTTTGTGTCAAAATCATGTTATGATCAATTCATGCTGCTTAAGTTCTGTGTATCACAGTGCACAAATGCTTTAGGGATGAAAAAGGTTAGTCATAGGAACTGTTTTAATATGCATGTACAGGGAAAAAAGAGGCAAATCCAGCGTCTACAGGGGAAAAAAACGTGGCACGATAACAAAAATCACTCTTCATCGTACTAACAGTGGAATTATTTTCTTTTTATTTTGTTGGCTCAACTGCACTTAGACAGACGGCTGGTTTATTCTCCATTTCTGTGTTAATGTTAGACCATATCCTCAATTTCATTGTGCTTCTTACTGTTTTAGCGGCAATGTGTTTGTTAGAACAGTGTTGTTATTACTGAGTTTCGGTGACGAACAAAAGATGACGGGGAGCGATATTATATATCTGACCGAGGATAATGTTGACACAGTTATGTCTACAAATCGTACTAAATAATGTAAGTCACATTGAACGTTAAGAGAGGTAAAGAGGCTCAGGATGCAGTCATATAAACAAGTTAAGCCTTGCAGCTGCAAACTGAAATATTTTGACAATATTTGAAATCCCCAAAGATCAAAGATAATTCAAGATGTAAAGAGGTTAGCAACTGGGAAAAACGCAACAAATATCTGGGTGGTTTAGCTTCAGATTCCTTGTTGGCTTCTGGTAACTTCAGTTTATGATGTTACCAGAAGAGAACAAGATTAAATGAGAAGTGATAAGTATCGTAGGAGAAGCTTAGCACATATCTTTTGGTACCTCTTTGATATTAGTTTCCACAATTTTTCAAATTAATGTTCTCACTCCTTTTCTTTCACTATAACCGCCCACTGATATTTCGGTTACAGGAGTAACCCGTTCAAATCCAGCAACTTTCACATGCTGCGTCACATCAGCAGCATGTGAAAGTTGTTGGATTTGGAAGGGTTACTCCTGTACCCGAAATATCAGATCTGTAGATGGTTCTGGATGAACCGAAACCGGTCATATGAATAAAAATTTTACAATCAAGACGGATTATAAGTAACATTGAAACTTAGGCCGACCCCAATGCAAACTTGGAAATCAACATTTAAAGAAGAAAGGTCCGAGAAGAGATTGAAATTCCTGAGAAGGAAAGTAACAGCAGTACAGACGGCGGCTGTAGGCTTCCGGCTTCGTGGTTCCCCGGCATCAAGAAAGTGAAGCCGCAGCCGCGGTGTGTGAGCAACACATACAGAGAACAGGAAGTCATTTCCTTGGGCAAAACGGCGGGAGCAAAGTTGTGAACCTAATAGATAATGAAAACAGGTGCTCACTGTATGGGTGAGACCAGAGAGATTGTCGACGCCAGGTGTGTAAGACGCTCCACGTGCGAAGTCGATCATCCGTGTACTCCAGCCACACTGTCGAAAATGAATAAAGATTAATGAACATTTTATGGTCATTCCTTTGGCGCTTTGTGAAGAGGGACGATGCGTATAGTGGCTGCACCTCTCCTCTGAGAACCGCTTGCCTAGTAAAAATAAGCTTCTGGCGACAGATCGGGGCTCTCGCCCTTGGCCGCGTTTTGGCAGATGTTTGCAAAGTGGCGAACTGGCCGAACCACCGTGTTTGGTATTGAGTCACGCGCGCGACAGGGAAACGGTCGCAGAGTGGCCATGGCTCTATTCGCTAGCAATTTAACGCGAGGTTGCACCGCATGTGAGTACCCGCTTAACGAGTTCATCGCATGTTTCGACGTCATCGGCGTTGCGCGGAAATCGTCGATCGGATCTTGCAACGAGACTTAGGAGAAAGCATCATCGACCGTCGTCTAATGACAAGAGCACTTCGAACACTGGCACATAGTCGGTAAGTATTTTCTTGTGTTCTGTTAACACATTTTTTAGCTTTGCTCGTGTGGTGTGCGCATTTTGAGTGAAAACCTAACGTGGAAAAAAGCAGATAACAAAGATAAAGATCAAAACTTTATTAAGAGATCCACGCTCACACACATTTTGTGACAGAAAACATATTGTGTTAAAAGCGTTACATCTGTTAATGAGCTAAAACTGACTGTTTATTACTGTTACACTTGTAGTTAGTGGATACCACAGTTTGAGCAGCTAGGGACCATATTCGTGTCTGGCTGTTTGGTTACAGTGTAAGAAGTTGCCGTGAACATCAGGATAATCCAAAACATGTAAGACTGTTACTTCCGGCTGACCTACGGTCTCTGCGGACTTATTGATAAGGAATTCTGTAACTTGTGTGCGGAGTATAATCCGTGTTGATGTGTACGTCGAATTACGGGATACTGAGTGCCAGACCTGGACACAAATCAGCATAGATGCTATTGGCGGCCGACGCACCTCACAGCATTTTACGAATCGACGCAGAGTTTCAACTTGCCTCAGACCCCTATCCGATATTTATAGGTATCCATATTCGAGATCCACTCAGCAGCGAATTAACTTCTCATGTATAGACAATACAGCAGTTGATCCGCATAAACGGTGGAAGAATTTCACGTTGCATATTGGTTTAGATAGGTTTGCACCGCAGTTCTCCGTTTTCGCACCGTACGCAAGTTCTTTTAAAGCAATCTACTAAGTTGTGCATCTTGAGGTATTCACGACGTTATAATTGATCCATTAAATTTCGGGAATGCAACCACGTAAATTTTATTTGTTCTTCTTCTGATATGTCGGCCGAGTGACTTCCGGCCTTCTTCAGAGTGAGCCGACAGAGTGAAGTTACAATGCGGTACATAATAACCGTTCCGTTGTTTGAAACATACTCCTTCTTCTTAATTTCTGTCCCGTCCACACAACAGTTGTTTTAAACAGTAACGCTTTCGTGATTAACACAGAGCCAGGAAGGGATTTTCAGACGTTTTTCCGATCTTGCGGGCATATTTAATCCAGTAGTACAACGCATTTGCTAGTAACTTTCTTTTTGTTACACGTTTAGAATAACCAAGAAGCGAAGTACGTGACGTGAAAAGGCTGCTTTCGTAATTCAGCATTTTCCTTAATAAAGAATGACGAAATTGATATTCCCTCTATGTTCTCTTTCCGAAAATGCTGACGACATGTTCTGCTATGTCTGGACGGTTTGCAATATATCCTTCCCACGGCGTTTAGCTAGAGCGCTCTTCAAGTTGTAGTGATAGGAAATCTAAAGCCAATTACAGAAATAAAACTACTGTAGTAAACGTAACCAGTGCACCTAAAACTCACGTAAATGAAAAAGAAATTCGCTTGAACTAATCCACTTCGGAAGAAATGTGATTCCTTTACAGTTTTGACTAATCAGAACGACTAATATACTCGTAAATGATGCAAGCATTTTTTTAACAGAATATTTCAACCAGAAGATAATATTTGGGCCTACTAACATGACGGACGTCGGCTTTAAGTTTGTGACGTCATGACAACTCCCCTTATTATACCTCCATAGCAAAGAGTATGCATGATTGAATCCAAGGCTGCACGGTCGATCCTTTTTCGGATATCAGTGTATAGCGTACCGTACGTCCAGTCCGTCGGCTCACTAGGAAGGTGTACAGCTGAAATATTAAAAGAAAAAGAAGTAAAGTTTATCCAGCTGCACTCCCAAAAATTAGTGGATAAATTATTTCGCCGCCAAAACATCAATATTCACTTTTAATACCTCCTCGTGGAGGAGGCAGTAGACGACCGGCGAGAGTGCCTTTGCTAATAGCACTATATCGCCTGCACCGCCTCTCCTCGGCTCGTATTCGTATCAGTTGGACCCTACCCGACTGGAAAACAGTGGTCTGGTTAGATGAGTCCCGATTTCAGTTGGTAGCGTTCGAGTGTGGCGCAGACCCCACGAAGCCGCGGATTCACGTTGTGAACACGGCACTGTGTAGACTGGTGCTGGCTCCATGATGGTGTGGGCTTTGTTTTCATGGAATGACTTGCTTCTCTGGTTCAGCTGAACCGATCATTGACTGTTAATGATAATGTTAGGCTACTTGGAGACAATCTGCAGCTATTCATGAACTTCATGATCCCAAACAGCGATGGAATTTTTATGGATGACAGTGCACCATGTCACTGGGCGACAGTTGTTCACGAGTGGTTTGAAGAACGATCTGGACAATTCGAGCGAACGGTTTGGCCGTTCAGAACACCTGACATGGGACATGATCGAGAGGTCAGTTGATGCACAAAATCTTGTACCGGCAACACTTTCGCAGTTACGGACGGCTGTAGAGCAGCATGGCTCAATATTTTTGCAAGGGACTTCCAACGACTTGTTGTGCAGCGCGTTTACGTTCTTCCTAGTGTGCAACAAAAGCTCTGTCCTGTGAAACTGATTACAGAATCAGCAAGCCATCACTGGCTTTCTTTTTCCAAAGAGTAGTGGTAAGCGACCGTTGTGATACCGTTGCACATCAAGGGGAGGGAATTTGGAACCGATGACAGGCACGTGTACTGTCGACATGTTTATCACGTGTTGGAAATTGTGATGGTATCCGTACGCCGTTTTTCTCAGCAGCTCGGTAAGAGCTGAACGAGCAAAAGACAGAAAAAGATTGAAGACATTAATCAGGCACTGTACTGTGAAGGTTCGTCTCCATATCGATTGTACAAAGGTGCCGAAAGGGCAGCGCACCAACGAGTCGACATGACTTCTCATGAACAGAGTGACGACAAAGGAAACCCAAGACGTATAACGATTGCTGAACCTGCAGTATTTCTCGTCTCGGTCGGCAGTGTTGAATATGCAGTATGTTGTAGTCGTAGAAATGGCTGCTAGAAATTCGAGTGAATTTTGTCATGCAGAATCCAGGAGAGGGCCAACCCACCGCCCCCTCCCCCCTTCGTTGCGGCCGCCCAACTGTATGAGAGCATGTACTGACAAAGGGACCAAACGGCAATCAGATATTTGTAATTTTTTTACATGTATGGGATTTGAAGTTCAGAACTCGAATTACCTCTCACAAAGCAATTCGATGAACCTCTCAAAAATTGTCGAGAAAATCGATTTAGAATTTTTCCGACAATATTTCGTACACTAAAATAACATAGATTTGACAAATTGCCTATCGGCTTCTGTCTCGGGTTCTTCGGCCGACGTTCATCTAAGGATTTTTCTGACGTTTCGCCAGGACGAGTGGCTGGCATTGTCAAAGCTTCACCCTCCATTGCCGGTGGTGAACTGGAGCCGAGCTCGCGGCCGCAGACTATATGTAGCCTACCTGGCGCGCCAAAGTCCGAGGGCTTCTCCGCGGTCATTTCCGGTGCGGTTGTCCTCTTGCTACCTGCGACGGTCGTTCGCTTTAGTACGGGAAGCCAGGATCCGTTTACCTTAACGCTTTCCTCTTTCTTGTTGAAGCTGTTCGCGTGTTTTTGTATTTCTACAGCTTCTGTGAACAAGCTTGGCTGATACTGCTTCTCTACAGCCAGAACTTCCGTGTCGGCGAATTTTATTACGTGGATGGTCTCACACAGTACGTGCTCTCCCACGGCAGATTTCTCCACCTGCAATGTCGCTCATGTTCTTTGATCCTGGTGTTGATTCATCGTCCAGTCATTCCGACATGAACTTTTCCGCATGTGCATGGTATACGGTATACTCCCGACATTGCAAGTGGGTCCCTTTTCCCCTTTGCCCATCTAAGACACTCTTTGATCATCCTTATCGGTTTGAAAATAGTCTTTACGCCTTGTTTGCGCAATATACGACCGATTCTGACCGTCACTCTGGGAATGTATGGCAGAAAGGCCGTACCCGACATTTCTTTTTCCGATTCCTTACTGCGCCGAGTGTTTGGCTCTGTTATACTTCTAATATAATTTGTGCTCCTCAGAACACTTTCCAAGTGTTGCATTTCGCGTCTGAGGTGCTGCATCTCACATATTCGTCCAGCTCGCGTAACGAGCGTATTAATCATGCCTATTTTCTGGCTCGGGTGGTGGTTTGATAGTTTGTGCAGGTATCGGTCCGTGTGTGTCGGTTTTCGATACACGCTGTGTTCCAGGTTTTCGCCACCCCTTGTGATCAGCTCATCTAGAAATGGCAGTTTTTTGTCCTTTTCTACTTCCATGGTAAATTTTATGTTGGCATGGAGGCAGTTTAAGTGTCTTAGGAAGCCACCGAGCTGTTCTTTACCATGGCTCCACACAACGAAAGTATCATCGACGTATCTGTACCACTCTTTAGGTTTGGCTCTGAGCACTATGGGACTTAACTGCTGTGGTCATCAGTCCCCTAGAACGTACAACTACTTAAACCTAACTAACCTAAGGACATCACACACATCCATGCCCGAGGCAGGATTCGAACCAGTGACCGTAGCGGTCGCGCGGTTCCAGACTGTAGCGCCTAGAACCGCTCGGCCATACCGGCCGGCTTCTTTAGGTTTGCAAGTCGCCAATACAAAAACACGCGAACAGCTTGAACAAGAAAGGTAAACGAATCCTGGCTGCCCGTACTGCAGCGAACGACCGTCGCAGGTAGCAATAGGAGAACCGCATTGGAAATGACCGCGGAGGAGCGCTCGGACGTTGGCGCGCCAGGTACATATATAGTCTGCGGCCACGAGCTCGGCTCCAGTTCACCATCGGCAATGGAGGGTGAAGCTTTGACAATGCCAGCCACTCGTGCTGGCGAAAGTTCAGTAAAATCATTAGATGAACGTCGGCAGAAGAACCCGAGACAGTAGCCAATGGCAGTTTGTCAACAAGTGGCCACGAAAGCCTTAACAATTTTGTAACATAGATTTATTTTGACAAGCAGTGTGGCTCTGTGAATAGAGCGTTTGCTCGCTGCATACAGCGCCTGGGTTTGATTCCAGGTGGATTCAGTTTTTTAAACAAAGCTGAAGCGTAGAATATACAGAGCTGATGACGCTGGTAATAGAGTGAGTCTCGTTTCGGTCATTATTTTTTTAGTTTTTCCCCCCACCTACCTCATCTAGGTACAAAATTCATCAAATATATGCTAATTAACTTATTAATTATGGAAAGTACATTTCTTCTTATTTATAATTATATACTGTACAGAAAAATCCGGTTTTCATTTCAAACAAAAATTCTTAGTTGCCAATATTTATAGAACACTGCATAATTTTAAAGAATCATAAATTTTTTTCTGCATTTTTGTACTTTACGCTTCACGTAAGCGACCATAGACCATGCACCTTTGTTTAAAAATTTGAATCCATCTGGAATCGAACCCAGGCCCTCACGTAGAGAGAAAACAATCTACCTCAGCTTATCTACGCAGCTTATCAAAATGAATCTACCTTATTTTAGTAGGCTCGTACGACTGTTTGCTGATGACGCTGTGGTGCACGGGAAGGAGTAGTCGTTGAGTGACGGTAGGAGCACACAAGATGATTTAGACAAAATTTCTAGTTGCTGTGATGAATGGCAGCTAGCTCCACGTGTAGCAAGGCAGACAATGCAGATAAATAGGAAAACAAACCTGTAATGATCGTATGCGGTACTTGTGGTGTGCTGCTTGACACAATCTCCTCTATTAAATATTTAGGTGTAACGTTGCAAAATGGCTGTGAGCATTATGGAACTTAACATCTGAGGTCATCAGTCCCCTAGAACTTAGAACTACTTAAACCTAACTAACCTAAGGACATCACACACAACCATGCCCGAGGCAGGATTCGAACCTGCGACCGTAGGGGTCTCGCGGCTCCAGACTGAAGCGTTTAGAACCGCTCGGCCACTCCAGCCGGCCTGTAACTTTAGAACGAGGAATGGAACGAGCATGTAGGGAACGCGAGAGGTCAACTTCGGTTTATTGGGAGAATTTTAGGAAAGTGTGGTTTACCTGTAAAAAAAGAGCCCATGTAGAACACTAGCAGATGCATTCTTGAATACTGATCGAGTGTTTGCGATCCGCAGCAGGTCGGATTGAAGGGAGACATAGAAGAAATTAAGAGGCGGGCTGATAGATTTGTTACCGATGGGTTCAAAGAAGAAGCAAACGCGAATATGCTTGGGGAACTCAAATGGTAATCGCTGGAGGGAAGGCGACGTTCTCTTCGAGGAATACTACTGAGAAAATTTTGAAAACCGGCATTGGAAACTGACTGCATAGCGATTCTGCTGCTGCATTTCGCTTAAGTATCATAAAGATAAGAGAAATTAGGGCTCGTACGGAGGCATATAGACTGTCATTTTTCCTCACTCTATTTGCGGTGGGAATAGGAAAGGAAATGACTAGTAGTGGTACAGGGTATCCTCCGTCACGCACCACACGGTGGCTTGCGGAGTATATATTTAAGTGTGAATGTAGCAACATAGTCATCTTCATCTACATGGATACTCTGCAAATCACATTCCAGTGCCTGACAGAGGGTTCATCGAGCCACCTTGACAATTCTCTGTTATTCCAATCTCGTATAGCGCGCGGAAAGAATGAACACCTATATCTTTCCGTACGAGCTCTGATAGCCCTTATTTTATCGTGGTGATCGTTCCTCCCTATGGAGGTCGATGTAAACAAAATAAATTTTCGCATTCGGAGGAGAAAGTTGGTGACTGGAATTTCGTGAGAAGATTCCGTCGCATCGAAAAACGCCTTTCTTTTAATGATTTCCAGCCCAAATCCTGTATCATTTCTGTGACACTCTCTCCCATATTTCGCTATAATACAAAACGTGCTGCCTTTCTTTGAACTTTTTCGATGTACTAGATCAGTCCTATCTGGTAAGGATCCAGCACCGCCAGCAGTATTCTAAAAGAGGACCGACAAGCGTAGTGTAGGCAGGTTCCTTAGTAGTTCTGTTACAATTACTAAGTGACCTGCCAATAAATCGCAGTCTTTGGTTAGCCTTCCCCACAACATTTTCTATGTGTTCCTTCCAATTTAAGTTGTTCGTAATTGTAATACCTAGGTATTTAGTTGAATTTACGGCTTTTAGATTAGACTGACTTATCATGTAACCGAAGTTTAACGAGTTCCTTTTAGCACTCATGTGCATGACCTCACACATTTCTTTACTTAGGGTCAAATGCCACTTTTCGCGCCATTCAGATATCTTTTCTAAATCGTTTTGCAGTTTGTTTTGATCTTTTGATGACTTTATTAGTCGATAAACGTCAGAGTAATCTGCAAACAACCTAAGACGGCTGCTCAAGATTGTCTCCAAAATCGTCTATATAGATAAGGAACAGCAAAGGGCCTATAACACTGCCTTGGGGAATGCCAGAAATCACTTCTCTTTTACTCGATGACTTTCCGTCAATTACTACGAACTGTGACCTCTCTGACAAGAAATCACAAATCCAATCCCATAACTGAGACGATATTCCACAAACACGCAATTTCACTACGAGCCGCTCCGCTTGTGTGGTACAGTGTCAAAAGCCTCCCGGAAATCCAGAAACACGGAATCGATCTGAAATCCCTTGTGAGTAGCACTCAACATTTCATGCGAATAAAGAGCTAGTTGTGTTTCACAAGAACGATAGTTTCTGCATCCATGTTGACTGCGTGTCAATAGAGCGTTTTCTTCGAGGTAATCATAATGTTCGAACACAATATATGTTCCAAAATCCTGCTGCATATCGACGTTAACGATAAGGGCTTGTAGTTAAGTGGATTACTACTACTACCTTTCTTGAATATTGGTGTGATCTGTGCAACATTCCAGTCTTTGGGCACGGATCTTTCGCCGAGCGAACGGTTGTATATGATTGTTAAGTACGGAGCTAATGCATCAGAATACTCTGAAAGGAACCTAACTGGTATACAGTCTGGATCAGAAGATTTGCTTTTAGTAAGTGATTTAAGTTGCTTCACTACTCCGAGGACGTTTACTTCTACGTTAACCATGTTGGCAGTTGTTCTCGACTCGAATTCTTTAATATTTACTACGTCTTCTTTTGTGATGGCATTACGGAAGGCTGTGTTTGGTAACTCTGCTTTGGCAGCACTGCCTTCGACAGTATTTCCATTGCTATCGCGCAGAGAAGGCACTGATTGTTTCTTACCGCTAAGAAAACTTTGAGGTTCGCCGATGAAATTGTAATTCTGTCAGAGACAGCAAGCGACTTGGAAGAGCAGTTGAAAGGAGGGTATAAGATGAACATCAACAAAAGCAAAACGACGATAATGGGATGTAGTCGAATTAAATCGGGTGATGCTGAGGGAATTAGATTAGGAAATGAGACACTTAAAGTAGTAAAGGAGTTTTGCTATTTGGGGAGCAAAATAACTGACGATGGTCGAAGTAGAGGGGATATAAAATGTAGACTGGCAATGGCAAGGAAAGCGTTTCTGAAGAAGAGAAATTTGTTTACATGGAGTAATGATTTAAGTGTCAAAAAAATGGTTCTAATGGCTCTGAGCACCATGGGACTCAACTGCTGAGGTCATTAGTCCCCTAGAACTTAGAACTAGTTAAACCTAACTAACCTAAGGACATCACAAACATCCATGCCCGAGGGAGGATTCGAACCTGCGACCGTAGCGGTCTTGCGGTTCCAGACTGCAGCGCCTTTAACCGCACGGCATTTAAGTATCAGGAAGTCGTTTCTGAAAGTATTTGTATGGGGTGTAGCTATTTACGGAAGTGAAACATGGACGATAAATAGTTTAGACAAGAAATGAATAGAAGCTTTCGAAATGTGGTGCTACAGAAGAATGCTGAAGATTAGATGGGTAGATCACATAACTAATGAGGAGGTATTGAACAGAACTAGGGAGAAGAGAAATTTGTGGCACACCTTGACTAGAAGAAAGGATCGGTTGGTAGGACATGTTCTGAGACATCAAGGGATCGCCAATTTAGTATTGGAGGGCAACGTGGAGGGTAAAAATAGTAGAGGGCGACCAAGAGATGAATACGAGTACACTAAGCAGATTCAGAAGGATGTAGGTTGCAGTAGGTACTGGGAGATGAAGAAGCTTGCACAGGATAGAGTAGCATGGAAAGCTGCATCAAACCAGTCTCAGGACTTAAGACCACAACAACAACAACAAGGTACTTCACATACGACCAGAATCTCTCTGGACTTTCTGCCAGGTTTCGAGACAAAGTTTCGTTGTGGAAACTATTATAAGCATCTCAGATTGAAGTCCGCGCTAAATTTCGAGATTCTATAAAAGATCGCCATTCTTGGAGATTTTTCGTCTGTTAAATTTGGCATGTTTCTTTCGCTGTTTCTGCAACAGTGTTCTAACCCTTTTTGGTATCAAGGAGAAGCAGCTCCGTCGTTTGTTAATTTATTTGCTATAAATCTCTCAACTGCTGCTGATACTATTTCTTTGAATTTAAGCCACATCTGCTCTACACTTATATTATTAATTTGGAATGAGTGGAGATTGTCTCATAGGAAGGCGTCAGGTGAATTTTTATCTGCTTTTTTTAATAGGGAAGATTCAAAATCGATTATCTCGACACTTTTTGAGAGTTGCATCGAACTGCTTTGCGAGGGGTATATTTGAGTTCTGAACTTCGCCTACCATAAATATAAAAAAAATTAAAAATCCCATATCCATGTGGTATTCTTGTAAGCTTAAACATCGTGACCTCCCTGGAGGGAAACAAGCGCCTCTCAGGGAATCAGCTGGGTTTCTGGATTAATCGCTCGCTTTATTCATTCTTGACATCTTACAAACAACAGACGTAGACGGAGAGTGAAGACGTAGATTCCGTATTCCTACATTTGCGAAAGGCGTTCGACAATGAGCCGTATCGTAGGCTACTAACCAAAGATGATCATACCTAGTATCACCATGAATATTTGACCAATAGAACACAGTATGTTAGACTGGATACTGATTATTCTACAGAACGGTACGTCCCAGGGAAGAATGTTGTCAGTTGCTAAGGAGTGTTCAGATTAAGAGGTACGAAACGTCTAACAACCAAACCGGTTGAAAGATGAACATGCTGCTTTGGGATAACGTAGGGAGACATTTAAGGACGCGAATGCAGTGTCCGGCCTGACTGTGCGCATCCGCGGGCACATCTCGCATAAGAGAAGCAGGTAGTTGTGTATTCATTCCACTTGGTGGGGCAGTGCGTCTGAGGACATCGTGGTGTTCACAGAGCTGAAGAGCAGAGAGGTGTGATAAGATTTCTGACTGCGGAACGGGTTAAGCCGGCCGATATTCATTGCCGGATGGTAACTGGCTAAAGGTGAGCTCTGCGTCTGGTAAGTCAGTGAGGAAGTGGAGTGCCCGTTTTCAAATAAAAGGAAGAAAGAGTAATGTTTAACGACCAGTCGACCTCGAGGTCATTCTAAAACGGAGCAGAGGAGAGAGCAGATAGGTGGAAAGAATACATTGAAAGCCTCTATGAGGGTGAAGATTTGTCTGATGTGATAGAAGAAGAAACAGGAGTCGATTTAGAAGAGATAGGGGATCCAGTATTAGAATCGGAATTTAAAAGAGCTTTGGAAGACTTACGGTCAAATAAGGCAGAAGGGATAGGTAACATTGCATCAGAATTTCTAAAATCATTGGGGGAAGTGACAACAAAATGACTATTCACGTTGGTGTGTAGAATATATGAGTCTGGCGACATACCATCTGACTTTCGGAAAAGCATCATCCACACAATTCCGAAGACGGCAAGAGCTGACAAGTGCGAGAATTATCGTACAATCAGCTTAACAGCTCATGCATCGAAGCTGCTTACAAGATTAATATACAGAAGAATGGAAAAGAAAATTGAGAATGCGCTAGGTGACGATCAGTTTGGCTTTAGGAAAAGTAAAGGGACGAGAGAGGCAATTTTGACGTTACGGCTAATAATGGAAGCAAGGCTAAAGAAAATTCAAGACACTTTCATAGGATTTGTCGACCTGGAAAAAGCGTTCGACAATATAAAATGGTGCAAGCTGTTCGAGATTCTGAAAAAAGTAGGGGTAAGCTATAGGGAGAGACGGGTCATATACAATATGTACAACAACCAAGAGGGAATATAAGAGTGGACGATCAAGAACGAAGTGCTTGTATTAAGAAGGGTGTAAGACAAGGCTGTAGCCTTTCGCCCCTACTCTTCAATCTGTACATCAAGGAAGCAATGATGGAAATAAAAGAAAGGTTCAGGAGTGGAATTAAAATACAAGGTGAAAGGATATCAATGATACGATTCGCTGATGACATTGCTATCCTGAGTGAAAGTGAAGAAGAATTAAATGATCTGCTGAACGGAATGAACAGTCTAATAAGTACACAGTATGGTTTGAGAGTAAATCGGAGAGAGACGAAGGTAATGAGAAGTAGTAGAAATGAGAACAGCGAGAAACTTAACATCAGGATTGATGGTCACGAAGTCAATGAAGTTAAGGAATTCTGCTACCTAGGCAGTAAAATAACCAATGACGGACGGAGCAAGGAGGAAGGAGGACATCAAAAGCAGACTCGCTATGGCAAAAAAGGCATTCCTAGCCAAGAGAAGTCTACTAATATCAAATACCGGCCTTAATTTGAGGAAGAAATTTCTGAGGATGTACGTCTGGAATACAGCATTGTATGGTAGTGAAACATGGACTGTGGGAAAAACCGGAACAGAAGAGAATCGAAGCATTTGAGATGTGGTGCTATAGACGAATGTTGAAAATTAGGTGGACTGATAAGGTAAGGAATGAGGAGGTTCTATGCAGAATCGGAGAGGAAAGGAATATGTGGAAAACACTGATAAGGAGAAGGGACAGGATGATAGGACATCTGCTAAGACGTTAGGGAATGACTACCATTGTACTAGAGGGAGCTATGGAGGGCAAAAACTGTAGAGGAAGACAGAGATTGGAATACGTCAAGCAATTAATTGAGGACGTAGGTTGCAAGTGCTACTCTGAGATGAAGAGGTTGGCACAGGAGAGGAATTCGTGGCGGGCCGCATCAAACCAGTCAGTAGACTGATGACCAAAAAAAAAAAAAAAAAGCTTGGACCGTTTGAAGAATGAGGAAGGAAATGGGCCGTGTCCTTTCAAAGGAACTATCCCGACATTTGCCTGTGTCAATTTAGGGAGATCACGGAAAACCTAAATCAGATTGGCCGGACGCTGGTTTGGACAGTCGTCCTCCCAAACACGGGTCCAGTGTGCCAACCACTGCGCCACTTCGCTTGGTGTGTTCGTTTACGTGAAGACAGGGAGCGTTAGACTGATGACCCGACATCAGGGCACTCAGACACGGTAATCACGGCCGAGCCCACCGACAAGTGGACGACCTGGAGAAAAGTGATCACCATCTCAAAACGTGAACGTTGGCAGTGATGTTGGGGGCCAGTGTTGGAACAGTGTGACAGTGTGGACAACTTTGCACGACTGATTCTGTTACCGGGAGGTGTGCGCGCGGGGGGGGGGGGGGGGGGGGGGGGTTCAGGGGTTCAGAAGAAGCTCTGCGAAAAGCGTCTGGGGCAAGCACTGCAACAGCTTTTTTCCGGTCTCATGAAGATCCCGCTTTCCTGTGGCGCACTGTCGCGATGACAAGAGGCGGTGCCATCACTTCGATCCAGAGACAAAGCGGGAAAGCATGCGACGGAAGCATGGTTCGTCACCTCCCTCTAAAATGTCGAAGCTGTGCCCTTGGTAGGCAAAGTGATGCTCACCGTCTTTTTCGATGTCCGAGGTCCGGTAGTCATCGAATTCCTGGAGCTCGAAAAAACCCTTAGCAGTGACGTGTATTGTGTGACACTCCGTAGCATACACAAGTCCGTCAAGAGCGGACTGCCAGGGCTGCTGGGGGGGATGGGGGGGGGGGGTATAATTCTGCTTCACGTTAAAGCACGTCCACACGCCTCCAAGGTAACACAAAGTGTACTCGGCAAATTCAAGTGCGAGCAGCTTGAGTAGCCGATAAAAAACATCTCAAAGGTTCAGATTAGACGACGAACTGGACAGAGTTGGGGGGCCTGGTTCCAGTCAAGCCACAGAAATTCTGGAAACAGGGATTCCTTCGGCTCGTGACAGAACTGGGGAAGTTGTGCTCAGGCTACTGATGATAACTACTGAATAAAGACTTCAGTTATACCCAAAGCGTTGTTTCGTACCTTTTCCGCAGAACGCCTCTCACATATAAGGTTTATCATATGGGATCCACGGCACTATAAGCCTGTTCGCAGATGATGCGGTTGTCTTGACGACGGTATCTTCGTTGAACGATAGTTAGGAATTGCAGAACTACTTGAACAACTACTTGATGTAATGAATAATAGCTCTCATTAAATCTGAGTAAATGTAAGATAACGCCTACAAGAAAGAGAGAGAAACTGACAGTATCTGATTACAAGATTAGTGGCCAACGTTTGGAGGACGTCATGTCGTGTAAGTACGAGAAAAGAGGGCACTTGAGACAGATAAGTGACACATGTCGCTCCACGTTAAGAGCATTTCACCAGTAAGATTAGCGCGTTGTCGGAAGAGAGTATATGTTCTTGGTCTCCTGCTGTCACAGTTTTGCTGCTTTATGGATAACAGGAGCATCACAGCGTCGGAGTGAAATGAACTCCAAAGTTGAAGTAAGCAGGACAGTACGATTCTTGTGAGCAGAAACGTCTAAACTGCACAAAGATTCACAGTGAAATTCTGGCGGTATGTGTGTTAGGTGACGTTCGCTTTGCTTTAGGAAAGGTAAAGGCACCAGAGAGGCAATTCTGACGTTGCGGTTGATAATGGAAGCAAGACTAAAGAAAAGTCGAGACACGTTCATAGGTTTCGTTGACAATGTAAAATGCTGCAATATGTTCGAAATTCTGAGAAAAATAGGGTCAAGCTATAGGGAAAGGCAGGTAACATATAATATGTATAAGAGCCGGGAGAGAAGAGTAAGAGTGGACGACCAAAAATGAAGTGCTCGGGTTAAAAAGGATGTAAGACAGATGTGTAGTTTTTCGCCCCTACTGTTCAATCTGTACATCGGAGAAGCAATGATGGAAATAAAAGAAAGCCTCAGGAGAGCAATTAAAATTCAAGGTGAAACGATATCAATGATACGATTCGCCGATGACACTGCTATGCTGAGTGAAAGTGAAGAAGAATTACATGATCTGCTGCATGGAGTGAACAGTCTAATGAGTAAAGGATATGCATTGAGCGTAAATCAATGAAAGATGAAACTAATAAGAAGTAGCAGAAATAAGAACAGCAAGTAATTTTACATCAGGAATGATGGTCACGAAGCAGATGATGTTAAGAAATTCTGCTACCTAAGCAGTAAAGTAACCACTGACGGACAGAGCAAAGTGGACATCAAAAGCAGACCAGCACTGGCAAAAAGAGCATTCCTAGTCAAGAAAAGTGCAGTTGTATCAAACATAGGCCTTAATTTGAGGGAGAAACTTCCGGTAATGTACGTTTGGAGCACAGCATTGTACGGTAGGGAAACATGTAAGTGTGGGAAAACCGGAATAAAAGAGAATCGCAGAATTTGAGATGTGGTGCTACAGACGAATGTTGAAAAATAGGTGGACTGATAAGGTAAGAAATGAGGAGGTTCTGCGCAGAATCGGAGAGGTAAGGAAAACACTGACAGGATGATAGGACATCTGTTACACTAGAGGGAACTGAAGGGGGCAAAGAGTGTAGAGGAAGCGAGAGATTGGAATATATCCAGCAAATAATTGAGGACGTGGGTTGCAATTGCTCCTCTGGGATGAAGAGATTGGCACAAGAGAGGAATTCGTGGCGAGCAGCATCAAACCACTCACAAGACTGATGACTCAAAAGAAAAGTTGACCAAAATCAATGTTGCATCCAGCCGTAGTGAAATGGTGCCAACAATTTTAACAGACCCGTAAAGTTATTTAGTTAGTTAGACGTTCCATAGATCATTTGAACGATTCTTTTATCCAAAAGATGTGAATACATGATTAGCGTTAACATTAATGAACGCATTATCATTTTTTATTACTGCTCATACAACTGCACGTAAGAAGATGATTTTTTTCTGCCTACCAGCTTTGGAGTAGGAATTCGTGGGTGGTTCTGATCTGGAAGGAAGGCTATCGACATTGACTGCAGACGATAATGTCCAGGCAGTCAAGGAACTGATTCGCAGGAATGGTAGATTTTCAGATGATGAGGACGTTCGCACGCAGGTGCTCGAATGGCCTCGTCGGCAAGGAACGAATTCATATCCTCGAGGAACTGGACCACTGGTATAACGTTTTGACAGTTGTTTACAGAGCATTAGTGACCGTGTTGAAAAATAGTGCCGTGTATCTGTGTCTCCTTGACATGTAGTGCAGCATTCAGTAAAAGTTACATTGTCTGCCATAATAATGTGCTGATTACTTTTTGACGTCCCCTCGTAGTAGTGCCCCCGCCCCCCCCCCCCCACCCCCCCCCCCCCGCCCCCACCCCCCACGCTCACACCCCCGATGAACCATGAACAGGGTTATAGATACAAAATCAAATAGGGGTAATACAGGAGTAGGTTTAATAATGAATAAAAAAATAGGAGTGCGGGTAAGCTACTACAAACAGCATAGTGAACACATTATTGTGGCCAAGATAGACACGAAGCCCATGCCTACTACAGTAGTGCAAGTTTATATGCCAACTATCTCTGCAGATGATGAAGAAATTAATGAAATGTATGATGAGATAAAATAAATTATTCAGGTAGTGAAGGGAGACGAAAATTTAATAGTCATGGGTGACTGGAATTCGATAGTAGGAAAAGGGAGAGAAGGAAACATAGTAGGTGAATATGGATTGGGCGTAAGAAATGAAATAGGAAGCCGTCTGGTAGAATTTTGCACAGAGCAAAACTTAATCATAGTTAACACTTAGTTCAAGAATCATAAAAGAAGGTTGTATACATGGAAGAATCCTGGAGATACTAGAAGGTATCAGATAGTTTATATAATGGTAAGACAGAGAATTAGGAACCAGGTTTTAAAATGTAAGACATCTCCAGGGGCAAATGTGGACTCTCACCACAATCTACTGGTTATGAACTGTAGATTAATACTGAAGAAACTGCAAAAAGGCGGGAATTTAAGGAGACGGGACCTGGATAAACTGAAAGAACCAGAGGTTGTACAGAGTTTCAGGGAGAGCATAAGGGAACAATTGACAGAAATGGAGGAAAGAAATAGAGTAGAAGAAAAATGGATAGCTTTGAGGAATGAAATAGTGAAGGCAGGAGAGGATCAAGTAGGTAAAAAGACGAGGACTAGTAGAGATCCTTGGGTAACAGAAGAGCTACTGAATTTAATTGATGAAAGGAGAAAATACAAAAATGCAGTAAGCGAAGCAGGCAAAAAGGAATACAAACGTCTCTAAAATGAGATCGACAGGAAGTACAAAATGGCTAAGCAGGGATGGCTAGAGGACAAATGTATGGATGTAGAGGCTTATCTCACGAGGGGTAATATAGATACTGCCCACAGGAAAATTAAAGAGAGCTTTGGGGAAAAGAGAACCACTTGCATGAATATCAAAACCTCAGATGGAAACCCAGTTCTAAGCAAAGAAGGGAAAGCAGAAAGGTGGAAGGAGTATATAGAGGGTCTATACAGGGGCGATGTTCTTGAGGACAATATTATGGAAATGGAAGAGGATGTAGATGAAGATGAAATGGGAGATATGATACTGCGTGAAGAGTTTGACAGAGCACTGAAAGACCTAAGTCAAAACAAGGCCCCGGGAGTAGACAACATTCCATTAGAACTACTGACAGCCTTGGGAGAGCCATCTGGTGAGCAAGATGTATGAGACAGGCGAAATCCCCTCATACTTCAAGAAGAATATAATAATTCCAATCCCAAAGAAAGCAGGTGTTGACAGATGTGAAAATTACAGAACTATCAGTTTAATAAGCCACAGCTGCAAAATACTAACGCGAATTCTTTACAGACGAATGGAAAAACTGGTAGAAGCCGACCTCGGGGAAGATCAGTTTGGATTCCGTAGAAATGTTGGAAAACGTGAGGCAATACTGACCCTACGACTTATCTTAGAAAATAGATTAAGGAAAGGCCAACCCACGTTTCTAGCAATTGTTGGCTTAGAGAAATCTTTGGACAATGTTGACTGGAATACTCTCTTTCAAATTCTAAAGGTGGCAGGGGTAAAATACAGGGAGCGAAAGGCTATTTACAATTTGTACAGAAACCAGATGGCAGTTATAAGAGTCGAGGGACAAGAAAGGGAAGCAGTGGTTGGGAAGGGAGTGAGACAGGGTTGTAACCTCTCCCCGATGTTATTCAATCTGTATATTGAGCAAGCAGTAAAGGAAACAAAAGGAAAGTTCGGAGTAAGAATTAAAATCCATGGAGAAGAAATAAAAACTTTGAGGTTCGCCGATGACATTGTAATTATGTCAGAGACAGCAAAGGACTTCGAAGAGCAGTTGAACGGAACGGACAGTGTCTTGAAAGGAGGATATAAGATGAACATCAACAAAAGCAAAACGAGGATAATGGAATGTAGTCGAATTAAGTTGGGTGATGCTGAGGGAATTAGATTAGGAAATGAGACACTTAAAGTAGTAAAGGGGTTTTGCTATTTGGGGAGCAAAGTAACTGATGATGGTCGAAGTAGAGAGGATATAAAATGTAGACTGGCAATGGCAAGGAAACCGTTTCTGAAGAAGAGAAATTCGTTAACATCGAGTATAGATGTAAGTGTCTGGAAGTCGTTCCCGAAAGTATTTGTATGGAGTGTAGCCATGTATGGAAGTGAAAGGTGGACGATAAATAGTTTGGACAAGAAGAGAATAGAAGCTTTAGAAATGTGGTGCTACAGAAGAATGCTGAAGATTAGAGGGGTAGATCACATAACTAATGAGGAGGTATTGAATAGAATCGGAGAGAAGAGGAGTTTGTGGCACAACGTGACAAGAAAAAGGGACCGGTTGGTAGGACATGTTCTGAGGCATCAAGGGATCACAAATTTAGCATTGGAGGGCAGCGCGGAGGGTAAAAATCGTAGAGGGAGCCAAGAGATGAATACACTAAGCAGATTCAGAAGGATGTAGGTTGCAGTAGGTACTGGGAGATGAAGAAGCTTGCACAGGATAGAGTAGCATGGAGAGCTGCATCAAACCAGTCTCAGGACTGAAGGCCACAACAACAACGTAGTAGTGAGAAACGATGTGAAATGGAAGATCACGAACACGAATGGAAGACAGATTCGTTGAAACGGCTCATGCAAAGTGCAACGCATCAGTAAAAAAATTTTCAAATGTGTGTAAATTCCTAAGGAACCAAGCTGCTGAGATCATCAGTCCCTAGACTTACACTCTACTTAAACAAACATGCCAAGAACGACACAAACTCGAACGTCCGTTGGGAGTGGCCGCGCAATCCGTGACATGTCGCCTTTAAACGCGCGGAATCTCTAATATAAATCGTATACAAGTGGCTAGTGCGACTATTTCTAGAATATTGTTACAGAGTTTGGTGTCTCGGGACACAGTTCGTAATACATGGACTGGAATTGCACCTTTACCGGGAAACCACAAGTAGGCAAATTCTGTTTGAATGTCAAGGGTGGAGTATCTTATGCTTAAAGTCACTGTAGTGCTTTTTTCTTTTTTTTTCGATTGTGGTAGGTGGGCATTAGCTGGTTAAAAACTATTGTTGCCGTTTACTGGCATTTTTATACCGGTAGGATGGTGATTCTGTTCTATGATGCGGTTCGGAAGTCTGGCGTATGTGATCCGACTTTTCAGTGCTATATGTGATCAGAATATCATATTGTAAAATTTGTGTTTGTCTGTCACACGCACGCTGAGATACAGTCATTGAAGGTCACTTGACATATATGCCTGTTTTGCTGAATTTGTATGAAGCTGTGCAGAGTGTTTGTAATCTTGCTTTCCAATGTCAACACTCATCACCTTGTGTATGTTATAGAAAGCTTCTCTCTTCGTCTCATATATTCGTAAAATTTGCCTGGTTAAACCAATATCTGAGGAAACACTTTCTTTTAGAGACACATCTCATTCGCATTTTTAATAGCAAAATCCGCAAAGCAACACTCGTCTCGAAGTACAGAGTTCTCGTGGCATCAGTCACGCCCATGGAAGTTAAAATACATTCTGACCTCCTTCATAGAATAGATTAGATGAGATTCATTCAAATGAAACCTGGTCAGTGCGTCTACTTTTGCCTTACACGTTAGGTGGCACCACGTAACTGTGGGTATGGTGGTGCCATCTACTGGTAGAGAGACTGACGCGTGCGCACCGTTTGATTTTGCATAGCGCCAGTGTCGTTTCACGCCGAAGAGAAGGTGGTTGACAAGTTATCGTCCACTACCGAACATGTAAGCGGGTAAGCAGGAACAACGAGGAGTGATCCGATTTTTGGCGGCGGAGGGAGTTGGAGGCCGTGAAATATATCGACGGATGAAGCCTGTGCACGGTGAGTACAGTCTGAGTTGTTCAAGTGCTGTGGAATGGCGGAAACGATTCCATGAGGGGCGCGAGTCGCTGGACGACGATGCTCGTCCTGGACAGGTTCGTCGTGTCATCACATCGGAAATGGTTGCGGAAGTGAAGGCTTTAGCCTTGGACAACTGCAGAATCACCGTGGAAGAGATCCATTGGTTACTAGGTATTAGCGTGGGCACCGCCCACACCATAATGCATCAACCATTGAACTTGCGAAAAATCTGTGCGCAGTGGGCTCTCCACCACCTGACCGCCGAACAGCGTAATACTCGAATGGCGCTGTCTCTGAGTCATCTGCAACGTTATCATGAGGAGAAATACGGCTTTCTGTCGCGTATTGTCACAGGTGACGAAACATGGTGTCGCCATTTTGAACCGGAAAGCAAGTGTCAGAGCAAGCAGTGGAAACATGCGACTTCACCACCTCCAAAAAAATCAAAGGCCGGAACATTTACCGTACAGTCCCAACCTTTCACCGTGTGACTTTCAGGTGTTTGGACCTCTAAAACAAGCTATTCGCGGACTTCGATTCGCAGCGGAAGACGAAATGTGTGACTGGGTCCAGACCTGGATCCGACAGCAGCCTGCTAGCTTCTTCAAGGATGGAATCGACCGGCTGATATCGAAATGGGATAAATGTGCCAACAGTTTTGGTGACTATTTTTGAGTATGTGTAGTGTGTATAACTACATTTTTGAGTTAGTAAAATCGTTACCACTACTTTACACTAGTGACCGGGTTTCATGGCTCAAATGGCTCTGAGTACTATGGGACTTAACATCTGAGGTCATCAGTCCCCTAGGCTCAGAACTACTTAAACCTAATTAACCTAAGGACATCACATACATCCGCGCCCGAGGCAGGATTCGAACCTGAGGCCGTAGCAGTAACGCGGTTCCGGACTGGAGCGCCTAGAACCGCTCGGCCACGACGGCGAGCCAGGGTTTCATTTGAATACCCCTTAGAACCTAATCTAACCTCCTTAAACCCCGCTAAAAAGAGACGAAGGAGATAGGGTGCACTGTGACCTCGGTATCGGACGATGTTATCGGGCAATCTCTGGAGGCGGGATCTGAGGTTCGCTGTCGGTGCCACTGTGAACGCACGCTTATACTATTCATTTTTCCCTTTCTAAATACACCAGTGGATTGGACAGAAAATCAATAGTATTGGTACAAAGTAGCCTAAGCCTTACACTGTATAGTGTGTTGCAGCGTACTTATAACTGTAAGTACAGAAATAATTACAACTCCACCTTACTACTGCTGTGGTGTTACTGTGTAAATAATCGACGTGGCTGCTGCTTGTTGGCAATCAGATGTATGCACACGTGCACGCGCAGTTATAACCGAGACCTTGCGACCTGTCTCTCGCGGAAACGGTGTCCTTGACGACCTCACGTCGCGACCTCGCCGCGGCTGCATCGTCAGCTGTTGGAGCTCCCAGCGTGCTTGGCGGTGGCGCCAGAGACTTTGCTGACGCAGCACCGTCTCTGCACAGTGCGGTAGGCAAGTGACGCCCACTCACAGCTAGCTGCATCGCTGCGATCAGAGTCACTGCCGTCAGGGCGACGTGGGTCGCGGTGCACGGAGAGCGCTTCCTAGCGGCGGGGTAAAAGAGGGCACGTTGCGTCCTATGTGGGGGTGCTGGGAGTCCGACAGCATCTGTCTGGAATCAAACAGACTGCAATCATTTCATAATGTATAGCTCTTATTTGTTATTATACCTTGAAAGACGTGCACTTCATTCACCATTCAGAGCTCGTATTTCATATTTCTGATCCCAGCATTCTGGTATTCGGTAAAGTAATAATTCAGGCAATATTAACAATTTCTATGGGTTGCCTGATTTATTTGACGATTTTCACAGTTTGCCTCACACTGATCTGTAAGAGGAGCTTGGCGCCAGGAATTTTCTTTGTTTATGGGCGAGGGCAGCAGTCTTCCTAGCAGCCATGATGGCTTCCCGTTTCCCATCCTTTTTCCGATCGTCGGGGTAGCACGTGGTGTCATTTGAAAGTTCAGTAGTGGCCAAAGTTTCTCCTGTTCTCAGTTCCCCAACCTGCCTTACTAACATTGTTGTTGTGGTGGTCTTCAGTCCTGAGACTGGTTTGTTGCAGCTCTCCATGCTACTCTATCCTGTGCAAGCTTCTTCATCTCCCAGTACCTACTGCAACCTACGTCTTTCTGAATCTGCTTAATGTATTCATCTCTTGGTCTCCCTATACGATTTTTATCCTCCACGCTGCCCCCCAATGCTAAATTTGTGATCCCTTGATGCCTCAGAACATGCCCTACCAACCGGTCCCGTCTTCTTGTCAAGTTGTGCCACAAACTCCTCTTCTCCCCTATTCTGTTCAATACCTCCTCATTAGTTACGTGATCTACCCATCTAATCTTCAGCATTCTTCTATAGCATCACATTTCGAAAGCTTCTTTTCTCTTCTTGTCCAAACTATTCATCGTCCATCTTTCACTTCCATACATGGCTACTCTCCATACAAATACTTTCAGAAACTACTTCCTGACATTTAAATCTATACTCGATGTTAACAAATTTCTTCAGAAACGCTTTCCTTGCCATTGCCAGTCTACATTTTATATCCTCTCTACTTCGACCATCATCAGTTATTTTGCTCCCCCAATAGCAAAACCCCTTTACTACTCTAAGTGCCTCACTTCCTAATCTAATTCCCTCAGCATCACCCGACTTAATTTGACTACATTCCATTATCCTCGTTTTGCTTTTGTTGATGTTCATCTTATATCCTCCTTTTAAGACACTGTCCATTCCGTTCAACTGCTCTTCCAAGTCCTTTGCTGTCTCTGACAGAATTACAATGTCATCGGCGAACCTCAAAGTTTTTATTTCTTCTCCATGGATTTTAATACCTACTCCGAATTTTTCTTTTGTTTCCTTCATTGCTTGCTCAATATACAGATTGAATAACATCGGGAAGAGGCTACAACCCTGTCTCACTCCCTTCCCAACCACTGCTTCCCTTTCATGCCCCTCGACTCTTATAACTGCCATCTGGTTTCTGTACAAATTGTAAATAGCCTTTCGCTCCCTGTATTCTACCCCTGCCACCTTCAGAATTTGAAAGAGAGTATTCCAGTCAACATTGTCAAAAGCTTTCTCTAAGTCTACAAATGCTAGATACGTAGGTTTGCCTTTCCTTAATCTAGATTCTAAGACAAGGCGTAAGGTCAGTATTGCCTCACGTGTTCCAACATTTCTACGGAATCCAAACTGATCTTCCCCGAGGACGACTTCTACCAGTTTTTCCATTCGTCTGTAAAGAATTCGCGTTAGTATTTTGCAGCTGTGGCTTATTAAACTGATAGTTGTGTAATTTTCACATCCGTCAACACCTGCTTTCTTTGGGATTGGAATTATTATATTCTTCTTGAAGTCGGAGGGTATTTCGCCTGTCTCATACATCTTGCTCACCAGCTGGTAGAGTTTTGTCATGACTGGCTCTTCCAAGGCCGTCAGTAATTCTAATGGAATGTTGTCTACTCCCGGGGCCTTGTTTCGACTCAGGTCTTTCAGCGCTCTTACCAACCTTGTAACTGCTATTTCTGCTCGATTTTAACGTTGCGAGGTCGCCTCCCTGTGAAATTCGGGCCCTATGATTGGCCAGTTCAAGTGCGCGCCCGTTTTTCGCGGGTAGACGCCAACCGCCTTCCGCGAGTGGACAGTGGACAAGGGGCAGTAATTCAGTTCTAGTGTGACCGTGCTGGAGACCGGAGGTGCTGCTTCCAGGAGATGAAGTTCGGTAAGCACGAACGTCGACGTGCACTGTAGAGTCGCGCCCTGCGGCCCAGAGGGAACCTTTTAGGTCATTGTGAACAGTTTCGCGTCTTGCGGGTTTTATTCCTTTAGTACGGGAGGCTACCTAGCGACTCACGCACAGCAGCATCTTTCTTAGTCTTTGGCTGATCCATGGTCGTGGTCGTTGCATGCCTGCAACCCCTTCCTTTAGTAAATTGGCCCCCATTTGATAATACGACGATCGTTACTAAAATTCGTTTTCTCCTGCCATCGTGGCTTGTTATGAACGTAGGTTGGGGCAAGCTGCTGATCTCGAATCTTTCTTCCCCTACCCCCATTTGGTTGTATTATTGCTCGATTTTCAACTGTTGAATAAATGAGTCCTTTAATCTTACATTCTCCCTTTCATAACGTGAAATCACCCCTAGTGTCACAGAATAATGCAGAACTATAACGGTTGCTATAAGGTCGTGCAGGTCTCGCGCCTTTAACGATAGGATAAAGATTCAATATCGTGCGCCTGGCACTAACATTGCACGCATGGCACCGATAATAGTAATAATCGTTTTCTATTATCCCCCATTGATAAACTGGGAAGTGTTCACGGCTCAGTGTGAGTACGTGAGCACTAAATCCACTTGATGTGGTGGAAGTAGTGGCCTCTGTTTTACCTTGCTGGTTTAGACAAAATATCAAAAATCACAGTCCATACAGCAAGGAATAGTAACCTGAAAATAACGAGCCACCGCTTTTAACCTGTACATCTGCCTCAACACTCCGCAAGTCACCTGAATATGTGGCGGAACGTACTTCTGGTGCCCCTTTTCCCTGTTCCACGAGGGAATAATGTCGGTGAGCCTCTGTATTAGTTCTGAGGGGATGAAGTCCCATACTCCTTGACAGAGCGTGGGGGAACGATGCGGGAGACTCGCACCGCCGTACTAGGCAAGGTCGTAGTGGAGCTGGTTTGCCATTGCCTTCCCCCGACCATAATGGGGATGAATGATGATGATGAAGACGACACAACAACACCCAGTCATCTCTAGGCAGGTGAAAATCCCTGACCCCGCCGGGAATCGAACCCGGGACCCCGAGCCCGAGAAGCGAGAACGCTACCGCGAGACCACGAATTGTGGACGTGTTAGTTCTAATTTCTCGAATTTTTTCATCGTGGTCATTTCGCGATATGCATGTGGGAGGGAGTAACGTGTTGTCCTACTCATCCTGGAAAATACTCTCCCAAAATTTCAATAGCAAACTTCTCCCTGACGCACAACGCCTCTCTTGTACCGTCCGCCACTGAGGTTTGTAGGGCATCTCTTGTAACCGTTTTTGCGTCCACTAGCCTGCCGGGGTGGCCGAGCAGTTCTAGGCGCAACAGTCTGGAACTGCGCAACCGCTCCGGTCGCAGGTTCGAATCCTGCCTCGGGCATGGATGTGTGTGATGTCCTTAGGTTAGTTAGGTTTAAGTAGTTCTAAGTTCTAGGGGACTGATGACCTCAGAAGTTAAGTCCCATAGTGCTCAGAGCCATTTGAACCATTTTTGCGTCCACTAAACGATCCCGTGACGAAACGTGCAGATCTTCATTGGATGATCTGTATCTCCTATATCACTTCTACCTCGGAAGGTCCCAAATTGATGAGCAATAATGAAGAACCGGTCGAACAAGAGTCTTGTAAGCCAGTTCTTTCGTGGATGAGTTACATTTCAAGAACATTCCTATGAATCTCAGTTTTACTTTCACTTTTCCTATTACTTGTTTTATGTGGTCATTCCAGATAACATGGTTATTCTTATACAGTGCTGGCCATTAAAATTACTACACCACGAAGATGACGTCCTACAGACGCAAAATTTAATCGACATGCAAATGATTAGCTTTTCAGAGCATTCGCACAAGGTTGGCGCCGGTGGCGACACCTACAACGTGCTGACATGAGGAAAGTTTCCAACCGATTTCCCATACACAAACAGCAGTTGACCGGCGTTGCCTGTTGAAACGCTGTTGTGATGCCTCCTGTAAGGAGGAGAAATGCGTAACATCACGTTTCCGACTTTGGTGAAGGTCGGATTAGCCTATCGCGATTGCGGTTTGTCGTATCGCGACATTGCTGCTCGCGTTGGTCAAGATCCAATGACTGTTAGCAGAATATGGAATCGGTGGCTTCTGGAGGGTAATACGGAACGCCGTGCTGGATCCCAACGGCCTCGTATCACTGGCAGTCGAGACGACAGACATCTTATCCGCATGGCTGTAACGGATCGTGGAGCCACGTCTCGATTCCTGAGCCAACGGATGGGGACGTTTGCAAGACAACAACCATCTGCACGAACAGTTTGACGACGTTTGCAGCAGCGTGGACTATCAGCTCGGAGATCATGGCTGCGGTTACCCTTTTCGCTGCATCACAGACAGGAGCGCCTGCGATGGTGTACTCAACGACGAACCTGGGTGCACGAATGGCAAAACGTCATTTTTTCGGATGAATGCAGGTTCTGTTTACAGCATCTTGATGGTCGCATCCCTGTTTGGCTACATCGCGGTGAACGCACATTGGAAGCGTGTATTCGTCATCGCCATACTGGCGTATCACCCGGTGTGATGGTATGGAGTGCCATTGGTTACACGTCTCGGTCACCTCTAGTTCGCATTGACGGCACGTTGAACAGTGGACGTTACATTTCAGATGTGTTACGACCCGTTGCTCTACCCTTCATTCGATCCCTGCGAAACCCTACATTTCAGCATGATAATGCACGACCGCATGTTGCAGATCCTGTACGGGCATTTCTGGATACGGAAGATGTTCGACTGCTGCCCTGGCCAGCACATTCTCCAGATCTCTCACCAATTGAAAACTTACGGTCAATGGTGGCCGAGCAACTGGCTCGTCACAACACGGCAGTCACTACTCTTGATGAACTGTGTTATCGTGCTGAAGTTGCATGGGCAGCTGTACCTGTACACGCCATCCAATCTCTGTTTGACTCAATGCCCAGGCGTATCAAGGCCGTTATTATGGCCAGAAGTGGTTGTTCTGGGTACTTATTTCTCAGGATCTATGCTCCAAAATTGCGTGAAAATGTAATCACATGGCAGTTCTAGTATAATATATTTGTCCAATGAATACCCGTTTATCATCTGCATTTCTTCTTGCTGTAGCAATTTTAATGGCCAGTAGTGTATATGTATATTTTACTGTAGATACTATCCAGGAATTTGTCATCAATAGTGTAGTTTTATCGTAGTGGATTTCTTTTCCTATGCATGCACAGTATTTTCCATTGATTTACGATCAACGTCGTTAGCGTCTCTGCACTATTCATCAATCCCCTGTAGTTCATTATGCAAGACAGTACTGTCTTCTGGTTTTGCAACTTTCTTGTAGACCACCGTATCATCTGCGAACAGTGTTAAAGAGTTTTCGACATGTTCTGCTAGATCATTTCTATGCATTGCAAACAGTAACGCTCCTGTTCGCCTGCTTAGCTGGGTGGTAACATCCTTGCCTTCCACGCACTGAGCCCGGGTTCCATTCCCGGCTGGGTTGGAGATTTTCTCCGCTCGTGAACTGGGTGTTGCGTTGTCCTCATCATCGGCCCCAAATCGCCGAATGTGGCGCCGAGTGAAATAAGACTTGGCGTCTGAACCCAAATGGGACATCCCGGCCAACAATGCCATACGATCATTTCATTTTAGTAATGGTTCTATCACACTTCCCTGGGTAACCTGGAAATTACCTTTACACGTTTCTGAAATAAAACGCTTTCAGTTTTATATCAACATTTATCTATGAACTTTTACAGTAACACGAGTGATTTCATGATTTCAGATTACATCATCATATGTAGATGCATCAGTAAAACATATAAGCCCTGATACGAGAAGAAACGTGGATTAGTTCAGCTGCGGTTTCCTTCGACAGAAAACTGTTTGCAATTATCTTTATATCTGTCTATTCTGTTCCGTTAACAACGAAGTGTTGAGTTCCATCTGCATGGACGTCCTGAATCCAGTCGCAAATCTGGTTCAATACTCGGGAACTCGTATCTTTTCCACTAGTCAGATACCTTCCTGACGTCAAGGAACACGGCATCAATCTGAGTGCCGTTGTCTATAGCGCCATGGATCTCAAGGAGACACAGTTTCGCAAGGTCTCTGTCTGCGGAATCCTTGTTGATTTTTACAGAGGAGATTTTTAGTTCTCCAAATATATCATAGTTCTGGAGCACAAAACATCTTCGTTAATTCTGTAATAGATTGAGTTCAACGATATAGGCCTCTAATTTTGCGCAACTTTCCTTCTTGGAAATGGAAATGAGCTGCGCTATCTTCCAGTCGTTACGTACCCTTTGTTGTTCCAGCGAACTATGAAAAACTGCTGCCGGCGGGTGTGTCCGAGCGGTTCTAGGCGCTTCAGTCCGGAACCGCGCTGCTGCTACGGTCTCAGGCTCGAATCCTGCCTCGGGCATGTATGTGTGTGATGTCCTTAGGTTAGTTAGGTTTAAGTAGTTCTCAGTCTAGGGGACTGATGACCTCAGATATTAAGTCCCACAGTGCTTAGAGCCATTTGCACCATTTTTTGAAAAATTGCTGCTAAAAGGGGAGTAAGTTCTTTCGCATAACCTTCGCAGAATCTCATCTGGTCCTGATGCCTTTCCACCGCTAAGCAATCGTAGTTGCTTTTATATTACACAATTGGTTATCTCAATATCTGCCATTGCACCGTTCTTACGATGATTGACAACAGGGGCCGTATTACAATTTAACGCTGTGAAACAATTTCGGAAGACCGAATTCAGTATATTTCGACCCTCAGTCTGTTATCTTCCGTTTCAGCGCCAGTATGGTCACTGAGTGATTGAATAGTTTTGAACCGCTCATTGATTTTACACAAGGCCAGAACGTGGAAAACCCACTCGACAAGCTCTTAGGAGGAACTTTGCGAATTCTGTCCACAGGCAGGCCGTTTGGGTGATTGAAATTTAGTGTGTTAATATCCAGATCGGACGACAAAATTTTAGTTTCGAAGCCATTGAACGCTCCTCTCGTTGATCCCCTTAGTCTCATTTCCGGCTTCGTTTACCTTTTATTTGCCCGCCATGTTTTGACTTCTCTTGAATGTGTGATGAAGGTCTCTCTGTTTACGTAGCTGTTTTCTAACATGGCTATTAAGCCACAGTGGATCTTCCCCATTCCGTAAGATCTTGCTCGGAACATATTGGTCTAAGGCATATTGGAAGATGCTTTTCAATTTTTACCATACGTGCCTCACAAACCGTTATGTCTGTGCTGCCATGTCATCTTATAAAATATTTCTATACATCTGCACCAGGCACGGCCAACCTTTCGTAACCCGCGAGCCTGTGCTGATCTGATTCACATACTTAAGCTCACGAGCCGCCTCGTCAAGTGAGGCGACAGCAGCGCTCCTAGCGCATGAAGTCAAAATTACAACGTCCGTTTATGGAGTAACGTACCGGTATGAACGGCACTCCTTTCCAGACACACCACGCCACAAATATTACCTTAGAACACGCATTTTTTGAGAGTACATTCATTTTATGTTCATCGCATCTTCAGATGCTTACATTTATTTATACGTCGTGTACACTGTCACTGCTTATGATGGTTTTAGAATAGCTGTCTCACAACAACCGCTGCAAAGTTCTGCAACACCAAAAATAAAAAATCAGTGTATAGTCAACAGTTTCACGTCATAACCGACAGTAAAGCAAATGTGAGGCGCAAGTTGAGCAACATGTCAAACAGAGGTTTTCCTGACAGTTTCACTAGGTGACATGAACGTGTTGTGAGTGGGATAAGACTACGTAGAACACCTGAACCACTAAAACCACCACCTTAACTTTTATCTGTTTTTTATTAATCCAGTTTCGAAACTTTTTGGATTGACGGGGTACACTTATTACTAAGTTAGAGTTCCCTGTAACGTTTTTCAGTGAATATGTGAAGGTTAATCTAGGGAACTACTGTATGCATTTTTATACGGTTTACATGAGGCAGGTTTGTGTACATATTTATTTATTACTGCTGCGACAGACAAGTCGTCCGGCCGTAGAGGAGAGTTAGCGCTGCTCGTGCGAACCCGGAGCACGTCGCTAGTCAAACACTGAAATAAACCGGCGCTTCCGTCTAGTTGCAGACGCCTTCCTCAGCGAAAAGACTAATTGCCTGAGGAGTGGTTGCTTCAGTACATCGCTTTTCTAACGGTTTCACCAAACACTGACGTTACGGTTGTATCACTAAACCTCTATCCCAGTTGCATATTGCCTATCCAGTAGCTTGCAGGGACAATACAAATTTCATTTTCCAGATTTCGTGCGAATACTGACCGAGTTTAAAAATGTGAATTTCTGTCATAATCTACTCATTAAGAGGTATCAATAGGAAATATGCATTCCCGGTAAAAAAAAAAGCAACACCTTCAAGGAAAACAGAGGTTTATTGATAAGTGATGTGACAGGTACTTCATCACTCTGGAGTCTTTTACTGACAAGCTATGTGACAGGTAGTTAATCATTGTAGGAGTATATGATTACAAATGAATCACACATGTCACAGTGAAGTGTGTCCAAAGAGTCACAGTGTTCCTCCTCCGGCGGCAACACAGGCGTGTATTCTGACACACAGATAATGATCTTGAAGGTGGCGAATGGCATCATGCGACAAACTGTCCAAAGCATGTTGCGCCTTTTTTTAAAAAAAAAAATGGGGGATGGTCCTTGCAGGCTCTGGAGATCGAGTATGCCGGCCGCTGTGGCCGAACGTTTCTAGGCGCTTCAGTCCGGAACCGCGTTGCTGCTACGGTCGCAGGTTCGAATCCAGCCTCGGGCATGGATGTGTGTGATGTCCTTAGGTTAGTTAGGTTTAAATAGTTCTGTCAAAGTGATTGATGACCTCAGATGTTAAGTCCCATAGTGCTTGGAGCCATTTGAACCATTTGAAGGACGAGTAACTTCCCGCTTCATCATGTCCCACACGTTATTAGCTGGGGAGAGCTCTGGTGATCTTGCTGGTCAGGCCAGTCGTTTTACACCACGAAGAACACATTGCATCGAGCAGCCGTTTGTGAGCATGCATTGGTCCTGCTGAAGAAGAACATCACCTTCCTATTGAAGAAATGTAAGTAGCAAGAGTATAACACCCTGTCCAATGCAACAGGTGCTGGTTGCTTTGCCCTGCAGAAACATCAAGCATGACTGCGGGTAGTAACTGATCCTCCCCCTCCCACTCCTCCCACCCTCGCACCATGAAACCTGGAATAAGACATGTGTGTCGTAAGCTTGTAAGGTGGCAGGTTCAAAAATGGCTCAAATGGCCCTGAGCCCTATGGGACTTAGCTGCTGTGGTCATCAGTCCCCTAGAACTTAGAACTACTTAAACCTAACTAACCTAAGGAAATCACACACATCCTTGCCCGAGGTAGGATTCGAACCTGCGACCTTAGCGGTCACGCTGTTCCAGACTGTAGCGCCTAGAACCGAACGGCCACTCCGGCCGGCAAGGTGGCAGGACATGGTCACTGACAAGTTAGCTTACCAACATTAGTATTAATAATAAAGGGACTGGCAAGGGCATCAGATCATGACTCTAATGAATTATGATAAATATGAGGCACTCTCGAGCAGTATTCCTTGCATGCCTGCATGATAATGTCACTAACTTAAAGCGTTGGTGAAAAGTGTCGGAAGTTGAGAATTGTGGAATATAAAGCCACCTATCCTATGCTGGGCGGACGGGAAGACGGGAATTTCGTTTGCCTGGGGCGTTATGACCTACTCGATCATTGGGTAGATCTCAAAAATGCCGTTGGAGGGATTTCGGCGATAATAGGCCGTTCGACACTGGCCGAAACTGGGTATTCTTCCGCCGCGTTTTCGTACGTGTATGAGATGGGAGAATTGTGGAGACAGAGGACTTCGCCTTCAGCGATCGAGAGGTACGGACTTGCAGACGGCGTCTTGGCTATCGTCTTCGTGTTCCGTGCAGAGTTCTGCGGTTAGAGCTGTTTGTGTGCTCAGAAGCGAGATTTTCACCAACGCTTAACCACTTCCAACAACTTACCTAATATTCTTGATATGGTAGTTACCCTTGCGAGGTGCCGAGTATTTATCAACGCAGCTGCCGGTAATAGGGGCGCGTAATTGCAAATTGTTAATGTGCCATTCTCAGGAGTGTGTGGGTGGACAAAGAAATTCACATATTTTTTGTAAATTTTGTCAGTTGTGGGGGATATCAAATTAAAATGCCAATATTACAATCGAATTATCGACTTCATTGTATCTAGCATTTACCCTGTCCCAGTAAGCTTTACATGTACTCTAGTCAATGCACAGCTTGCCCATACGGGAAGGAAAGAAGGTTCGCGGTCTTCTATGTCAGCGACGGAAAAATAAGTTTACAAGCGAATGCACTCTGGAATAGGCCGCTCACCAGGTGTGTGCCATACGCATGTACGTCCATCAGTCGCACCAAGACATAACCTACTCTCATTACTGAAGACAACAGAGTGTCATTCGCCTCTTTCACAACGCCAGAGTAGCAGAGCTTGGTGGTGTTGTGGTATCAGTATTAGCCTGGCCACAGGCGCAAGTGATCTTGGTCCTTCCGCAAGCAGGCCATACCCAATGATCAATGGTGACAAAGAAGGCGCAACACGTGCCAGTGTTTCACTCCTGGATGATGTCCGTTCTGCCACTGCTGCTCGTACAATGCGTCTATCTCGACGTGCGTCTATACTTTCATGACGTCCAGCACCTGGTCTACAAATTTGGGAATTTTTTACAGGCTGCTACTGAAAGCAGCGATGCACCAGCGATACATTGTGCCCAACACGTGCAGCAGTCAATTGTCACTTTCATCCAGTTTCTTACAGGTCCACAATGTTACCTCGTGCAAATGGCAGACGCTGTTCGGGAAGAGTATGTACTCGTCTGTGGGGAATGTTGTACCTTAGATGGAATGTTGCAAACACTGTTCATCTCTAAACTCACCACAGTTACTGCCTACAGAGCAGGACCAGTTCGACGTTTTTCTATACAAGAGAGTCATCATTTGGCGCCATTCTCCCACAACCCTTTCTTTTTCTTCGGCCACTTTCACCACCCGTCTCAGTTTTCACCACCAATTGCAATACACATTGTATCCAAGTCTTTCATATGAGTGCCCCTCTCAGCACCTCAAGTGGCTGCTACTCATAGTCATACTTCCTACATCTTACTGATGCACGCACCTGGCGCCTTCACAGTTTGGCGCCGATCTCCGCTTGACACCCCAAGCAGCGGCTTGAGTCGCTTGTGCTCTAAACTGAAGCCGGCCGTGGTGGCCGAGCGGCTCTAGGAGCTTCAGTCCGGTACCGTGCGACTGCTACGGTCGCACTTTCGAATCCTGCCTTGGGCATGGGTGTGTGTGATGTCCTTAGGTTAGTTAGGTTTAAGTAGTTCTAAGTTCTAGGCGACTGATGACCTCAGATGTTAAGTCCCATAGTGCTCAGAGCCATTTGAACCATTTGAACCGGCCTTGAATCTGCTGGTGGAACGTTCACTGCTCTGCAGTAACACTTCGAGCACACCCGTTCGGAGTGTCAGTGCTCCAGTATTACAACGATTGGAGAAAATGTCACGCAAGAATATCCTGAATACCCTTCTAGTAGAACGAAATATAGCAACCTTTAGTGGAACAGAATTTTTCAACCACTGTAATAAAGTTTTTCAGACCACTGTCTTACGTACAGTTGTCTGCAAAACTTTATAATAGTGTTTGGAAAATTCGATTTCACTGAAGGTGAATTTGGAATTGGGACTACCACATACTTCTCAGGGTTTTTCGCCTGTCTCATACATCTTGCACACCAGATGGAAGATTTTTGCCATGGCTGGCTCTCCCAAGGTCATAAGCAGTTCCGACGGGATTTCTTTCCACTTAGATCTTTCAGAGCTTTGTCAAATTCTTCTCGTAATATCATATCTTCCATCTCATCTTCATTTACATCCACTTTCTTTCTATAATACTGCTTTCAAGTTCATCTCCTTGTATACAATCTCTATATATTCCTTTCATCTTCCAGCTTTCCCTTCTTTGCTTAGAACTGATTTACCATCTGAGCCTTTGACATTCAGACAGCTCCTTCTGTTTTCCCTAAAGGCCTCTTTTATTTTCCTGTAGGCATTATCTACCTGTCCCCTACTGAAATACGCTTCTAAATTCTTACGTTTGTCCTCTAGCCATTCCTGCTTAGCCATTTGCACTTCGCCGGCCGGAGTGGCCGAGCGGTTCTAGGCGTTACAGTCTGGAACGCGCGACCGCTACGGTCGCAGGTTCGAATCCTGCCTCGGGCATGGATGTGTGTGATGTCCGTAGGTTAGTTACGTTTAAGTAGTTCTAAGTTCTAGGGGACTGATGACCTCAGAAGTTAAGTCCCATAGTGCTCAGAGCCATTTGAACCATTTGCACTTACTGGCAGTCTTGTTTTTTAGTCGTATGTATTCCCTTCCGCCCGTTTCACTTGCAGCATTTTAAATTTTCTCCTTTCATCAATTAAATTCAATATCTCTTGTCTTATCCAAGATTTCCTACTAGGTCTTGGCTTTTTACCTATTTGATCCTCCGCTGTCTTCACTGTTTCATCTCTTGAAACTACGCATTGGTCTTCTACTGTATTCTTTTCCCCTGTTTTAGTCAACCATTACCTGACGCTCTCTCTGAAACTCTCAACAAACTCTGTATCTTTCAACTTATCCAGGTTCCATCGTAATTTCCTATCTTTTTCCAGTTTCTTCAGTTTTAATCTACAGTCCATAAACAAATTGTGGTCAGAGTCCACATCTGCCACTGAGAATGTCTTGCAATTTAAAATCTGGTTCCTAACTCTCTGTATAACAATTATATAATCAATATGAAACCTTCTATTGTCTCCAGGTCTCTTCCACGTATACACCCTTCTTGTATGATTCTTAAACCAAGTGTTAGTGATGATTAAATCATTCTCTGTGCACAACTCTACCAGGCGGCTTCCTCTTTCATTTCTTTCCCCCAGTCCACATTAAATTACTGTTTTTCTTTCTCTTCCTTTTCCTGCTGTCGAATTCTAGTTCCACATCACAATTAAATTTTCGTCTCCTTTACCTATCTGAATAATTTCTTTTACCTCATCATACATTTCTTCAATCTCTTCATCATCTGCAGAGTTAGTTGGCATTCAACTTGTACCATTGTGATAGGTGGGGGCTTCGTGTCTATCTTGGCTACGATAATGCGTTCACTATGCTATTCACGGTCGCTTACTCGCATTCCTATTATTCATTATTAAACCCACTCCTGCGTTACCCCTATTTGACTTTGTATTTATAACACTGTATCAACCTTTCAAGAAGTCCTGTTCCTCCTGCCACTGAACTCCAGTAATTCTCACTTCAACCTATCCATTTCCGTTTTTGAATTTTCTAACCTACCTGCCCGATTAAGGACTCTAATATTCCACGCTCTGATCCGTAGAGAGCCAGTTTTGTTTCTCTTGATGATGATATCCTTCTGAATATTTCCCGCCCAGGGATCCGAATGGGGTACCAATTTACCTCCGGAATATTTTACTCAAGAGGATGCTATCACCATTTAACCATACAGAAGAACCGCATATCCTCGGGAAAAATTACGACTGTAGTTTCCCCTTGTTTTCAGCCGTTCGCAGTACCAGTGCAACAAGACCGTTTTAGTTGCTATTACAAGGCCAGATCAACCAATTATTCAGACTGTTGCCCCTGCAACTACTGAAAAAGTTGCTGCCCGTCTTCAGGAAGCACACGTTTGCCTGGACTTTCAACAGATACCCCTCCGTTGTGGTATCGCTGTATCGCTGAGGCAAGCAAGCCACCCCACTGACGGCAAGGTCTATAGTTAATGGGCGAGGAGGGGGCGGCGTACAGGGAGGTGGGGGGCTAAGTGACACAGATGCTGACAGGTGTGAAAATTACCGAACTATCAGTTTAAGAAGACAGATGTGAAAATTACCAAACTATCAGTTTAAGAAGTCATGGTCACAAGACACTAATTCTTTACAGAAGGGAAAAACTGGTAGAAGCAGACCTCGGGGAAGATCTGTTTGGATTCCAGAGAAATATAGGAACATGCGAGGCAGTACTGACCCTACGACTTATCTTAGAAGATAGCTTAATGAAAGGCAACCCTACATTTATAGACTCTGTGGACTTAGAGAAAGCTTTTGAAAATGTTGACTGAACTACTCTATTTGAAATTATGAAGGTAGTAAGGGTAAAACACTGGGAGCGAAAGGCTATTTACAACTTCTACAGAAACAAGATGGCAGTTATAAGAGTAGAGGGGCATGAAAGTGGTTGAGAAGGCAGTGAGACCGGGTTGTAGCCTGTGCTCGACGTTAAACAATCCGTACATTGAACAAGCAGTAAAGAAAAACAAAGAAAAATTTGGAGTAGGGATTAAAGTTTAAGGAGAAGAAACAAAAACTTTGAGGTTTGTCGATGACATTTTAATTCTCTCAGAGATGGAAAGGGACTTGAAAGAGCAGTTGAACGGTGTGGACAGTGTCTTGAAAGGAGGATATAAGACGAACATCATGGTAAGCAAAGCAATGATAATGGAATGTAATCCAGTTAAGTCAGGTGATGCTACGGGATTCAGATTAGGAAATGAGACATTAAAAGTAGTAGATGATTTTGCTATATAGGCAGCGAAGTAGAGAAGATATGGCAGGAATAGCGTTTCTGAAGAAGAAAAATTTGTTAACGCCGTGTATAGATTTAAGTGTTAGGAAGTCTTTTCTGAAAGTATTTGTATGGAGCGTAGCCACGTATGAAAGTTGAACGTGGACGATAAACAGCTCAGACAAGAAGACAGAAGCTTTGGAAATGAGGCGCTACGGAAGAATGTTGCAGATGAGATGGGTCGATGGTGTAACTAAAGTGGAGGTACTGAATAGAACTGGGGTGAAAAGAAACTGGAGGTACAACTTGATCAAACAAAGGGATCGGTTAATAGGACACGTTCTGAGACATCAAGGTAGCATCAGTTTAGTAGTGGAGGGAAATGTGTGGGTAAAAATCGTAGAGAGAGGCCAAGAGATGAATACAATTAGCAGGTTCAGAAGTATGTAGATTGCAGTAGTTATTCGGGTTCAAATGGTTCAAATGGCTCTGTGCACTATGGGACTTAACTTCTAAGGTCATCAGTCCCCTAGAACTTAGAACTACTTAAACCTAACTAACCTAAGGACATCACACACATCCATGCCCGAGGCAGGATTCGAACCTGCGACCGTAGCGGCCACGCGGTTCCAGACTGTAGCCCCTTTAACCGCTTGGCCACACCGGCCGGCAGTTATTCGGGGATGAAGAGGCTCGCACGAGATGGGTAGAATGGTCAGCTGCATCAAAACAGCCGTCGGACTGAGGACCACAACAACAGCACGTGTCGCGTGTCCGACAGGTGCTGATGTGTAAAAGCGTGCTGATGTGTAAGCGTAATTTGTCCTACATCATCAAACCATGTCGATAATTACAAGTGGTTCGCTTCGCCCAATAGGGACAGTCGACTTCAGCAGGTTCTGCTTTAAGTGACATGCTTTACAGGTACATTTTAGTCCTTCGATGTGAAGAGAGCCCCATATCTCGCGAGAGCCTTATCTCACGTTGTATGTTGCAAAACTGTAGAATAATAATGCGCTGTTTCACTTAATGATTGTTTGCGTAAATCGTGCAATGGATTCTTTGTAATCTTTCTTGGGAATTCATAATTATGTCACACGTAACTCTAGGAAACGCGAGTGACGTTTACTATCGTTAGTTCTACACGAGGAAGATTGTAAATTGGCCAAGAAACATGTTTCTTAGTCGGCAGTCAAGAGATAAATGCCTGACAGCGAATGCAACGTATTTACATTTAGACTAAAAAAAACAGTAATTAGAGATAATCCTGTTTCTGGCTTAACTAGGAAGAATGTGCCAAGCGTCAAACCAGCTATGAACACGAGCCTTCCGGTTGCTATAAGGTTCTGTGTCAGCTGGGTTATTGAGAAAGAATCGCTCCACAAACAACTCAGACACTGAATTAAGAGCGGATTTAACGATGTCAAAGGCGTTACCCCAGCAAATGAGTTCTGGGTTTGGCCTCGACAAAGATCATTAAAATCATACTCCAAGGAGAAAAGTATTCACTAACTACTAAACTAAAATCTTGGTTCTCGTGAATCTAAATTTATTATAATCATTCTCAGCGTGCACGAGTCAAAAAATAACATTAAAATGCATATTAGTCTAGTACACGACAAAAGCAACATTTAATTAGGACAAATAAATGAGATACAACGAACACTGATTAACTTCACCACTTCTCGGAAAAGGAATGCTGGTTACGGAAATAATTACTATCATTACAACCATTACAACTGTTATTTTACTATAACATATACAATTTAGCGATAACTCAAATAGAGGGCCAAAAAAGCCTCTAATTAGTACTGAGCCGGCCGTGGTGGCCGAGCGGTTCTAGGTGCTTCAGTCCGGAACCGCGCGACTGCTATGGTCGCAGGTTCGAATCCTGCCTCGGGCATGGATGTGTGTGATGTCCTTAGGATAGTTAGTTTTTAGCAGTTCTAAGTCTAGGGGACTGATGACCTCAGATGTTAAGTCTCATGGTGTTTAGAGCCGTTTGGTTTGATCACGCCATCAAAATATTATATTCCAAAATAAACTTAGCTGTCGTGACAACACTGCTTGATTACCCAGAGAGATTAGTTAAGTACTTGGTTAGTCTACTAGTTAGTAAAAACATGAATATCTCATCTTCTTAATACATGCATCATGTTGGTTCATTAAAATGCGGTTAACCTTGATAGTCTCGTAGCATCAACGCCGATTACATCAATCAAAATAAGAGCAGAAAAAACAGAAACCGTCACCCATTCCTGGGATACTCTCAACAAATCGACCAATCTTCCCCTCTTCTCTTCGGTGCATCCGTTTATTTTTCTTTCAGATATCATGTGTCATCTTCCTTGATTCCATCGGTGGTCGTTACTGACCTATGGACTCTTACTTCCAAATAACAAAATAAACAAAGCATCCGCCAAGCCAGTGAATTGCAGCCTGCAAAAGGAAACACAACACACCTTCTTTCTCCGTCGACACATTATCCATTAATGCAGGTAACAACGTAGCTTTATACGCAGCTCATAATACACAGAGGGACGCGCATATCAACGTGCAGTATGATAATGATACTGGCGGTAGCTATGGTCTTATTGCACAACTTGAGATTTTCGCTTTCAGTGTATGCAAGAACTAAAGCCATTCACTTTCGCCTGTGTTATACATTACAGTATCAGGTGACCCATCAGAAGAGAGTGAGTACTGGTGTCTGAGTGTTCTTTAGTGAGGTACACAGGCGGCAATTGTCATTTGTGGGCGTTGTATTGAATCAAGCATATGGAACGTGACATCTTAATGCAGTGCAAGTTGCAAGGGCAGTGTGTTTGATCCAAGCAGGATGGACTGTCCGTTGTGTTGCTGCAAATGGCATTGTCTCTCCATTTGTCATCCATATGTTGCAGACACACTACAGGGAGACAGGTCAGTACACAAGGGGAGCTGTATAAGGTCCTGACGCATTACAAATACGACCCCAGGTGAAGATAGATATCTAGCCTTCTCTGTGTTGCAGCGTCGTACAGCTACCAAATGTTCAAATGTGTGTGAAATCTTACGGGACTTAACTGCTAAGGTCATCAGTCCTTAAGCTTACACACTACTTAACCTAAATTATCCTAAGGACAAACACACACACCCATGCCCGAGGGAGGACTCGAACCTCCGCCGGGATCAGCCGTACAGTCCATGACTGCGGCGCCTAGAGCGTACAGCTACCGCCAGAGCACTACAAGACGATCTAATTAGGGCCACTGGAGCCGCTGTGTCCATCAAACTGTAAGGAACAGGTTACGTGAAAGACCTTATGACCCAGAGATCCTTTTCGAGTACCACGCTTGATACGACATGCCGCAGCTCGCCTTCAGTTCTGCCTTTCCCATGTCAAGTGGACACTCCGCCATTCGCGATGTGTGTAGCTCACAGACGACTCCAGATTTCGTCTGACGCAAGGTGAGGACCGTGTACGTGTGTGGGGACGCCATGGTGAGCAGTAGTATCTTCCAAACGTTGTCCATGGAATCGACAGATTCGGCAAAGGTTCCGTTATGTTGTGGGGAGACATCAAGGTTGGCAGTCATGCAGATCATGCCATTGACCATGGTCGCCTTAGCGTCAGGCAGTGCACAGAACAGATCCTGTTGGACCGTGTGGTGTCCGCTGTATATGGTGGTGGCCCCTGTCGCTAGGGATGTCTTACGAAGCCCAGACTTTTAAGTGATGGAACGGTCACTGGTGAGTTCCGCTCTAAACCCCTTCGGTACATAATTGACAGATATGTTCGTGATCATCCTGTTCCACTACAGACTCTCCTAGAACTCTCAAGGACTTTCACTGAAGAGTGGGAACGGATACCACAGGCTGACCTCCGTAAGCTTACACGGAGCATGCCATGTAGGTGTCAGACGGTAATAAACGCTAATGGAAGGCATACATGTTACCGAAGTCCAATGATAATCAACCAGGAGGATGATATGAATTATGTTTCCACTTTGTTTTCGATAAGTGTAGAATATTTCAGTTCGTGTTATGTAAATGAACGATGATGTAATCATATTTTATTGCGTACTTAAATTGTGAAAGATACAGCTATAATTTGGGTGCATACACTGTCCTCAATTAATGCTGAATGGAGCATATCAGAGGTCTAAAGTCATCTTCACCTAATACTTCTGGGCAGTGTATGATGAATCATTAACTTACTCCTTTCTCCTACATACCTGTTGCAAGTAGGCTGTTTAGGATTTTATGTTGGTAACGCCACGTAACGCTCTGCGTGAAAATCGCTGACTGCGCTGTGTGCAGTCTGTGGCTCGTTGGACTCATTGTTGGAATATTCGCTTGTGTAGTGTTGGGCAGTTGGATGTGAACAGCACGTAGCGTTGGGCAGTTGGAGGTGTGCCGCCAACAGTGGTGGATGTGGAGAGAGAAATGCCAGAGTTTTGAGAGGTTACTATAAGCGGATGATCTGGACGTGTGTCCACCAGAAAAAGGAAATTTATAAAGATGGTTGTCATGAATTGATAGATATATATGATGACTTTTGAACATTATTAAGGTAAATACATTGTTTGTTCTCTATCAAAATCTTTCTTTTGCTAATTATGCCTATCAGTAGTTAGTGCCTTCAGTAGTTAGAATATTTTACTTAGCTGGCATTATTGGCGCTCGCTGTATTGCAGCAGTTCGAGTAACGAAGATTTTTGCGAGGTAAGTGATTCATGAACATTATAGGTTATTGTTAGTCAGGCCCATTATTTTGTAGGGATTATTGAGAGTCATATTGCGTTGCGCTAAAAAAATATTGTGTGTCAGTTTAGTGATGATCAGAATAAGTAAAGAGAAAACTGTTTGAGTACGTTGAGTTTTGCTCAGCTGTTTGAAAAGCAAATAACGTAGAAGTTTAGCAGCATAGTCATTCATAATTTTTCAAGGGGTGTTTCAGTGTAATGTCGTCAACAGGAATTGTTTTCATCTTACTCTATCCTGTCCGATGACCTCCATTCGATTGCCAGAGGTTTTTTCTCCCGAATGTGTTGCAATGTTCTCGTGGTTACCTTCCTTCCTTCCGACATTCTGATCTCCGCTGTATTTCACTGCAACTGCTTAAAGAGAGGAAACAGCTATTGTCAGATTAATATCCACTCGAGACATTGCATCATTTCTACTGTGGTTCATTTGCAGACTGATAGTCGTCTTTTGTTGAGCTTTGGGTATTACATTATCTCGGTTTCTAATTGTCCCTTCTAGTACGCGTAAGGTATGCTTAAAGACTAAGAAAATTGAGATTCTCAACACTGCTGAACGCAGAAAATCTTTTCGTGTCCTAAATAGCCTCGATCGGGAAAAGCATCCTACTTTTCCACTAAACTCTTCACTTACTACAAACTTTGACGGACATATACTCCTATCTCTCTGTCGGTCCATTATGACCAGGGGACATAGGCTGGTACGTACTTTTCAATACAATAAATTTTACCAGCAGCTGTCCACTTTAAGAAATTTTATTTTATTTCGAACGCGACCAGTTTCGGAAAATCAATTTGCCACCTTCAGGACCCCGCATAATAAAAGAGTGCACATGTAGTAATATAAGGGTGTACAAAGCAAGTTTACAAGTGGCAGGTAATCATAATACCCCTTAGCCTTAAAAATGATGAAAGTATTGGCGTTATGTATACACTTCTAATATGCAGGGGCCTGAAGATCGCAAATTGAATAGCCGAAACTGGTTGCGTTCGAAATAAAATGAAATATCTTAAAGTGTACGGCTGTTGGTAAAGTTTATTGTATTGAAAAATATACTCCTCTTGTGAATTCGACCAGATAACTCCTCGTTTGGCACCGAGTTTGCTTCAAACATATCACACATCTTTTACTCATTTCGCGTCTACCTTTTATCTTGCTTCTTTCCACTATTTTCACGAAGATCGGAGGAGAAACCACTTTACTACACTGACACCCACCAAATTTCTCCTTACCCACTAATAGCAAAGCGAAACTATACTCGCCTTGCGGGCACCTACCCAACGAAAGTTACAAATTACAAGAATCTAAATAAAATAAACACCAGCCCAGTAACAGGGAGTAATAAACAATGTAAAAAAATCATGACAAACAAAAAAATAAAAGAACGTATCCGACAATCATAAAGAACTACCTCTATCACTGAGAAAAAAGCCCACCCAGCTCTTGATCATTGCTTTAATAACGTACTGCCATCAGATTCACTGCATCAATATAAGTCCAACATTTCAGTTAACAATAGGACAATTAACTCATTAGTCTCTTCAGTACCTGTTCCTACGTGGCGGTATTCCAGAGGCACCGTTTTCATTTGTCGCCTGCCGACTTCCCCAGTCACTTTCTTTACTATTTCCGTGCCGTCTCTGGTATGCCGTCGCTGTCGGCCGACCACCACCATACATCCACTGCCTTCCTTCTACTAGATCGACAGAAGTCTAGCGATTCTCCTTTCAGCTGCTACCTGCTTCTTGTTTGCCTCTCGAGCACCATAGTTCTTGCAGCAACTCCCAAAGTCCACGAGATCCTCCTTACCACATCCAGTGAGTACCCGTCTATAATTTTCGGTGAGGTTACCAGAATGATATTCAGCTAAACTACGACTTCACAACATCTCTACTTCGATGCAGCTCTCGAAAATTTGTGAGAAAGCCGTCTTTGAGTTCTCAGGGAGTGTTTAGTACAAAGGAGGGTGTAGCTCTGTGGTAGAGTGCTTTCCTCCCCTGCGTGTGATCTCACAATCAACGCAAAATTTTAAACGAAAATGCATGTTCTACATGAATTCCTGTTAAGCGTAGAATACATAAAGATGAAAAAATGTAATTTATAAATTTTCTTTTATTTAGACACATTATTAATACTGTTTTATAAAATATCGGTAATTAAGAATTTAGATTTGCAATGGAAACTGGATTTTTGTGAGCGATATGTATTCCATACTGTAACCTCACCACAAAAATTAAAAAAAAACAATATTTAATAGAAATGGGAGCCAAGCGTAACCTCCCTAGCAATTAAATTTAATGACAATAAAAGTGAGAATCGCAATCTGACTCAAGGTGTAAGCTGTCACGAAAATAATGAAAAACAATTCAATGCAAATGAGACTTCAGTGACAATGTAAATTCAATTAAACCAAAATATCGGTCTTTGGCCCTGTGCAAAAATCATAATTAAATTCTTACCTCAGTATAACTGCATGTCAAATTTCTGCTCTTATTGTTGCCCACGGCTTGGAGGAACTGCATTGCAAATAATATACACTCCTGGAAATTGAAATAAGAACACCGTGAATCCATTGTCCCAGGAAGGGGAAACTTTATTGACACATTACTGGGGTCAGATACATCACATGATCACACTGACAGAACCACAGGCACATAGACACAGGCAACAGAGCATGCACAATGTCGGCACTAGTACAGTGTATATCCACCTTTCGCAGCAATGCAGGCTGCTATTCTCCCATGGAGACGATCGTAGAGATGCTGGATGTAGTCCTGTGGAACGGCTTGCCATGCCATTTCCACCTGGCGCCTCAGTTGGACCAGCGTTCGTGCTGGACGTGCAGACCGCGTGAGACGACGCTTCATCCAGTCCCAAACATGCTCAATGGGGGACAGATCCGGAGATCTTGCTGGCCAGGGTAGTTGACTTACACCTTCTAGAGCACGTTGGGTGGCACGGGATACATGCGGACGTGCATTGTCCTGTTGGAACAGCAAGTTCCCTTGCCGGTCTAGGAATGGTAGAACGATGGGTTCGATGACGGTTTGGATGTACCGTGCACTATTCAGTGTCCCCTCGACGATCACCAGTGGTGTACGGCCAGTGTAGGAGATCGCTCCCCACACCATGATGCCGGGTGTTGGCTCTGTGTGCCTCGGTCGTATGCAGTCCTGATTGTGGCGCTCACCTGCACGGCGCCAAACACGCATACGACCATCATTGGCACCAAGGCAGAAGCGACTCTCATCGCTGAAGACGACACGTCTCCATTCGTCCTTCCATTCACGCCTGTCGCGACACCACTGGAGGCGGGCTGCACGATGTTGGGGCGTGAGCGGAAGACGGCCTAACGGTGTGCGGGACCGTAGCCCAGCTTCATGGAGACGGTTGCGAATGGTCCTCGCCGATACCCCAGGAGCAACAGTGTCCCTAATTTGCTGGGAAGTGGCGGTGCAGTCCCCTACGGCACTGCGTAGGATCCTACGGTCTTGGCGTGCATCCGTGCGTCGCTGCGGTCCGGTCCCAGGTCGACGGGCACGTGCACCTTCCGCCGACTACTGGCGACAACATCGATGTACTGTGGAGACCTCACGCCCCACGTGTTGAGCAATTCGGCGGTACGTCCACCCGGCCTCCCGCATGCCCACTATACGCCCTCGCTCAAAGTCCGTCAACTGCACATACGGTTCACGTCCACGCTGTCGCGGCATGCTACCAGTGTTAAAGACTGCGATGGAGCTCCGTATGCCACGGCAAACTGGCTGACACTGACGGCGGCGGTGCACAAATGCTGCGCAGCTAGCGCCATTCGACGGCCAACATCGCGGTTCCTGGTGTGTCCGCTGTGCCGTGCGTGTGATCATTGCTTGTACAGCCCTCTCGCAGTGTCCGGAGCAAGTATGGTGGGTCTGACACACCGGTGTCAATGTGTTCTTTTTTCCATTTCCAGGAGTGTATTTTTTTTTTAAATTTAACTGAAACTTTTCTTTAAGGGAAGTGGAAAGAAATCGTTAGTTCAATTAAATAAATTTTTTTTCTTTTGTAAAAATTGCTTTGAAATCAAAATTATTATTGGGGCACTTGTTGGAAATTAATTACAATAAATAAACTTTACATTATCTGATGATTACCTTAATTAACAATATACCTCACTCAGCATCTTGACCAGAATGCCATGTCGACGCTCGCCGACTCCTCACACACAACTGCACTCGGCTGCTGCTACCGACATACTGGACTGCTCACAGACTGCCCACTGACAGACTGCTCGCAACTGTACTGCACGACTACTACTAGCGTACTGCTCGCAACACTCGCGCGGTCAAGCGCAGACTAACCACGATAAAAGGCTCTCTGGTCAAAGATTTTAACGTGCCTCACCATCGCTGCTACGTTACATACGTGTTTCATAACCCTCAACTGGGGGGGCAAAAATTTGGCAGCGATGGTGAGTCATTTGGACTTGCCATCGCAAGAAATTTTTACAATTTACAGAATATTCAAATTTAGTACATAAATTAAATGTGGTGCACACGCACTGAGTACAAAATATATCAGACAAAGACAAAATGTGAGTACAAAACATAGTAGCAAATCAGAAAACTGTATATACAAATTATTTGACAGATAACAAAGTGCACACGCACTGAAAAATTCTTTAGCATTTTCAGAACAAATAAACAGAATGGCAGAAAATCATGTTGATAAGTGACATGAGTGTACTCGCACTGGAGTTGAGAACATGTCAGCAAATGACGAAATGTATATACAATGAGTAACAAATGACATAAGTGCATACGCACTGAAGTATTGAACATACAGAATGAGTACAAATCATATTGAAAAATGAGAAAAGTGCACAGGCACTGAAGTTCCGTAGAAAACATATTAACACCTAACATAAGTGCACATGCACTGTAGTTCAGAACATATCATCAAAATAAAAAATGTATATACAATATAAAAGACAAGAGTGCACATATACTGTACTTCAGAACAAATCAAAAAAATGTCTTTAGCATTTTCGCAATAAATAAACATAATGGCAAAAAAATCATATCGACCAATGACATAAGTGTTCTCGCACTTGAGTTCAGCGAATCGAAAAAAAAAGTATAACCCATGAACATAAATGATGTTAGCAAAAAAAATGATTTTCACTATGTGACAAGAATTAGGATAGGGAAGGGAAGGATTGCATCATGGTTGTAGCACTTTAGATTGCACACAGCTGTTCTGAAAGTCCATATCTTTCCACAGAAGTACAACACCAAGTGACACAATTTGAAGTTCTTTTCCCATCAGAATTTATCAGTGTAGCCAAGACAGTGGACTGTCGTAGTAATGTTCCATGTTCTCATTTTGGCAGTACACTAGGTACACCAAACAGTGGGACCATAATAATGTCTTCATCGCTCATGGTGGTGGACAGCATGTCGTGTCAACACCACGCTCTTACAAGGCACACCAACGTAGAATTAGTGCAAAACCAAATATAGTGCTCCATGATCACTAGGATAAACAGGACAAATGGACATTGCAGTAATTCAGGGTAGTTAGCTCATAAGGTAAAGGACATTAGTAGTTTGCGGCATTCATAGCCCAGTTATTGAACATTTCTGTACCATGTATGTAGTGTTACAGAAAAATGTTCATTAATTGTTTTACATAGAATCAGTAACCTTCTTTTCCTAGTTACAAAGCATTATTAAATAATCGCATTCTTTTCCAGTTACAAAGTATAGCATAGTTAATTAATCATTTGTCATTCCAATACAGTAAGAATCATTAGCCTTCTCCTAATTACAAAGTATTATTAAACAATCGCATTCTTTTCCAGTTACAAAGCGTAATTAATCATTTGTCATTTCAATATAGTAAGAATCGTTAGCCTTCTCCTAATTACAAAGTATTATTAAACAATCGCATTCTTTTCCAGTTACAAAGTATAATTAAGAATCATTAGCCTTCTTCTAATTACAAAGCATAGCATCATTTGTCATTTCAATATAGTAAGAATCACATTCTTTTCCAGTTACAAAGTATAGCATAGTTAATTAATTATTTGTCATTCCAATACAGTAAGAATAATTAGCCTTCTCCTAATTGCAAAGTATTATTAAACAATCGCATTCTTTTCCAGTTACAAAGCGTAATTAATCATTTGTCATTTGAATATAGTAAGAATTATTAGCCTTCTCCTAATTACAAAGCATTATGAAACAATCACATTCTTTTCCAGTTACAAAGTATGGCATAGTTAATTAATTATTTGTCATTCCAATATAGTATTAATCATTAGCTTTTTCCTACTTACAAAGCATTATGAAACAATCGCATTCATTTCCAATTACAAAGCATAGCATAATTAATTAATCATTTTCCAAGTGACATATTATTCATTGCTGTTCAGCATTACTCAGAACTTTCTCAAACTGGTATCACTATTTGGGACTGGTAATACATTTTTTGTTAGCGATGCATTGCGTTGGGATCGATAATTAATTGCTGAGGCATAACACTATTTGCTTTTGACCTATTGCTGCAAATGAGGATAGGTAACGTCATTCGTCATGAGTCAGCTGTAGCAAGGTTATGTAACAAGGCAGTATACGTGATCACATTTATAAATGATAAACACAAATGGGTAAAAAATAAAAATGCAAGTACTAGAACAGGTATAATAAGTAACAGGTTTAGTAAGTATCATGAAAAGCTTCTCCTGGAAAAATACAAAATGGATTATTGACCTGAAAGAAGAAACGCACACTATGCTGAAAAGTAGTGAACTTCGAATTAACAGGTAGTGAAATGTGTATAAAAATGTGTTCCATAGCTGTCCTTTCCAAAACTTTCCGTCATCCTACTATGCAATATAACACCTGCTGTCAAAACAAACTGCAACAAATACTTAAATAACTACATAGCCTAAATATAACTTCAACATTATCCTCATCTGTAAAGAAAAAAACTTCATTATCCATCACTTCATTATCCATATTATCATAACTTCATTATTATCATCACCTGTAAAGAAAAACTTCATTATTCATAGTAGCATATTCTTCATCATTATTCATCAGCATTCATTATCATCTGCAAAAAAAAATAATCACTTCATTACTCATTATACAACTAATCCTTATCTCTAGCATATTTCATCACTAAAACTAAGATGTGTAGTTCTGTCTGACAGCCTGCATCAATCACCTTGTATTCTGAAAGAAAAAATTAGTTAAGACTGCTATTCTACGATGAGTATAGTATATTCTTGTTAATGTTTGTTAATCCTGATCCATTTACTCTTCCCCATAAAGTTATTGCATCTTCTTTCGTTTATTCCGTAGGTGAAATTCCCATTTCTGTTGAATTTATTTCTTACACGCATCATTTCTTTCTGAAATTGATGAACAAAGATTAATGTCTTGCATTTAAATCATATACCCACTAAATAATGACTGGTTTATGGTGACATAATTAACCATACAGCATAACATGACAGAAAACGTGATATGTCAAAGACATTGACAGTGTTCAGATGCAAAAAACGTACACAGAATAATACAATGCAGCAGCAAAAAACGTAAAACAGTCACGATGTTGAGATATCATAGGGCAAAAAATGTCAAAGTCAACTGCTGTGTGTTATATCTTAACTATTTCACAGTGCATATAAACAAAACATGAAAACAATCGTACATAAAAAGACAAAATGTGACGTTCGTTGTGTTCAGCTTGTATGTAGTGTAGTTCATCGAGGCGAGAATTAAAGACTTTAATGGAGAAAAATGTAACGAAATTAACATGTCATTAGATAACATTGCATAATTAGTCATAAAATACGTAAGTGTCTCTGAAAAAATATGCACGGTCTGATGTGTAACGACAAGAAAAACGGCCTGCTAACCTTACCTTGCCGGGCATTTGCCAAGAAAAAAATACGATAATCATCAGTAATTAGTCATGTGAATATAGTTGCATAAGTGGTCATAAAAAAATTAGTAAATGGCATCATAGTGTGTTGAATCATACAGTGTCTTCATTCAATAAAGGGTTTAATATTTGACCAATGGTGGTTGCCTTTCGATTTTCTGGTTCTCAAAGTTTCGACGTGTACAACATTGGGGTGAGGGATGCTGCGAATCCGATATGGACCTGCGTATAGAAGTTCAAATTTACTGCACTTACCTTTTAATTTACTGGATAAATAGTGTGTACGCACTAATATCTTCTGTCCAACGTGAAAGTCGCGGCGTGTACAAACCTGTTTTTGCTGTCTTCTCCGGCGCTCTGCAGCACGTTTGATGTTGTTCAGCGCAATGTCAATTATTTCGTGGTGTCTTAGTCGACGACATTTAGGGACGTTTACTAATTCTTTAATTTTGTTTGGTGGTTCAACGTTTTTCAGTATAACAGACGGAGATAGCATAGTGGATTCATTTGGAATCGAATTAATTACACCTTGGAATGAGAGTATGTGTGTATCCCAATCAATATGTCTTTTGTGGCAGTATATTCGGCACAGCTTACCAATTTCTTTCATTAACCGTTCACAAGGGTTCGAAGAAGCATGGTACTTGGATATATAAATCGGAGAAATGTTTCTAGCTCGTAACATGCGTGTCCATACGCCACATCGAAATTGTGATCCATTGTCAGAAATTACTTTCATCACATGCCCTACATGAAATAGAAAACGTTTTACAAATGCTTTCGAAACAGTTTTAGCAGTAGCTTTGCGTAATGGAGTGAAAGTAACAAATTTTGAAGTGAGCTCAGCAGCGACAAAGATGTAGCAAAAACCTCTGTTAGTTCTCGGATTTGACCAAAAATGTCTACAGCGGCCATGTGGCTTAATTTAACAGGTACAATGGGATATAAAGGAGGAATATGTGAAGTGGTGTCTGATTTAGCTTTCTGGCAAATTTTACAAGACGCTAAAACTCGTCGTATACGTTTCTCCATGTTAGTAAAATAACAGTTCTGTCTCAGTATAAGAAAACATTTTCTTGCTCCGTAATGTGCGTAACTTATATGAGTGTACCAGATTAATTTGTTAACAAGTTCGTCAGGAATGCATAATAACCAGTTGTTGCTGTCAGGATGAGAGCGGCGAAACAGAATGTCATTGCGTACAGTGTAATGGTTTCTAATCGTAACATTATTCTTATCTTGCCAAAGGTGTTTAATTTCTTTCCACACATTGTCTTTATTTTGCTCTTGTGCTATGTCCTGTAATGACGATGAAATAAAGTTTTCAAATGCTACTTGCTGAATGTACATGACACTGAAATTTGCTTTGCGGAAGTTGGTTGCTACGTCTTGCTCATTGTTGCTCAGAGAACGCGACAGTGCGTCTGCTATAACATTTTGTGTGCCGGGAATGTGAACTATTGTAAAATTAAATTCCTGCAAATAAAGTTTCCATCTGCTTAATCTGTCGTGAGTATATCTGGCCGAAAGTAAAAATTGTATCGCTGTGTGGTCTGTGTAAACGGTGGTATGTCTGCCATAAAGAAAGTGCCTAAATCTCGTGAAAGCCCATACAACACATAATGTTTCCAGTTCTGTAACGGAATAATTTCGCTCAGCAGGTGACAGAATGCGGCTTGCAAATGCGATGTTTTTAATTACTGTAGAACCATCTTCTTCAATTTCCTGGAAAATGTGTACGCCTAAAGCCGTGTTGGAACTGTCGGTGGCAACGGAAAAATTTCTAGTAAGATCTGGGTGCGATAAAAGTGGAGCATTCAACAAAGCATGTTTCAGGTTCATGAATTCAGAGTGTGCTTGCTTATCCCAAGACCAAATAATGTTTTTACCTGTTAATTGGCATAATCTAGGTGTGTCTAAAGCAGAATGATGAATAAATTTACGAAAAAAGTTAATTAAGCCCAAAAAACTGCGTAGTTGTTTCTTCGTCGTAGGAACAGTAATGTCACGTAGAGCTTGAAGTTTTTCCGGATCAGGCGCAATGCCTTCTGCTGAAATTACGTGTCCAAGAAATTTTATAGAAGTTTTGCCAAAGTGCGATATACTGAGGTTAACTGTGAGTCCTTGTGCATGAAAAGTTTGCAACAGTTGTTCTAAAATCACATTGTGTTCAGACCAGTTAGCTTCTGCAATAAGAATGTCGTCTACATACGTCGTAATTCTGTCCTTGAGTTCTGTCGGAAGTATTGTGTTCAAACCGCGAATAAAAGCTGCTGAAGAAATAGTTAAGCCGAATGGTAATTTGCAAAATTGATAACAGTTGCCAAAACAGAGAAAAGCTGTATATTTTCTACAATTCGGATGAAGTTGAATTTGCCAAAATACCGATTTCAAATCTAGTGTAGAATAAATAGCAGTACCATGAAATTTCTGTAAAAGTTCCTCTAAAGTCTGTGGTCGATCTGTTTCATTAATAATAATGTCATTAATGTGACGTGAATCAAGTACAAGGCGAAGTGAGCCATCTTTCTTCTTAACAATATGTAGCGGGTTTATGTACGGACTAACTGCCGGTTCAATAATTCCTTGGTCAAGCATATCCTGCAATTCTTTTTTAACTTGTTCTCTGTGGATATATGGAATGGGATAATGCTTTGCTTTAAATGTGTCGCGCTGTTTCGCTTGAAATTCATACATAAAACCGGACATAGTACCAGGAATATTGTCAAAAACTGGAGCTTGCTGTAAAAGAATTTTGCGTAGTTGCGTTCGTTCGTCGTCTGTAGTTGCACTGCTTTGTCTAACTTTATCGGAAATCATTTGCATTACGTCGTAGTCAGCTTCGTCTGGAGTATTATAGTTGTGTACGTACGTATCCGTGAACAATGTGGGATTACAGTCTATGTTACGTGTTGCGGAAATGACCTCTGTGCGGTTAATTGTTTGTTCTTCCGCAGATAAAGAGTGCTGAAATTCTAAAGCAAGTTGTACGTTTTCATCCTTTAACATTAAATAAGAATTCTGAAAATCAATGACTGCGTCGTGTTGTACCAGAAAATTCGTACCTAAAATAACGTCTGTTGTCAATAAAGGAACAATCCAAAAATTTGAGTGGAAAGTATGACCTCCAATACAAAATGATAAATGCGTCTGTAATTTAACGTCTACTCCTTTACTCGATACTGCTCCCTTCACTTTTGTTTTGCCTAAAGGTAATGTCGGATAAGTATTCTCTTTGTTGCACTCGTTGAAAGTCTCCTCATTTATTACTGATATAGGTGATCCGGAATCAATTACTGCTGAGAATTTCGATGAACCAATTTTAATTTCGATGATAGGGTGAGAAATAGTTTTCTGAACAAATGGTCTTTCCTGCAAGAGAGTGTCTCTGATATCGTCAAAAGTAATTACATTTTCGTGAACAACATTTTGCGTGTCTAAAGTAGTGCTTGTATTATTGGAAGATGCGATCTGTACAGTATCTAGTCAGATTCTATCTGACGTGTTATTATTATTAGGAGGATGCTGTGGCATTTCTACTATTTGAACAGTTCTATTACTTCTTCCAGACGTATTACGCTCTGGATGATATCTACTGTCGGGTTCATTCATGAGAATAGGTTCTTGCGTATGATTTTGCTGTTGGTGAGACCGACTGTTATTATATGTACGCTGATAATTGTGCTCATCGTTTTTACGTCTGTCGTGATAGTCATTCCTATACGGTGCATTGCGATAGGAATTGAAATATTGTCTTCTTTGTACGTAGTTGTTTCCTTGCTGTCGTGCGTTACTATTTGTTGGATCTGTGACTATACGTGCACGCGGCGGAACATTAAAGCCTGGTTGACCTTATGCATTACATTGTTGGTTACGTATACTAACCGGTTGACTTTCATGCTGTTGCGGTGGAAAACTTCTATTGTTACCAAAATGTGCTTCCTGTTGCTGAAAATTTTGACGATATTGATAATCTGAATTTTGTCTGTGATTTAAGTTCTGGTAGTTGTCGTTCCTAAAGCGTCTGTTACTTTTCCTATTGAAATTACGTCCCTGATCATAATTACTGTAAGTTTGTTGACCTTGGTTGTTATACGAAAAGTTTTTGTTTACAAATGAATAATCAGATTGCTGTACTTCTAAAAGCTGCAACAGATCCCTGAATGCTGAAATGTTTTCTTTTTGCTGGCCCGTTAGAAGTGACACTCGTAATGACCGTGGTAATTTGGAAATGCATAATTGTATAAGTGCAGATTCACTGTACAGTTCACTCAGGTATTGGTTTTTTTGTACCATGTGCTCAAAAAATTGCGTCACACTGGGAAAATTTGAGTTCTCGTAATTCGGCAAACTAATTAACTGATCTTTAATTCCGCGCTGTGTCGTCTTCGACCAGTACGCTGATAGAAAGGCATTCTGAAACTCTTCTACCGAATAGCACTGTCTCGCGATCGGTCTCATACGAGTTGCCGGTTCGCCTTCCAAAAAGCTGCAAATAAATTCAAGTTTATGCGTAACAGGCCAAGTCGGTGGAAAAGCAAAGCTAAACTGTTGTATCCAATCCAGTGGGTGAATCTGTGTTCTGTCGTTTTTAAACACTTTAAACTTTCTCACTGACAGAAAATGTTTGTAATCAAAATTATCGTCTCTGAGTGATGGAACAGGTTCAGGATTGTAAGAGACTCTGTTCAACTGTGGTTGTTCGGAATCAAAGTCCCGTACTCTCTGTAGATTACCCAAATTATACGCGTTGCGCGAGTCTGACAGATGTTCGCAAAGTGGCGTCTGCTGTGATGCGTTATTAACTGAAATACTTTTCATCTCTGTTACTTCTTGTTGTAAACTCGACAATTTTCTATGCAACGTGTTATTAGACGAATCGATTTCATTAATTGTCTGCTGTAAATTTTGAAATTCAGGTGTTTGGTTAAATGAAACCGGTGCAGTATCGTCTGATTTATTATCATTATTACTTTCAATACCATCAATACGACTGGCTAATTCATCATATTTTTCAGTCAGTATTTTTGCCTGATCATCGGTTTTAGAATCGGATGCATTAATCTGTTTTTGCAACTTACGTGTAGTTTCGCTCAGTTTTTTAACATCAGCTTTGATGACATCGCAATCCTGTGTTAGTTCTAATTGTTCGAATCTGTCTGTCACTGTTTGAATATTTACTGTATGTGTATCTGTTTTTGGTTTAAGATCAGAAATTTCATCACGTAATTCCGCGTTCAACTGTTCTATGGTATTAATTTTGTCGGACACTGTAGTAATATTATTGTCTACATACGTTTTTGCCTTCGCAAACATTTTACGTTTGTCTTCCTGTCTCTGTGCTGTGATTGTTTCCATTACTTGTCGTTTCACTTTGTTTTGATCCTGAATAAATTTGCGGAAACGCGTATCACTGTTTTGTATATGGTGATTAAGACGTTCGTTAATTTGAGAGTTCTGTTGTTCGAATTTCGCGTCTATCTTTGCGTCCATTGTGCGCGAAAGTTCTACCGTCATTGTTTTAAACTCTTCCCGTAATTGTGTAGCTTTTTCAGAGCATTGTTTAGCGACTCCGCTAATTTCGTCTCTGAGTGTGTCTGTTGCGGCTGTTTGCATTTCCCTTAATTCCTGCGCAACAGACTTAATTTCTTCGCTATTTTTTCTTGAACAAGCCTCAATTTCCGCGCGCAACTGTTCCTTAGTGTCATGACACTGCGCGGCAACAGCTCTAATTTGTTCACTAAGCTGTCTGGAATTGTCGTCTAATTTTTCATTTAACTGTCTGGAATTGTCGTCTAATTTTTCATTTAGCTGTTTGTTCTGTTGTTTGACCTGTTCACTAAGTTGTTTGGAATTTACATCATTATAGTCTAGTTTTTCATTAATTTTATTAAATTTTTCATTAAACTGTTTGAAATTTTGCCGCAAAAATGCCATAATTGGATCTGATTCAAAATTAGCATTTCTATTCTCTGTGCTATTCAATGGTCGATCTGGAATTGTCTCGTTTTGCGTGACCATTTGGTCATTCTGTAATTTACAAAAAGGTTTGCCAGTTAAACATACACTGTCAGTCCCTATTTCGGAATTAAATAAATCCGTCGTACTTTCGCTACACTGACCATTTTCATTCGAAAAATTTGTTTGTATGTTACTTGAATTTTCCAAACCGGTTGTGTTAAGCTGGGTAGCGCTCATTACAATGGAGCGTCCCGCGTCATCAATTGTCGTCAAATTAACAGAAGAGACAATTGAGTTCGTTTGTTCATCATTAAGATAAAAGTCATCATTAGTGGTTGGAACGCATTGACTGTCAGTGAACGCAGGATTGTCATCATTACACTGCGTGTCACAATTACTATCGGTCACGTTGTTTAAGTCGGTAAATTCATTCATAATACCTCGCGATACACTATTCACAGTCTTTCGCGGCATTTTTACAGTAGTCACAATTATTCACAAAACAATAAGCACAAATGCAAAAGCAACACACAAATACAATAGAGCAACGAATTGCCGTTTACCTGTAGAAAGAAAGTCACAAGATTAGTAAAAGCGTAGCGCCAAATCCTAATTATACTTAAGCAAATAAGAGCAGATATCTGACTGTTGTTCAAAAGATTCTCAACGAAATTCGATCCTGGACTGGGTGTCGCCAAGTGTAACCTCCCCACAAAAATTAAAAAAAAACAATATTTAATAGAAATGGGAGCCAAGCGTAACCTCCCTAGCAATTAAATTTAATGACAATAAAAGTGAGAATCCCAATCTGACTCAAGGTGTAAGCTGTCACGAAAATAATGAAAAACAATTCAATGCTAATGAGACTTCAGTGACAATGTAAACTCAATTAAACCAAAATATCGGTCTTTGGCCCTGTGCAAAAATCATAATTAAATTCTTACCTCAGTATAACTGCATGTCAAATTTCTGCTCTTATTGTTGCCCACGGCTTGGAGGAACTGCATTGCAAATAATATATTTTTTTTTTAAATTTAACTGAAACTTTTCTTTAAGGGAAGTGGAAGGAAATCGTTAGTTCAATTAAATAAATTTTTTTTCTTTTGTAAAAATTGCTTTGAAATCAAAATTATTATTGGGGCACTTGTTGGAAATTAATTACAATAAATAAACTTTACATTATCTGATGATTACCTTAATTAACAATATACCTCATTCAGCATCTTGACCAGAATGCCATGTCGACGCTCGCCGACTCCTCACACACAACTGCACTCGGCTGCTGCTACCGACATACTGGACTGCTCACAGACTGCCCACTGACAGACTGCTCGCAACTGTACTGCACGACTACTACTAGCGTACTGCTCGCAACACTCGCGCGGTCAAGCGCAGACTAACCACGATAAAAGGCTCTCTGGTCAAAGATTTTAACGTGCCTCACCATCGCTGCTACGTTACATACGTGTTTCAATACATACACCATTATGAAAGTAGATATATGCATGTAGTATGTTCCACATCTTCTCCTAAACTACTGGATCGATTTCCACCAAACCTGGTACATATTTACGGTCTGGAAAGAATCTCTATGGGGGTAAGGACAACTTACCTCTAAAAGAATCACTGTGGGGTTAAGAACAACCTATCTGTCAAAGTGATAAAACGGTATCATGGCTCACGACACGAGAGTAGCCAGGCTATGTGCATCCAGTATTTGGGAATGAATGACTTGCAACAAACTTTACACATAATTTCAAACCTTTACGAGATTTTTTCCTCGCCACAAAATGATGAAAGGAAAAAAGTTTATCGTTTACCATATTTTCGCTGGTCACACAGCAAGACTGCAACATCGGGCAATACCTTCCGGTTATTACTTCTTAGCTAATAACTCCATTCGTAACACATTTTACAGACAGTATCCACATATACCACTAAACGCACGTGCAAAGACACATCATTTTACGCAGATACTTCAGGAGGTATGATGCTGGAAACTCTGAGATGCGTGAAAAACTGCCGCATCATGCATGACGTTTTAATTTATTACTTCTGTACTACTAATTCTGTTCCAACACATTTCGCAGATAGTGTCCGCATATAAGGTAACAATGGATGTACCTGCAAAAATTATAGACAGCCGCGGTGGTCTAGCGGTTCTAGGCGTGCAGTCCGGAACCGCGCGGCTGCTACGGTCGCAGGTTCGAATCCTGCCTCGGGCATGGATGTGTGTGATGTCCTTAGGTTAGTTAGGTTTAAGTAGTTCTAAGTTCTAGGGGACTGATGACCACAGATGTTAAGTCCCATAGTGCTCAGAGCAATTTGAACCATTCGAACCATTTGCAAAATTATATCATGGCACGACCAGTAGTTCAGGAGATCCACAACGTAGAAAACATTGATCTGCGTGGAAACGAAACAGCAGGGACAAGTTCGCAACAGACACAAGTGAAGTATGTGTAGAAATACGTCAAATATGTGTGGAATATTCACGATGAGTCACTAACTATCGCCACCAAGAATAACTCCGAAAGTATGATAGGAGCTGAAAAGTTTGTAGGACAAAAGTTGCATGAGACAACGGGGGCCATAACATGATGGTTTTTTGTTTCTAGGTGGGGTCGCTTCAGAGATATGAAGGCCAACTTCGATTTTTTAAATGGGATGCTATAGTTTCGTACTTATTTTCTGATGGCGGCTATCAAGACGAATCCAATGATGTGTAACAGTAAGGTCTTTGAAGGTCAACGAAGGTCAAAAAGGTGGCATGAACGTCCATTTACAGAAGGTGTTAGATGTGATGACCATTGGTATCAATGGAGTGCTGCAATCTTCTTATATGGATCGAGTGGTATTCCTTATCACATCGGCACTTATCGAAACACATGCTTTGCCATATCTCTCTCGCATATCTTCAGCTTTAGTTGGAATGTCTTTATAAATAATGTCTTTTACGAATCCCCACAAGAAAAAATTCAGAGGTGTCAAGTGTGGCGAACGAGCTGGCCACGACACATCTCCTCCGCGTCCACTCCAACGTTTTGGAAATTGTCTCTGCAACTCCTTTCTAGCCACCAGCGAAAAAAGTGCCGAACACCCATCGTGTTGATACCACATTCCGTTCCTTGTTCCTAAAGATATTTCTTCCAATAACAGACCTAATGTTTCTTGCAGGAATGTGGTGTACTTCCTACCATTAATATTTCCTTCAATGAAATTGCAACACCCCACCCTTCACTTATCTGGTTTTGGCGTGTGTTTACCCCAACTAATTGACTAACAGATCAACAGAGAGTGCAAAACTGCCGCAATATCGGATAACGCAAAGAAAGTAATAAGGCCCTGTGACTCCTGATTGAACTGCGGTGGCAGTGTTGACATTAATTGATTCAGAATTGATCCCTTTTAATTAAAAAGGCGTGCACATTGATGTTATATTCAGCTATTGAACGACAGATGCAAATGTTGAACATAAAATTAATTAAGAAAGTGACTTGGGATTTCAACTACTTGATTGAAAACAGATGCAGTCGATTAGCACAAATTTATTTTAACTCCCGACCTTCAATCATCTCATTACATGACTCTCCTATCAGGCAGTGGTAATAAATAGCGTTTACGTGGAGTAAAGCGCGATAAATCAAAATTAATTCCTATCAACTGACCCAGGTGTAATGCGAAGTGCGAGAAGAATTCCCCAATACACGGCCCATGAAACCCTCGTGGAAACTTTGCCGACGTGATCCAACAAATTAATCAGTGGCCTAATTCAATCTGGAGCAGGTGCAATATCACCGAATTAAGCGTGGCAGGGCGGCGTCGTTGTGAGGACATCGGCCGGCCTCTTGGTGCTGCAAGGCTGCGCTCGTCTTTTCACTCCTAGCTATCTTGCTCAGTACATAGCTGAACCAAAACTTTCTATCTCCAAGCTCAATCGTTCCATTTGCTAAGCCCTAAACCGCAGAGATGCTCACTCTTTCTCAGGCAAGCTGAGTAAAGAACGCCACGTCCGCACTCTAGGCAAGCTGGGAACGGAAGACCACTATGGAGACTTCTTCCAGTCCGCTCTTCGCCTCGGTTTCCCCTCCAGCAAAATCACTTACGCCAATTGCAGCGCAAGTCGCGTTAATTATGCATCGCTTCCCAGCGCCGACCTATGCCTGCTCTGGAAAATGAACAAATTCCCACAAAATTTCCCTTCCTTTCAACTTCTGCTATTTAGCTCCTCCCAGACCACCCATCAAGGTTAGCGTCTGCACAAAACACCAGTTTTTCCAGACTTCTGACTCCCAGGAGAGTATTTAAAATTCCTCGGTCCTACGTTCCCATTGGAGGCCAGTGTATTTCATTCTGTCGCTCTTCACCTGATTTACTTCAGACTCTGCGGACCGTGAATTCAGCGTGAAGTTGCTATAGTCACGAACACGCATATTTTTGGCCTCTGTTGACTGCTCCATCATAGCTTTGCGCTGCTTTCTCGCATTTTTCACTGAAAACGGGACAACGCACATTTATCAACAGGCGTACAAGTTCTCCGTCTGCTTCCCGGTACACCAGCATGGGGTCAACCACCCACTCACTGTCACTCATCTTAAGGCAGCTGGAGGCCGCGCCACGTTACCGCTTTCTCAGAGCTTGAGCCGCCCTAAGCTGCCTATTGTCGCTTCCCTTCGCCGCTCCCCAGACGGCCACAGTCAACTCTGAATACTTCCCTGGGATAAACTAGCCACCAGTAAATCGACGAGTTTCCACAAAGTTTTCATGTCATGTGAATTACTTTAAAACCATCACCCAACATTAATTATTTCAATACGTCCATACTGTACCCTCTACAAGATGCATTGTGCCTTATCAGTCATTTTTGTTTAGCTCTACTGTTCACTCAATGTGAGTTCGGTGATGTTTAATGACTTCATGTAAGGGGCATAGTTCTAGCCATCTTACAAAATAGGGGCCTGTAATTCTGTCCTCCAGAAACCCATACCATACTTTCCCCAACCACGGTTTTTGTGTACAATTTACCTCAGCCAACATGGATTTTCAGTTGCCCAATAATGCATGTTATGCCAATTAACATTTCCATGGTTCATGAATGTAGCCTCATCAGTAAATAAAATCAAATTAATAAATGTGTCATCCCTCTGAATCTGAAGTTAAGCCCATCGGCAGAATTCAATGTGATGCATACAATCCGTACCAGTCAATTCTTAGTGAAGACTGATATGGTAAGGATGATATTTATGGCGATGCAGAACACGAACAACACTAGTCTGGCTCACCTCTTGCGATTTGACGCGAACTAACACAAGGATCTCGAACTACAGTGACAAGAGTACCAATTCCTGTTTCCTCATTAGCAACTTTCCTTTGCTGGATATGTTTCCGGTGCGTTATAGATCCAGTTGTTCTCAATTTATCATACATATATTTAAATGTATGACTTGTAGGGTGAGTATGTTGAGGATATCTTTCAGCGTACAAGTCTCTAGCTCTCACTGAATTTCGTTAGCATTCTCCATAAATGAGAAGCATATTGACTTGTTCTTCGAAGGAATACATCATTCACATTCGCTTGATTCGACGATACCGGTCTTACCGTTCCTATTAGTGTTGTATTGCGAAACCGTCGAATGCTCTTTACATATCAATGGCACGTTAGACGTGTACGCCGTATTGGGTGAATATTTACTATTTGCACGAGATACGAGAGAGAATGGTCAGAGCATGTGCTTCGATAAGTGCCGAAGTGATAAGGAATACCACTCAATCCATATAAGAAGATTGCGTTACTGCATTGAGACCAATGGTCATCACTTCGAACAGCTTCTGTAAATGAACGTTCGTTCCACCTTTTTGACCTTCGTTGACCTTCAAAGACCTTATTGTTACACATCATTGGATTTTTTTCGATAGTCGCTATCAGAAAATAAGTATCAAACTATAGCATCCCATTTTAAAAAACAAAGTTGGCCTTCACATCTCTGACGCGACCCCACCTAGCAACAAAAAAACCAACGTCATATTATGACCCCCGTTGTCCCCTATAACATTTGTCCCATAGACTTCTCAGCTCCTATCATACATTCGGAGTTATTCTAGGTGGCAATAGTTAGTGACTCACCCTGTATATGACATGTGCGTTAGTGGGCAAAGCTGCGTGTAAAAAGCCCATTCCCCAGGTGCTGTCACAGAGCGGTTCTAGGTGCTTCAGTCCGGAACCGCGCTGCTGCTACGGTCGATGATTCGAATCCTGCCTCGGGCATGGATGTGAATGATGTCCTTAGGTTAGTTAGGTTCTAAGTCTAGGGGACTGATGACCTCAGATGTTAAGTTCAAATGGTTCAAATGGCTCTGAGCACTATGGGACTTAACTTCTGAGGTCATCAGTCCCCTAGAACTACTTAAACCTAACTAATCTGAGGACATCACACACATCCATGCCCGAGGCAGGATTCGAACCTGCGACAGTAGCGGTCGCACAGTTCCAGACTGTAGCACCTAGAACCGCTCGGCCACCCCGGCCAGCAGATCTTAAGTCCCGTAGTGCCTAGATCAATTGAGCCATTTTGAAAAAGACCATTCAAAACCCTTGGATCGATTTCAATCAAACTTAATCCACGTATTATTAACTGTGTGGAAAGAAATACTGTCATGGTAAGACCCAGCAACTTCCTATCGGAGTGGACGTGATAGCATGGAAAGAGAAAATGAGAGGAAGAGATGGACAGAGTGGAGGAAGGCGGTCACAGATATGGAGGAGGAGGTGGACAGAGAGAGGGGGTAGTGGAAATGGACAGAAAATGGGAAGAGGAGAAGATGGACAGAGAGAGGAGGAGGAGGATGTTGGAGAGGGGGAAGGAGAAGATGGATTGAGAGTGGAGGAACAGATGAAGGAGGGAGAAGCAGGTGAACAGAAAGGTGGAGGGAGAGTAGCAGATGGTGAGAGGGAGTGTCAGAAGGAGATGGACAGAAAGTAGGTACTGTTTCAGATGGGCAGAAAGGAGGGAAGAAGGAGACCGACAGAAAGAGTGGGGAAAGAGGAAATGGACCAAAATCTAGAATAAATACATTCATGGGCAACACCGGGTACTCAGCTAGTGAGAAATAAGAAGACGGGAATTATTTTATAAATATTCCAACTGGTTTATATTTTATGAATTTTGTATTTAAATGACATACAACTTCGAAATGAGCAAAGAAGGGAAAAATAATGACCGAGAGGAGACTCGAACCAGCTGACCAGCTATTACCAATCTCGAATGCTAACGATCGTTTTCCCCCTTTATGTATTTTACGCTTCACGGGCGTGCTCATAGAGCACGTACCTCTGTTTAAAAATTTGGGTCGGCCAGGTAGCGAACCCGACGCACCCACTTGGCAGGCGAGGATTCCACCACAGACACGCTGTTCCCATCGACAAAAATCGAACGTATTTTAGGGTACTAAAGACGTTCCGAAAACCTCAAAACCGGTTTTCACGAGAGCTTTTGAGAGTTGCATCCGACCTTTTTGGAATAATGATATTTGAGTTCTGTACTTCACGTACCATAAAAAAATTACAAAACCCGATTGCCTTGAGCTATGCTTGTCGAGAACAACTTACCTCTAAAAGAATCACTGTGGGCTTAAGAACAACCTTCCTGTCAAAGTGGCGATAAAGTAGCATGGCACACGACGCGAGAGTATCCAGACTATGTGCATCCAGTACTTGGGAATGAGTGGCTTGCAACTTTCTAAGAAAGACATCACCTTTGTTTTGTTTACGGAAATATTTAGATTATATAGAGTCGAGCATAGATGCAACTTTTACAGGGCGAGGCATTTAAAACTGTTTTTGGAAATATGTGGAAAACTACAGGTCGGATTTTAAAAAAAGGTTCTAATAAAAGTTATTCGCGTCGTAGAAGGACATCCAATGACACCAAACTCGATTCCCCTGCCTCACCTCAGGGGATGTGAGGGGGTCAAATTTGAAATCTTTTGTAGGATCACGCTCTTTTTATTGTGGATTCGGATTCTCCAGGGAAAAAGCACATAACTTTAGCAGTTAAGATTTTTTCGTTGCTTTATACAAGGCGCTGTATTCGAAAAAATTAAAATTGGCTGAAATGATAATATCTCAAGAAATACACAACGGATTAGGATCCCAAGAGACTGGAAAGGTAGTTATTCTAATATCGTTAATGAGAAACCGGTTTTTGTACAAAAAACTTCATTTCCCACGTTATTGCTGTAAGTTCTTCTACAGATGATGCCTTAATCTATGGGGATTCTCCACTGACCCATAGTCATATTATGCCGCTTCAATTGACCACGATTTCTAAAAGGTGGTTCATCAGAGAGCAGTATCTATGAAATGGAATCATCACAGGCTACTAGTTATTGTATCCAACCGCAAAAGTTCAAGCAGTTGTGAAAGTCCCCCCATGTAGTTATTGACGCCACGGTAAGTGATACGGATTGAATTTGTGTTCATGCAACATGCGCAAACATATATTTGCGAAATTCCTGAACATCGTGCAGTTTCCCGAGGACTAATGTATTTGTTGCTATAAATAACCGGTTTTTCATCAAAAGATTTCAGAATAACTGCCTTTTTAACTCTCAGGATCCTAATGTGATGTGTATTTCTTAAGATGTCATTTTTCGACAGTTTTTAAGCGATTTCGATTTTTGTCGATTAATGTACCATCTATTGCGCAGTCAAAAAATGTTAAATAGGAAAGTAACGTATTTTTTGCCAAAATATCCGAATCATCACTTAAAAATGGTGGTTCCTATTTAAGATTTCAAAGTTGGACCCAATTCCGGCTCTCGGGAGTGAGGGGGAGTGTGGGATTTGCATAATTGGGTGGCCCCCTTCGACGCAAAGAATTTTCCGGGTATGAAAACAATTTTAAATGCCTTATCTTGTGTAATGCTCTTTGCTAACTGTCTTCTGTTTTGTCTATAAGCAGCAGGTAGTCAGCAAATAGCAGCGTATTATTTAATTCGCTTTGTCCTTCATTAACACCTTGTGTTGGAAGTGTTCTTTGTCACATACTTGTGGTGTCGTCTAAGGATATATATTAAACAATGTTAGAGAAAGACTAAATCCTTCTCTAACTCCGTTAATACCTTCTGCTCTCTTCCTTTTTGCAGAACGTCTATGTGTTCAAATAAATGCTCTTTATCGCTGAGATAAGATGTTTAGGGTTTCCATGTCGTTGTATAAAATTCACCATAATATTTTCCTACTTATCTTCCCGAATGCCTTTTCAGAATTTGACGAACACAAAATATGTCGGAAGGTTATATTCTCTCCGTTTCTCCAATTAGTGACACCTGTGTAAAATATATGCATACCGAGGAGTTGTAGCGTTAGTGATTCATTACGGTCATTTGCTCTCAGATGGTGGTTAGCAGACCTGTCCGTACACCCACCCTGCAGTAGGGCACGTTCGAAGCCCAAGTGGCACAAGACATTGTTTTTGGCGTCAAGCTGTGAGGAGCCCTGGAGGCGCCACAACTGTAAGTTTTGATACACGTCCTTTCGGGCAAGTAAAAAAATATAATAAAGTCGCTGGCTTTCGATAGTGATCATTAAGAACAGTGTTTTTAGCCCGTCGGATCACCATTACCACAACGAGAATATTGCCAACCAAGGAAGTAAAGTGTCTGACGTATTAGGATGCCACATAAAGGGCCAGAACAAAAATGGGACGAAGAGAGAAGAGAAAGACGAGAGGTGGAACAAGATACATTCGAGGTACTAACTAGGCATGGAGGACACCCAGCAGACATCGGAACTAGGTTGGAACAAATGAGACTGACACCGGCTCTATTTGCATCAATTTAGTTTAAACACTGTGGACAGCAAATGAAAATGAGAATACTAATGTTCTGCATGTCGTCTGTTTGTTTTGGAAGGAAATAGAGAGTCCACGAACTACGCAACAAAGTGAAGCGTTGACCCGTCATAGCGTAAACCAGTTTAGTCACGTGATTAGTACTGACACGCTCCAGTTCAGAGTAGTGCACTTTGTCTCGCAGCGCAACCGCGGAAAGTGATTTATGAAAATGCCTTTGCGGAGAAACAGCAACGGCTCACTGGTAACCTCATTCAATTTATTGACTATGAGAAGGAGAAAGGAATGACGATGCAACCTAAAATGTAGTGCAACGCGCAAGCCAAATGTTTAAATTAGATCGATAGTGTGCAAATTACAGCAAGAGGGAACGACTTTGAACGGAGTGGAGCAGAGCAGTTACAAAAGAAGCAATTTCCACAGTATTCAACTGGGGATATGAATAGAAGGACGTATCATTACGAAATAATTTCCAAGATCATGTTTCTTTAATTCGAATCCATGACCTAAACTATCAATCTCGGTCCATAATGATCATTTTCAGATCCATCAGGAAAACAATTCATTTTAAGTCGTCGAAAAGATGCTAATTAGAGGTATACAGAAACCGTGAGTTTATCGCGGATAAAATGTATCTGATTAAAACAGAGGAAACCTTATGTCATCTTAACACGATACGGCCAAAGTGGCACTGTCATTTGATGCAGACAAAGTTAGCTCCTCATCTTCGAACAGCTGTAATAAGATAATGAGATCCTGACCACAGTGTCGGGTAATCATAATGTGAATGGCGTTGATGTCCGTACCATTATGGAGCACAATGTCGGGGGAAAAATCTGTGGCGTAATCTCGTCAAGGGCCACTACTGCATCTGTATCTGACAAATATGTGCGTACAATTATGTACATATACAGGGTGTCACAGAAATACTGCGACAGACTTAGAGATGTCGTAGAGGGTGTCTCGAGGAACAAATCGAGGATAGAAACCCGTCATCCAACGACGCTACAGAGCATCGAAATTGTAGGCACCGGTGCTTGCTTCTAGGCCACCCCTTCGGCAGTAGAGTGACTTTGTACGCTAACGGACCATACGCAGAACGTCTCGGAATCTTTGTTATTCAGTGGTCACGACTGACTGCCACGATCGCCAGTTCAGAATATGGAGCTAGCGGCTGCGTAGGTGGACCTCGTCTCCTATCAATGTGATGCTCTGTTGCCTTGGTGGATGCAGGTTTCGGACACGAGATTCCATCTGCATTGCCAGCGGCCTTGCCGCAGTGGTAACACCAGTTCCTACCAGATCACCGAAGTTAAGCACTGCCAAGCTACCACTTGGTTGGGTGACTGTCCAGGTCTGCCGAGCACTGTTCGCGAGTGGCATACACTCAGCCCTTGTGAGGCCTATTGAGGAGCTACTTCGCTGAGAAACAGCCGCTCTGGCCACGAAAACTGACATCGGTCGGGAAAACAGTGTGATGACCACATGCACTTGCATATCTGCGTCCACTGACAGCTGTCGGCTGTGGATGACACGGCGGTCGGTCGGTGCCCTTGGAACTTCTGAGGCCTGTTTGGACAGAGTTATATACTGAAAAACATTGGAGACTTTAGAGGGCTCCAGGAGAAAAATAAAGTACAGATGCAAATCTGTGTGCAAAACTGTCATGCACCAAAGCAACAGAGCATTTCTTTCATAGGAAAAAATAAAAAAATTAATTAAAAAGTGTACTCGCACGAGTTGGACTATAAATAATAATGTGTTCATTAATGTTAACATTAATCATGTAAATCTATCCTGTAAACTTACATGTTCCACATCATTTTGATAAAAGAATCGTTCAATGATATATAGAACATGTAAATAACTGACTAATTGACAAAGACAAAGGGTCAATATATTCAGCAGCTAGCGCCATCTTGGCGATTATGGCCACATTGCCGATTGCGGCAATCAGTAGCGATCACTGAATAACAACGTTGTGAGACGCTCCGTCTGCAATTCGTCAATGTACAAAGTCACTTTGGCTGCCAAAGGGGTTGCCTAGTGTCAGGTGCCAGCACCTATATATAGTGTCGTTGAATGATTTTTCCGGAGAAGGATTCCTGTCCTCATTTGTTCCTCTGGACACCCTCTACAATCCGTCGAAGTTCGTTGCAACATTTCTGGGGTACCCTGTATACGATAATGGAAATGATGTCCCATTCTTCTTGACAGAGCGTAGGGGAACGATGCGCACCGCCGTACTAAAAATGGCTCAAATGGCTCTGAGTACTATGGGACTTAACTTCTAAGGTCATCAGTCCCCTAGAACTTAGAACTACTTAAACCTAACTAACCTAAGGACATCACACACTTCCATGCCTGAGGCAGGATTCGAACCTGCGACCGTAGCGGTCGCGCGGTTCCCGACTGTAGCGCCTTTAACCGCTTGGCCACCCCGGCCGGCACCGCCGTACTAGGCAAGGCTCTAATAGAGGTGGTTTGCCGTTGCCTTCCTCCCTCCGTAATAGGGATGAATGATGATGATGAAGACGACACAACAATGCCCAGACATCCCAGGGCAGGGGAAAACCCCTGACCCCACTGGGAATCGAACCGGGGACCCCGTGCTCGGGAAGCGGGAACGCTACCTCGAGACCACGAGCTGCGGACGTATGTGATAATACTGATGAAAAATGGCAAATTGCTAGTTCAGTTAATGAAATATAGATCACATGGAAAAAGTAAAGTGACGGAACAGCTTTAAGACTTAATCTGTAACTGGCGATCATGATTTTTTATTCAAGATTCTGGCAATCCATGGTTTAAATGATTTTGTGTGATTATATATCACATTTGAACAGCAGTATATATCTCTACTGCTGTGAATGAATCACAGCCAAGTGGGATGCATGCATAACTTTATTGTCTGCAAGAAACGCAGACATGGTAGTATAAGCATGTTGTGCCACTTCATTTAAAGTCAATGTCGCTTCGTACAAAGTTGACAGTAGTGGCATTTAGAGTGCAGTTCGATTTCTCGTATTTTGCGATAATTTTTCTGTTTCTACACAGGAAGCATTACAATCTTAGTTTGCTGTAATTAGGCCTATATGTAACTTTGGAAACTAACAACTTTAGCATATTTGTCTTGTCTAGCTTATTATTCTCGTATTACATTACAGTCGATCCTGGATGAATGTGATTCCGAAATACCACGATTTTTTCTCGCTTTTGGAGGTTCCTCGTTTAACCTTCTCGCAGAGGTTCAGAACTGGCTTCTCTCCCTCGTTGAGGTTTTCCATAAAGTGGCAACCAAGTTTCCCCCTTTGACAGGTTTACGAAATGAGTGAAAACAGCAAGCGGCAAAGTGCTTGGAATTTTGCATGAATTTGGTATTACACTTAGAGAATTATAATCAAAATTATTAACATTCTCCTATTCGATATATTCAAAAAACGTCTTCAGAGAAGCTTTGTGTATGCAAAGAGATCAAACAGATAATTTTGTAGAGATCTGTTGAATAGTTTCTGAGAAAAAGATACACATATTACTTTTTGAAAATAAAACTTTTAAATTTCTTAAAAAAGTTAAATATATGTAATCCATGGACTCTAATACTATACCTGTTAATTTCACGTACAGTGTGACACAAAATTTCGCTGCCGTATTTTCAGATTTGTGAATTTGTTGTATCTTTTACATAGTGTATGTTTTTTATGGATGTCCCCCTTAAAGAAATCTGTCAACTTTCCTTGTTATTCCATTTTGGTGTGCTGAACATGTTTTTCACATACATGACCCTAACATGTTGTTATTGTGGTCTTCAGTTGGAAGACTGATTTGATGCAGCTGTCCATGCTACTCTATCCGGTGCAAGAGCTTTCTCATCTCTAAATAGCTACTGCAGCCTACATCCTAAATCTCTTGTTCTCCCTCTACGGTTTTTTTACTTGCCACATTTCCCTCCGATACTAAATTGGTGATCCCTTGAGGTCTCAGAATGTGTTCTATCAAACGATCCCTTCTTCCAGTCAGGATATCTTACCGTAATGGAAAATATTTTTTCAGACGCATATATCTTAACATAATGGACGGAAAAAAATAAGTAAAATATCTATATACCGCCTCAGGGACTGGAACTTGTCTACCGTCTCCGTTTCTTAAAGGAATGAAGGAGTTCAGACAAACAATAGCCATGCTTGTCTTCATCTAATCTGTCAAAACACGCACACCGATCTGAATTTCCCAGGGTATGGGCAAATGACCAAACATTGATTTATTCTCGGGGACGACCTTCCAGAGACTGCAATATTCTATTACAAGAGGGTGCGCCACTTCCAGCCTCCAGGCACTTGAGCACAAAATTCGTCGTAGTGTCAATGCAGGTTGGCCAGATCTGCTGACAAACTAGTCAATACCTGAGTATCAAAGGAGTTATACAAAATAAGGAAAAAATCGGGAGGTTACAGACTTGAGTATCATCAGAGCATAACAGAAGAAGATGCTGCAAGGAATTCACCGCATTGGTTAACACATTCGTTTGAGTCGACGCATGAACATGAAATAGTTACGCTTTGTAGCAAGTCGAACGCATAAAGTTCGCGTCCTTCCGTAGGAACGCATCACGACCTTCCATAACAAAGTATAACAAGCGCATTTATGTACACTTTAAGCTGAAAAATTATGCAAGAGAGAAATACTGTGTGACCTGATTTTTCCACGTTGATTCCTGATGAGCAAAAAATTGTTAGTACTTAGTATAGAGGTAATACCTTTTGGAAGAACAGTGATCGTATTTGATTACAAACGTTTTTTGTGAGAAGTTCACATCGCACTTGTTTTATATGTATTGCCACTTTCAGTTTATTTAAACGGTCTTCGCGATTTTTTAAGCTGTGAGGTAAAATTAAAGCAATTTAAAATTTGAACATTGCATAAAAACGTAAAAGATATTAATCTGTCTCATACAAAATCATACTAGTGTACATCTACAAGTATCGTTACACTAGAATGATTATAGTCTATGTCGTTAGATGTCGTGACTCAGCAGAGGTGTTGTTTGGACTGATTGTATGGCTGTAAATAACTGCCACAGGCATTAGGGCCACGCCCAATGCGGCTAATGTGCTCTTAATGTAAAGGCGTACTGTACCTGTGATTAAGCATCTCTCCCTTCGAATAACGGTCACATCAGCCACTATGAGAATCTCTGTGGAATCAAAATTCTTTTACTAGTTTTTGCGGGTAATGAAAATTTCCAATGTGTTACGCTGCTGCAAATATGTGGAAGAATGGAGGCCTAGTAATAATAACGCATTTTTCTCAATAAATTATATAACAACAGCAAACAAGGAATATGGAAACGTATATAATTTGTATAGACTTAAGTAAGGCTTCTTTGAACTTAATGTATAGCTAGAGCATTCAAGTAGACATTAAGTTACAAAATTAAGCGAGAAGGAAAAAAATACCATATCATATGAGTACAAAAAGCCCTCTGAGAAAGTGGTTAGACACTGGACTCGCATTCGGGAGGACGACGGTTTAATCCCGCGTCCGGCCATCCTGATTTAGGTTTTCCGTGATTTCCCTAAATCACTCCAGGCAAATGCCGGGATGATTCCTCTGAAAGGGCACGGCCGACTTCCTTCCCCATCCTTCCCTAATCCGATGAGACCGATGACCTCGCTGTCTGGTCTCCTCCCCCAAAAACAACCCAACCCAACCCTCTGAGAATGAAAGGGAGCAGTAGTACAAAAGGCAGTGAGACACGATTGTAGCCTATCCCTGACGTTATTCGATCTGTATATTGAGTAAGAAGCAACGGAGGCCAAAGAAAAATTTGGAACGTGGATGAAAGATCAGGGAGAAGAAATGAAAACTTAGACATTGTAATTTTTAGATACCGCAGCAAGCATAGACCATAGTGCAATGGGGTTAACTTCTGGACGTGGTTGAATGGATGCTACAAAACATAATGAACAGTAGATCAGTTCCAGTAAAAGATTTTAATACAGGATAGTTAACTTTGGCAGACGACTTTATCCATATGACGGACGAAATACATTTAATACAGTCGCAAAATAGAATGACAATTGCACTAAATGACAATCAAATATCACTTGACATTTCACTATGAACTAATGACGCTAGCTCGCTCCTAGATCTGAAATACGATGATGCTGCTGTCAGAATGGCTATCACAGTGGGGCGAGCGGCGCTGCGTTCTGACGTATGTAGACTCCAATCAGCGGCGACGGACGGAACATCTTGAAGGCCTTTCTTCATCGACATCTGTCATTCGTGGGTGCGTCTGGCAGCGACTGGCTTTAGGTTGTGGTTCCGTCGTCAGGACCTCACTCATCACACGACACGACAATAATTACCTCTGTAGGTCCATCCTTTTAGAGATGATTACGGGACTTGGCTGTTCGATACACGATGTCAAATTAAACATCTACATCCATACTCCGCAAGCCATCTGACGGTGTGTGACGGAGTGTACCTTGAGTACCTCTCTCGGTTCTCCCATCTAATCCAGTTTCGTATTGTACGTGGAAAGAAAGATTGTCGGTATGCCTCTGTATGGGCTCTAAACTCTCTGATTTTATACTCATGGTCCCTTTGCGAGATATACGTAGGAGGGAGCAATATACTGCTTGACTCCTCGGTGAAGGTATGTTCTGGAAACTTCAACGAAAGCCCGTACCGAGCTACTGGGCATCTCTCCTGCAGAGTCTTCCACTGGAATTTACCTATCATCTCCGTAACGCTTTCGAGATTACTAAATGATCCTGTAACGAAGCACGCTGCTCTCCGTTGGATCTTCCCTATCTCGTCTATCAACCCTCTCTGGTACGGATCCCGCACCGGTGAGCAGTATTCAAGCAGTGGGCAAACAAGTGTACTGTAACCTACTTCCTTTATTTTCGGACTGCATTTCCTTAGGATTCTTCCAATGAATCTCAGTCTGGTATCTGCTTCACCGACGATTAATTTTATATGGCCATTCCATTTTAAATCACTCCTAATGCGCACTCCCAGATAATTTATGGAATTAACTACTTCCAGTCGCTGACCTGCTATACTGTAGCCAAATGATAAAGGATCTTTCTTTCTATGTATTCGCAGCACATTACACTTGTCTCCATTGAGATCCAATTGCCATTCCCTGCACCATGCGTCAGTTTGTTGCAGATTCTCCTGCATTTCAATACAATTTTCCATTGTTACAACCTCTCGATATACAACAGCATCATCCGCAAAAAGCCTCAGTGACCCAGTGAACTTCCGATATTATCCACAAGGTCATTTATATATATTGTGAATATAGCAACGATCCTACGACACTCCCCTGCGGCACGACTGAAATCACTCTTACTTCGGAAGACTTCTCTCCATTGAGAATGACATGCTGCGTTCTGTTATCTAGGATCTCTTCAATCCAATCACACAATTGGTCTGATAGTCCATATGCTCTTACTTTGTTCATTAAACGACTGTGGGGAACTGTATCAAACGCCTTGTGGAAGTCAAGAAACACGGCATTTACGTGGGAACCCGTGTCTATGGCCCTCTGAGTCTCGTGGACGAATAGCACGAGCTGGATTTCACACGATCGTCTTTTTCGAAATCCATGCTGATTCCTACAGAGTAAATTTCTAGTCTCCAGAAAAGTCATCATACTCGAACATAATCCGTGTTCCAAAATTCTACACCTGATCGACGTTAGAGATATAGGTCTATAGTTCTGCACATCTGTTCGACGTCCATTCTTGGAAAGGGGGATGATCTGTGCCCTTTTCCAACCCTTTGGAACGCTACGCTCTTCTAGAGACCTACGGTACACCGCTACAAGAAGGGGGGCAAGTTCCTTCGCGTACTCTGTGTAAAATCGAACTTGGATTCCATCAGGTCCAGTGGCATTTCCTCTTTTGTGCGATTTTAATTCTTTTTCTATCCCTCTGTCATCTATTTCGATATCTACCATTTTGTCATCTGTGCGACAATCTAGAGAAGGAACTACAATGCAGTCTTCCTTTGTAAAACAGCTTTGGAAAAAGACATTTAGTATTTCGGTCTTTAGTCTGCGATCCTCTGTTTCGCTATCATTTTGGTCACAGAGTGTCTGGACATTTTGTTTTGATCCACCTACCGCTTTGACATAAGACCACCATTCAGCTGTCTAGTTTCCAAACATCAAGGTTGTTTAAGTAATCGCTATAGCAAAAATCTACTAATACCAGTATTGCTGGCCCCTGTTTTGATCAGCACCGAGGTAGAATCTTTCTACACGTCGGTCAGGGGCCTGAAGATGGTGTAGTAAAACTTTGAAACTGGTAGCCAGATAAAACAAGTTTGAAACAGGGTGGCCGAAAGGTGTTTATTTTGACATCCCGACAACAATTAGGTCAGAGACGGCAGAAGACTTAGCAAATCAGTTGAACGGCATGGATTAACATCAAGGAAAACAAACGACGAGTAATGGAGCAGCACTAAATTAATCAGGTGATTCTGAGCGGAGTGGGTTAGGAATGATACACTAAACGTATTAGGTGAATATTGCTATTCAGGCAGCAAAATAACTACCAATGACCGAAGTAAGGAGTCCGCCCCCGGTAGCTGAGTGGTCAGGGCCCGGGTTCGATTCCCGGCTGGGTCGGAGATTTTATAGGCTCAGGGGCTGGGTGTTGTGTTGTCCTAATCATCATCATTTCATCCCCATCGACGCGCAAGTCGCCGAAGTGGCGTCAAATCGTAAGAATAGCACCCGGCGAATGGTCTACCCGATGGGAGGCCCTAGCCACACGACATTTCATTTCATTTCACCGAAGTAAGGAGAAAATAAGATGATACTGGGCCCTGACTGACGATTGAAAAAGGGATGTTTGTTAAAATCTAACACAAATAGAAGTGTTAAAAACTCTTTTCTGAAAGTACTTGTCCGAAGCGTAGTCTTACATGAATGCGAAAACTGGACGACAAGCAGTGCAGACGAGACAAAAGTAGAAATTTTTGAGATGAGGTGTTACAGAGGCAGCTGGAGATTAAATGTGTAACTGAAATAAATAATGAAAGGGCAATGAGTCGAACGGAGAGAAAAGAACTTCATAGCGCAACATCGCTGAAAGAAGAAGTAGTTTCATAGGACACATCCTGGGGCGACATACTTAATTTATTAATGGACTGAAGTACTGGGAGTAAAGACTCTTCACGATACAGGGGTACTATACTCAGACAAGCAGGTTCCTGCGTATGTAGGCTGGAGTAGTTACGCGGACATAAAGAGACTTAGACTAGCGTGGTACAGCTCCACCAAGCCAGTCTTCAGACACATCACCAAAATGGTTCAAATGGCTCTGAGCGCTATGGGACTTAACTTCTGAGGTCATTAGTCCCCTAGAACGTACAACTACGTAAACCTAACGAACCTAAAGACGTCACACAAATCCATGCCCGAGGCAGGATTCGAACCTGCAACCGTAGCGGTCGCGCGGTTCCAGACTGAAGCGCTTAGAACCGCTCGTCCACCCACATCAACAACAAGGAAAGCTTAAGACACTATTAAAAATGACGTCGCTGTTTAGTTTCCAATCCTTCCAAATACAAATACATGCTCCATCTCTAAAGAGCCCATGGTCGACCGAACGTCAAAGCGTAAGCTTCCTTCCTCCTTTCAGACTTTATTTCAGCCATGAGAGACGCTTTTCTGCCGATGTTCGTGGCGAGCTACTGACCCATATGCTATTCGTGGAATCTGTCCACCGATCCTTCCAACACTTTAAAGGTAGAAAATAGATGGCAGCCACTTCTCTCAGCATTTCTATGCCGACAGAGGTTGGACGAACGTTTATTCGATACTGATTCGATGGCAATGCTGACGACGAACATGGGCATCAAACACCGCGTCAGCTTCAGTGGAATTTTCGGAAGACGTTCCGAACTGGATAGCAGCTTCAGTATTCACATTGTCCATAGTCCAAGAGGGATGAGAAATTTTTCATAACACCGAATATATCCGATCAGAAACTAAGATTACAACGCCGATATTCCAAGAGTTTCGTGTGTTACAGAGAAATTGATCGTGTGTCGTAATTCTGACATACGGTTGGCAACTGTGCAGAGTTTCAGCCACCAGCCAACCGCAGCACTAGTTGTAGGTAAACACAAATGGCTACCCCTTTGGGAAACTGGTCTCACAAAGAAATCCGCTCAGTTATATGGTTTTTGCGGGCGAAACATGAAACCGCATCTGAAATTCACCAGCACTTGATACATGTTTACGGAGAGACCTTAACGTGTCGTCAGCATGCCGCAGAATGTTGTCGTAAGTTTGTGGCCGGTAGAGGAAACGTCACCGACGAGGGTCGCTATGGCTGATCCAACAAGGCATGCACAGATTTGAACACAGCTCACGCGAAGGAGCTGAGTCAGGACAACAGGAGGATCACGTTACAGCATATAACAGTAATACTGGGAATGTCGTTCGGGAACGTTCGTTAAGTTGTTCACCATATTCTGCAGTACCAGGAAGTTTGTTTCTGGTGAGTTCCACGAAATCTGTCCATCAAACATAAGAATAAGGTCATGGGGGTAAGTGTGCAACTTTTGCAACCGTTCTCCACGGAAGGAAACAATTTTCTTCACCGCACTGTCATGAGTGACGAAACAACGATCCGCCACTACACCCACAGCAGTGAGCTGTCGTCAGTCTAAAGGAAACACCCTTCTTCTCCAAATACAAAGAAGTTTAAAGTGACCCCTTCTGCCGGGAAGGTGAGGGCCACGATGTCTTGGGACAGCACGGTTGTCATAATAGTGCAGTTTTTGGAAAGAGTGAAGCAATGACCGCTGACCGATACTGAGAGATCTTGACATGAATGCGCCAAGCAACCACAAGGAAACTGGCCGGACTTCTCACCGAGGACGTATCTTCCTTCGCGGCAACGCCCGACCCCTTAGAGCCAAGAAGGCCACTACGCAGTTCGACTAAATTCGCCTACAGCCCAGGCCTCGCTCCAAGTGACTTTCACATTTTTCCTTAAGGAGGACCTAGGAGGCCGACGTCTCTCTTCAGACGAGAAGCTGAAACATTTTGCGACAACGTGGCTGAACCAACAGGGCAGGAATTTTACCATGATGATGTATTCAAATTTATCCTACGTCGTGGGAAGTGCCTAAACCGATATGGAGACTATGTCGGGAAATAACTTAATGTATGTGTTATCAGCTGGCTGTATTGTTTGTACGAAATAAGATGTACACATTTCACTGTAGGCTTTGTAATCTTAGTTTCCGAGCACCCCTCGTAGTTACGTATAATTCTATTGATTTCTCTACTCGTTTTGCAAATTATCGCAAGCACTGCAGACAGTAGGGTCTTTGTCCATTATACCTGAATTTTCGTATAGTAAAAGTTGATCGTGATGTATCACAACAGATAATTGCCTTAAATTATCCGCCTCTTTTCATATAAATCATTTTACTTATATTTACTTTCGCATTTTCCCTTTTACATATTATCCTCAGCATTGCTAACACTGACTGGATGTGAGAACCACATCCAGTGTGGGGCATAACTTTCATAACCAGGCGCGGCTCGTAATTCAAGGCTCTGAGGCGGAGCCGCCCCAAAATATATGTTAAAGTAAATTTCGCAAGAACATATTACAAAATTTAAATTATCAGGACGAATTTCGCACATTTCCCATTCCGATTAAAACAACGACGGTCAACGTTTTTGGAACTGTTCGTATCGATAGATGTTTTCCGAATGGTTAGTAGTGTTTAGGCTGCGCCTTGGAACGTCCGTAAGCTGCATGTAGTAGCGGTTTGGGGGGCGTGGCTTCTACATAGTACTGCTCTTTATGGGCGACCCATCATCATTTCATCCCCATCGACACGCAGGTCGCCGAAGTGGCGTCAAATTGAAAGGCCTGCACCAGGCGAACGGTCTACCCGATGGGAGGCCCTAGCCACACGACATTTCCATTTATGGGCGACCCAAAGGCTCAGAGCTTGCAGCCTAAGGGTGTCATACCAACCACTACACGTTTTTTCACGTTCCACTATCTATGTAATAAAGCAATGCAGAGTGGCCGAAACTTCGCTATCCAATCTCTGTCTCTGCACATCTCTACTACGCTTCGATGTGTCATTGATCGACGTTTAGTATTATTGTTTTGATAATGTTTTACATAGTTGTTTTGTTTCTACCATTGGCTATTTTATACACATTTAGAATAAGTTTGCAAATATCCCGCCAGAGTGCACTAGACTACCGTAACTACAGGCTCTCTAAACGTAACAGCAGTACTGTCATCTAGCGAGAGTTTCATAAGTGATTAGAGAACAAAGCGCGCGAAATTTGTCCCGTGACTACTTTCCTTGCTTGCTGATGCTGACTGCTTTTGTTGATATCTGGTGATATTAGCAAGTTTCTTTTTCGGAGTGTATTTTGCAAGATTTTAGTGAGTTTTACTTGCTTGTGAATATCTGCGACATACCGCGAGTGTGAAACCAGCGCAATATGAATTCAGTGTGCAATTTAATACGTAAAAACTTAGAACACGGCCATAGGATGCAAGTGAAAGAACTTGGTGCACCCAGACCCGATCTAACGATCAATCAAGAACAGAAACAGTGCAAATCTAGGCAAGGATACAAACGCAGTTTTAATAGAGCAATGTACGATGCAGCTGAGTGGTTGTGTGATTGTGAAGTGAAAAATGCATTTTTCTGTTTCACCTGTCTTCGTACAAATAGTACTGATAGTGCCTGGACTGAAACTGGTATCACTGACTTAAAGAATTTTCACGCAAAGTGAAAAAACATAATTCCAGCGAAAAACATTGAACTTCGAGGTTTGGAGGCAAACTACAATAAACGCCTTAAATTTAGAACTGAAAACACCAAAAATATTAAGCAGCCGCAAATTCATCGCATTAAAGATCTCTCCAAAACGCGTCTTTTCATATGATTTGCTTCAAAGTGTCAGAAAATGTAATGATGACATAAAAACACTAACCAAAGATTTTAACTCGAAGTTAGCTTCTAATGATATTTAATACCTGATTATAGAAGACACAGTACGTAAAATTATGGATAGAGAGTGATCTGCCCACCCCCCTCCCCATGAATTCTTAGTTGTTTATGTCAGACTAATCTGTAACGTAACCAGAGGTCTATATTGGCTCCGGCCGGCCGGAGTGGCCGTGCGGTTCTAGGCACTACAGTCTGGAGCCGAGCGACCGCTACGGTCGCAGGTTCGAATCATGCCTTGGGCATGGATGTGTGTGTTGTCCTTAGGTTAGTTAGGTTTAATTAGTTCTAAGTTCTAGGCGACTGATGACCTCAGAAGTTAAGTCGCATAGTGCTCAGAGGCATTTGAACCATTTTATATTGGCTCCGATTGATTAATACCGCAGCCTTCCCCAGTATAGAAACCAAGAGCCGCGCCTGTTCATAACCCAACCCCACAAAGCCGGATATGAGGGCACTGCTACATTTACTTTAAACGCTTTCTTTGTATGTAAAAAAAGCGATATGAACCAATTGAGCTATCACGGTTGATGTTCGAGACCCACAAATGTAATTTGTTTCGACCGAAAAATAATATTTTAATTGGTACTAATTGAATGAAACGTCGCTACAAATACACTGATAACTTAATGAAATAGATTGTCCTTACAGAACCGGCATATGCTATCTAAACTATCATCAAAAGCATCCAGACGATTATTGTGGAACATTAATATGAGGTGTGACCATTGTTCCCCTTTAGGACAGCCCCAAATCTGCTGCAAACTCTGAGGTATCTGAATGTCTGCGGAAGAATAGCAGTCTGTACTTCCTCAAGTGCTGAAACCAGAGAAGGTAGAGTTCGTGCCGGATACGGCAGCCATTGTGCAGTGACCAGTTTTTGTCCAAAGCACTGGGCGAGTTCATTCGCTTGTTCAGAAAAGGAGGCCGACAAGTATTTTTTACCTTTTCGCTGGTCAGAGATGACAGGAACAAGGCGCACGCCCCGAAATCTTTCTCAAACGATTTTGCAGAAACTATTCGGTATATAAATTTCACTTTCTGTCTACTTTTAGCTTTATATGTCAGGTCCATGATGATGTGTCCATCATGTCGTTAATGGTCATTGTTATTGTGATATTTACGTGGCAGTAAGACACTGCGCGAAATTCGGAAAAATTTGCAATGAAAAATAAGGGTCGCTATGATTTTGCGTTTGTTGCACGTTACATGATATGTTGTTGCGTATGAAATTTAGCTAACATATTGAATTTTTCTTTAGACTTGGATAGAGGTGTCTGTCTGTCACCAATTTCGAGCAAATTGATCTGGCGTAGCGGACTCATTTGCGATCGCGTTACGCTAGCGATAAAGCGAGAGTGAAATACCCATGACGTTTCTCATATTTCAGAAACCGTTTCAGATATCGAAATGAAATTTTGGCAAAATGACAGCACACAAAGAGAAGAGTACTTTGCCATATCGTTGTTATGTTGAACTTCATTATCTACTGTTATTACACTCATTACAGACTTTTATAATGAAAGAATGTAATTTTTAAGGGCTATCGATATCTCGTGAAACCTAGAGGTGCTGTTGGTTTTGGAACATAAGTGAAGACATTAAAAATTTTTTACACCGAGGATGTGCTTTCTCATTAACTACTGACCTTACTTTTGCTCAGTTCCTCACTTAATAAACTTAGTAAACCACTGTTTCAGAATCCTCTCACGATTGTCTCTGCACGACATGTTAATGAGGTGAGACTGTGTAAACTCCGCTGTGTTTTGGCAAAAGAAGCAAATTTTAACATGGCAACCAGAGAAATGTGTATGTTTTGCTCAAAATTCGCCACTCATGACTCACTCTTCTCTGAAGTTTACAAGCCAGGCGAAAATAAATCGTTGCATTGTTGGTGGAATACTTGTTAGATACTAACCAAAGCAGACACGATAATAGATCTCTTTGAACGGTCACCATAAAAGTGTGGGTGTGGAGGGGCCCCACTTAATATTTACGGAAAATCTGAGAGTAGGCTTTACTTTAGAACAGCACTTCTCCTCCAGCACTCGGCATTTCCCCTACGCCCGCCCGTAACCCCCCACCACTACCAGTCTCCCCATGTGTTCAAATGGCTCTCAGCACTAAGGGGACTTAACTTCTGAGGTCATCAGTCACCTAGAACTTAGAACTACTTAAACCTACCTAACCTAAGGACATCACTCGCATCCATGTCCGAGGCAGGATTGCAACCTGCGACCGTAGCGGTCGCGCGGTTCCAGACTGTAGCGCCTAGAACCGCTCGGCCACTCTAGTCGGCTCCCCACGTGTGCACTGGCGTCTGCGCATCTACCGACCATGGCATTCTGTTTGGATTATAGTGATGTTGAACACTTAGGTTTACATAACGTCTCATCCCGAGGCTGTTCTTTGGGTTCAGGTCGGAACTCTGGGCAGGTCAGTTCATTTCAGGAACGTCAAACAATTGCCTCACAGATGCTGCTTTAGGACAGGGGGCCTTGTCACACGCGATCGTCGTCTCCGAACTGCCACCCTAATGCATGCAGTAAACAATGCTGCAAAATGTGTTAGTATCCTTTCGTGTTTAGCGTTTTGTTATCCGCAATAAAGGTTCATACCTCACCGCGAAAATATCTCCATACCATAACACCACCTCCTCTGTAATTCAATGTCGGTCTGCACATCATTTCAGGTAATGTTCACCAGACGGTCTCCAAACCCTAACTCTTCCATCTGATTGCCACAGGGAAAAGCGTCATTCATCGCTCCAGATCACTCATTTCCAGTCGTCGTCCACCGCCCAGTGTCGCCTCTCTTTACACCACCTCAAGAGCCGTTTAGCACCGATTACACAAATGTGTGGCTTCTGCGGAGCTGCTTGACTGTTGTACTCCATCCATATTAAATCCTCACTAACAGTCGTGCTACATGTACTGTTGGTAGCACTTTGGAACCCCACGAATGATTCCTTCCACCGATTTTATGCGCAATGCTTGAAGGTCCCTGTCTGTCAGTACACGAGATCTGCTGGTTTTGATTTAGCTGTGGTTGTTCTTTAGCGTTTCCACTTCACTATCACATCAGTTGACTGGCGTCTTTGGAAGAGTTGATGGATTTCCTACTGAGGTGGCGTCCAATAACTAGTTCATGTTCGAAGCCACTAAGCTCTCCAGGCTGATCCATTCTGCTGTTCATGCTTCTCTACAACCTCTTATTATACTGATAGCCAGCCGCTGTGGACGAGAGGTTCTAGGCGCTACAGTCTGGAAACGCGCGACCGTTACGGCCGCAGGTTCGAATCCTGCCTCGGGCATGGATGTGTGTGATGTTCTTAGGTTAGTTTGGTTTAAGTAGTCCTAAGTTCTAGGGGACTGATGACCTCAGAAGTTAAGTCCCATAGTGCTCAGAGCCATTTTTTTTATACTGATGGGTCCGCCTCGCGTGACGTTCAGTGGTCAATTCTGCATTACACAAAGAAAGCTGTCTGAATGCTTTCCATCAGATGACATATGAATTGAATGCAATGTAAGTGCAGGGTGAAGAAAAATTCGCGCACTCTGGCTTTGCAGCGTGATTCCTCATATACTAGGAAGACAAAAGCGTCTGTCATAAAATTTCATCCTGTTTCCGGTAGTAAATGGACGTTAATAATTGGCAGTCTGGCAATACTGTAATCACATATCCAGTAACCACCTTTGCCAGGATGTAGGAGCTGTGCTGTGCGGTTGGTGCAATGGATAGCGTTTTGGGTTAGCAGGCTGATCGACAGTTCGACTTTCGGTCGAGACACATTTGCTTTTATATGGCATTTTCATTCTGCCATATAATACTGTAGTGCACACCATTTCTTAAGCCACACACATCCGACATTTACATAGTGCAGTGTTTTGAAACAATGAACAAAACAAAAACATGGTCAGAAAAGACAGACAGACAGTTGAAACAAATGACCAGTCACAGGGCAGAATAACTACAAAATCAGTATCGATTTCGGGATGCTAGAGATGATTGCACAGTTAAATAACTCATCATCTACTAGCCGTACTGCATGCAGTATGTCCGCTCAAATGTAACACATTAGCAACCAGTGACAATAATAATTTCCATATTAATGTCCGCTTGACGTTTACAAAAGAATACGTTGTCCTCAGAGCAGATGCTCAAAGAGACTCCCCCCCCCCCCCCCCCTGCACATCCAAACATTGCGCGATGCGCTGGGTCATACAGCACACGCACTATCATTTCTTCCACATTTGTCGACGGAGCAGAAAGCACGTGCTCTTTAATTGTTCCCACAGGAAGGAACCGAGGGGATTATGTCAGGTGAACGGGGAGGCCATACCACTGGACTTCCCTGTCCAAGCCGTTTCCCTGGAAATGTTCTGTCTAAATAACGTTGGACATTAATTCCAAAGTCTGTTGAAACCATAATCTCTGCCCAACATGAAATGGAACATCTTCCAGTGCGTTAGACTAATAGTTTGAGAGGAATGCATGATACTTTCGTGCAGACGACTGGTTAGGCAACAAATAGGGACCCAAACTCCTGTCTTCCGATATTCCGCTCCAGACGTTGATGCCTGATCCAACTTGATATCCAAGGTCGTGGGTGATTTGCGGGTTAACGTCACACCAGTGGTGGACATTGTGCATACTGAAGACATACTCACGAATGAACGCTGCTTTATCCGACCATATAACAGTGTTTGTGAAATCTTCGTTGGCTCCCTGTTGTTGTTGCAACCATTCGCAGAATTGCAGCCGCAGACGGCGGTGTGCAGGATGCAGGTGTTACCTTGAAGAATAATGATAGGCGTGCAGCCCATGCTCGTGCAGCACGTCAACGATAGTGCGTTGGAGGAACACAGCTGCGTTGCTACCTTACGTCTATTTCGCTGAGATTATTGGTGCATGACATCCAGAATAGCTTCCTCAGTAGCTGGAGTACGGCGCCACCGTGGACGACCTCTTTCAACCGATCGTGGATGGAGAACCTGTCTCCCGCAGGCGAAGCTCCTGAAGACGAAAAACATTTTTATGTGTATGACGTCAAGCAGGAAATCTAGCAGCATACTCAAGAGCGGCAACAACAACCCGGTTATCAAATGCACCAAGGACGAGAAGGATATCCACATATTCATCTTCTGTGTATGCCAAAGGCTGCCACACTGTTTTAGAATAACAAAAGAAGAAAATACGACATGTGTACAAATTTACATGGAGTCTGTCACGGACGCGTTACTCCAATAGCAACTAGTCCCTGTCTGATGAACAACGCATACAGTATAAACAGGTCACTAGGCGCAGCGTGCCGCTCCACATGACGCGCATCACCTCTCTTACAGCTTTTGTTCTGCGTGATTCATCCTGACACTGCTAATTGTGAAATACTCGTTTTCGAATTACACTATTTCCCTAACGGTAATAGACGTGATGTTTCCTCATTTCCATGGATAATAATAATAATAATAATAATAATAATAATTGGGACTGATGACCTCAGATAAGTCCCATAGTGCTCAGAGCTAATAATAATAATAACAGTAACGCATGGAGATGCTTAATAAACAGCATGCGCTTATCAAACGCAAGGAATAATTAGTGGTTCCATGGTGAGAGTACGTACGAATGGTAACCGAGTTTGGGAATTATTTGCAGAGCACGTTGATAGCCCTGCTGGTGGCGTAGGAGCCAAACGAAATGTAATGGACATGAAGTTGGCAAGATTAATACTTAGCACTACTCGATGTGACCATAGGGGGGGGGGGGGGGGGGGACGACTCAGAAAACAGGTTTGAAATCTAGTAGATGCAGTGGTGTGAAACAATTCGCCTCCACTACGTATAAAAGCCTTCTTTAAGAGCTGACCAATGACAACGATTGTACTTCCTTTTCTGTGTTCGTAGTATGTAAGCGCAAATGTTTTCTAGGAGATAAATCGCTGTTTGACGATTGAGACGCCAGATACCGTAATACACAAACTATATTTAAAAAATGAAAACAAATACACCTTGATGAATAATAGAACCCTCGACCTCCTGCATGCTAACCCAAAACGCTATCTACTGCACCAGCTGTTCAGAACTACTGCCGCCCTGACAGAGGCAGTTACCGTGTATCTGATTACATGGTTGCCAGCTTGCCAATCTTTAACGTTCACTTACTGTCGCAGATAGGTGCAGGAAGAAATTTTGCGAGAAACTTTTTTGTATGGTTAGTATGTGAGGAATCATGCTGTGAAGTCCGAGTGTGCGAATTTTTCTTCACCCTGTATAACCACATTCCGATAAACTTTTATTTTAACATTTATGTAGTCACCTTCGTTTTTGTATGTTTTAGCCCTTCCATCCGCATATAAGTTTAATTTAGTCAATATATTCTATTACGAGTATAAACATGATTTCCATGTGAAGAGATCCAGAAATATGTAAGAGTTCCCGATTTCTACTTTCATCCAGTTAACGATTCTCAGTTGGTCTTCATCGTCATTTGAAATTCTACAGAGATAATTAGATTAATAAAACAATTCGTACTTCTGGCATGGGACTTATTTAGCGACATAAGATTGACGTTACAAGCTACCATAATAGAAGAAGGTGCCTCAGCAGGATTGGAATAGTTTTGGAAGAGCTTTTCATTGAGTTACGGCAGTTGGGAGGGACGATTTCAGATCATGCTCAAATGTAAATGTCAAGTGACTAGGGCCTGTCTCCTGTCGGTAGACCGTTAGCCGGGCGCAAGTCTTTCGATTTGACGCCAAATGGTTCAAATGGCTCTGAGCACTATGGGACTTAACATCTGAGGTCATCAGTCCCCTGGAACTTAGAACTACTTAAGCCTAACTAACCTAAGGACATCACACACGTCCATGCCAGAAGCAGGACTCGAACCTGCGACCGGAGTGGTCGCCAGGTTCCGGACTGTAGCGCCTAGAACCGCTTGGCCACCCCGGCCGTCATTTGACGCCAATTCGGCGACTTGCGCGTCGATGGGGATGAAATGATGATGATTATGACAATACAACACCCAGTCTCTGAGCGGAGAAAATCTCCGACCCAGCCGGGAATCGAACCCGGGACCTTAGGATTGACATTCTGTCGCGCTGACCTTTTTTTTGCATTTTGTACGTTATGGTTCGTTAAATTTGCTCGTTGCGGACGCCACATGACATTCGTTGAAGTTCGTTGTTGATCCTTTTAATCAGTTTTTTTTTTATTTTATTACAGAGAGCAGCCAGCTCTCTGAGCGAACACGCCGAGCTACCGTGTCGGCCCACTCTGCTACCGGGGGCGGACAGAACATGCTGAACATCGTCAATTCCGATTAGTAGTCTAATGACAACACTAACAACGGCACTATTTAAGTGGAGTAATATCTTTTTATTTTGTGCTAAGTGAGAACAAAGCAATATCTTTTTATTTTGAGCTAAATAATAACAAAATATCAGGAAAAGTTTTTGTTTGTTTTTCAGTTCTCAGCATCATCTCAAACGTCAAATGTAGCCGTGAACCTGCAATCTCGGACAAAACAAAACAAGTATCAATGTCACCACGAAAGTTGGGATTCAGACGTTGTGGATGGGGGCGCGCTCTAATGCCAGTTACAGTGCCTGACGAAATGAAGGAAGAAAGTTGGGGTTTAACAACCCATCGACATCGAGGTCATTAGAGACGGAGCACAAATTCGGATTGCGCCAAGGATGGGGAAGGAAGTGGGCCGTGCCCTTTAGACGGAAACATGCCGGCATTTACCTGGAGCGATTTAGGTAAATCACGTGAAAACTAATCTGGATGGCCGGACGCCGATTTTGCCCATCATCCTCCCGAATGCGAATCAAGTGTGATAACCAATGCGCCACTTCGCTCGCTGTCTGATAAAAAACAAGTGAAGCATCCAGAGGGGAGGAAAAACAAAAGAAAGTTCTCGGATTGAAAGGGTGTTTGATGTTACTTCAGTGTTTACAAAATCGAGATAAAATTATAAATAACTTCGCAGTTTGAGCCCAGTTATGGGTATCACGTTGTATCCCCTCTTGCATGGATACATGCATTGGTTCAGCCTAGAAGGGTGTCATACAGCCACTGTATCCTCTTCTGAGGCAAGTCGGTCCACAACTTTTGTTCCTTGATATCCTGGATACTGACACCGGGGTGCAGCAGATGTCTGAGCTGGTCCCACACACGTTCAGTTGGGGATAGACCTACGGATCTTGCTGACCACGCAAGTACTTCAACATCACGCAGGTATCGCGTAGAGACACGTGCCATGGGTGGAAAACCATTGCTCTTTTGACAAATGGCACCACGATAGTTTTGTAAGAGGTAACACATTAAGAGGCATAATGGCTGCAACGTAGCTTTTTGCCTGAAACCATAGCCGATGGCCCCACACACCGAGACGCCAGGAGTAACACTGCAGTGCCCCTCCAAAACATTGGAAGGATGGGATCCCTTCCCAGATGCCATCATACTCGCCGAGGATGGTCATCTGTGGTGGTGCAGAATTGCGACGCCCTTCACCACCTGTCCACGCTTACCGGTCACACCACCATTCCAAACGCAGCCGTTCGTGCTGTGGTGTTAGAGACAGACTACGCATGGGACGGTTATTCTTTCATCGGTTGCTAGAGTTAAGGGGAGGTTTACTATCTTTGGCCCGAAAAAGCATGTTCTTTGAGATTTTTTACGGGATGTGTTATAGATATCAGTGTCAAATTTGGTCAACATGTTTATTGATATTCCCTCAACAAACTGGAATTTTTTCGACCGGAAATGTCGAAGAGCAAAGGCGGAAGTGCCGTCGGAATGAAACAAAATTTCGATGTAGACCTCCACGCGCGGTGTGTCACAGGTCAGCTGGTTCGTCTGAAATCAAAATTGAGTTGACGTTAGCGAAGTATATAAGATTCTTTAGGAGTTGTACCTCGCTTAAGTTATTTGGACAATAGGAAACAAAATGGCGTCCATCTGAAAAAATAGGTTTTTTTATCGATTTTTGGACTTCGTCGACCAAGTAAAAATATTTATAGTTGTTGGATCGGAATAAAAGTAGTACGACTCCTAGACAATTTAGTTAGCTTCGTCGGAAATAAAGAATCATGCCAATAGGTTCATTAGTTTTGAAGCTACCATACCGCGCGATAAAAAAACGTCATTTCGAGAAAAACGCGTTTGAAGTTTTGACTACATATAAATGCAATATTATGCAACGTGAGTTCAATCTGCTATTCCGGATCGATAAACTAGTCCTTCCTCTTCCTCATTGAGGGCGTTCTGCTCGGTCTGGGCCATCCTGCGCTGCTCCAGAGCCGCTCGTACGGTCGGTGACAAGCGGTTTTCGGCCGCTTGAATCCGGTGGCCGTCCGAATGCTTGGCAAACTGCGTTGAATAGAGTCCCAGGGTGACGTCCATCGTTCTCATGGTCTTCAGAATTGCTGCATACCCTGCTCAGTGCCAGGAAAGTCGCAATCTCCACAGTCTTCGCACCAGAATGCAAATGCTTGGGGGCTAACTTCCAAACACACGCGTTCAAACTTTCATTTGAATTTTGTGTGTTTCCTCCAAAGCACCGGTACAATAACTCGTCCTGCGAAAGGAAAAAACTAATGCGTAAAAAAGACCGATTTCAAGCAGGTGCATTTTTTTGTTCAACCGCGAATAACAAACATTTCCGTTCCGTATTCGGAAAAACCGTTACAATGTGCTTCGTGCACAATACATCGATTCTCCCTTGGAGGTGATTAGATGTGGCCGATTCGAACCTTGACGGTGAGTAGAACCGCATGGGAACGCGAGGGAAGACAAACATTGGGCAACTGTCACATTCGAACGCCTGATGAATCCGTGCCGGCCGCTGTGGCCGAGAGGTTCTAGGCGCTTCAATCCGGAACCGCGCGACTGCTACGGTCGCAAGTTCGAATCCTGCCTCGGTCATGGCTGTGTGCGATGTCCTTAGGTTAGTTAGGTTTAAGTAGTTCTAAGTTCTAGGGGACTGATGACCTTCAGATGTTAAGTCCCATAGTGCTCAGAGCCATTTGAACCATTTTTTTGATGAATCCTATATTGTTCGATTCGACTTGCCGGCCAAATGGAGACCCGCAGTGAGGCTGAAAACACTGTCTCACACGAGTACGCAACATCTCTGTGTGCTTCACAAAGATAACTCACCATCTGAAGTATTCACGACCCTCATAAACCTACCAGGCCTGATGGCAACACGAACAACACTAAATCATACTGGTAACTGTCCTGCCCTTCACAGAGAATTGTAACTCTATTCATTTACAGTCCTGTTGATGGTGTGTACGTGCTGGTTCGTAGGTTGTTTGATTTGGCGGAGGTGAGCAAACAGCGAGATCATCGGTCCCACCGGATTAGCGAAGGACGGGGAAGGAATTCTGCCCTATCCTTTCAAAGGACCGCTCCCGTATCTGCCTGAAGCGATTTAGGGAAATCAAGGAAAACATGAATCAGGGTGGATGGCCAGAAGCGGGTTTGAACCTTCATCCTTCGGAATGCGAGTCCAGTGTGCTAACCACTGCGCCACCTCGGTCGGTGTTGACATTTGATCATCTATTCTAGGTGCTTCACTTTTTTGTCACGGAAAGTATCTTTTCTAAACGCGATACCCTGCGGAAGACACTAAGTTTATGAAAGCAAAATATTATTTGAGTGTTACACATACAAAGAAAAAGCGTTACTGCTCTTAAATAAGAACATAAATTGCTGTATACCTTATATGTTTCTGCCGCAAGAAACCACGATGATTAAGGGATATTAATCTTATGAATTACTGTTGTAAGATTAATAATAATCATTAAAAATTGTGACTGGAGAGAAACATACAACCTTAATATAATACAGTCAAAGAAAACCGCTTTTCCTACATGGTAAACGTCTTTAAAAATACGTTACGAAAAATTTCAATAATTAAGTCAGATCTGCTGTGGACGGCAACCACAGTTCTCTTACGCTATGTTTTTTGGCAATTATAAACGGAACGACTCCCAAATAACATAACAAAAGGCTATTTTATGTACTGTCCTATAAACTTTATTGCTCTGTTAGAATGTATACATTTTCCCGAGCATATAAATGCTGATGCTTTGGAATGTTTATACGACATATGTCCTATTGTTTCAGTTGCCAGCCACGTGTAGAATAACTTTTACGCACGACCTTTGATAGAAACTTCCATTATGAATTTTTATGTAGCCACAAAATTCTACTACTACCTGAGAAATTACCGACCTGCTGTTAAAGATAGATGGCCGCCCGTGAGCACCCCCCGTGTCCCCTGTTCATACGACTTAAGAGCATGAATGTTGTTGACGTTCCGCCCACTGTGAGAACAGGTCGATACATACTCGACGCAAACGTAGCGGAACGAAAAACAATGTCACCGTCAAATGGAGGTGTGTTCATGTGGGCGGGACCTGAACACGCCACTTCACTTAGCCTAGTACCCAAAGGTGAAAGCGTGGCTAAGAAACGAAAAGTCAGAATACAATTTCAGAATAAAGGACACAAAAATGACGGGATTTAATAGCATAGATATTCTTTAAAAAGGATTTATGGTAAATTCTCTACGCTGCTGCAAAGTGAAAAAAAATAGGAAAAGTAAAGTCCGAACATTCCAAAACATCGACACTTGCTTACCCAGGAAATATATACATACAAACAAATCAGATTAGTATAGACAACAAATAGAAGGCAATAAATTACTTCTTTCGATTATGTGTGTTTTCTTTCGAAGTACCAGATAACGACAAAAACAACTACGTCTTCCTTCGTTCTGTCCAAAGTAACGTCTTTTTATTAATGAGACTCGTTACACCAGTTGATGTTATTATTTATGTACGGCGCTAGATTTTTTCATTGTCCCTGTATTGTGGAATCTAAATCTCTTCTCGCTTTCAAATATTTGGTATTTTTAGTCGAAGAACACTCATGCGAAAAACACCTAAGTTCTCGTAGAGCTTACGCAAAGTATCACGAAAACAAAACGAACAGTAGAACAAAGATTTATAAAACATTAAAAAAATCCATCACTATAAAATGAGTGAACGCGTCAAGAATAGTTTTAAGCTCGCCGTAGCAGACGACGCAACGATTACCTCCGCCCATACACCCCCCACCCCCCCACCACCACCCCTTGCCCCCTCCCTTACTAACTTCAATGTCGACACTTCATTCCCGAAAACTCTTTACATTGACTACCTTCTCCGTTGATGATGTGTGTCAGTTTAGCTGTTTGAAAATCACTGTAGATTGTTTTCATGTTCCATTCCGTGGCGTCCTGCATGAACCGATTGTACTGAGACTTCCTCCAAGTCAACCAGCATGGATACCGAAAATAGTGGGCGTGTGGAACCAACTAGCAGTTTTCTCGTATGGCATACCGGAAGACTTGTAATAAGGCAACGAAGTAGAAGCAGTATTTCTTGTCTTCCGAAGAGATTACTAAGAAAAGTAATATCATGTAAAGTATAAAACAATATATGTGATTGAACTGAAGGTTTCTCGGTAGGAAGGATGCAGCTTGTCACCTTTATTGAGGAGTCATCGACAGACATAGAAGTAACTTCAGGTGCCCCAGAGAAGTGTATTGGGGACCCATCAGTCACCTCAAACGTATTGCAGATGAAGCAATTGCCTATTATTAGGTGCAATCTGAAAAAAAGTACAAGTATCCAATCAGATCTTGATAAAAATAAAAGTGGTTCGAAGACTGTCACCTTGTTTTAAAATGCAAAGAAATGCAAAACTGTGCACTTCACAAAAATACGAAGGTGTAACAATTTGTAGGGAAATGAAATGGAATGTTCACAGAGGCTCAGTCGTAGGCAGACTTCGGTTCATTGGCAGTATACTGGTAAAAATGCAGTGATTGGCTCACAGAGTTCCTGCTGAAAAACTTAAATTAGAAGACACTTGAAGATCGTTTATCTCGCGAAAGCCTACTAACAAAATTTCCAAGAATCAATACTTCAGCCCCCTACGTGTCACTCCAGAAAGGACCCCGAAGAGAAGGATACATCAAATAAAGCGCGAACACAGGCATTTAAGCAGTCGTTCCTTCTCCTCTCCGTACTGGTATGGGAAGAATAACGTGTGGTACGATGTTAAGTACCCTCTGCCTTTACTTCATAGTGTTTTGCAGAGTACGTATGTGGATAAAGAGTATCCGTCTTTGGGCGAAACGTATTAACTGTTTAAAGGAGAAAAATGCATTAAATGAAGCAGATGGAAGGGAATACAAACTCTACAGAATGAGATTGACAGAAAGTGAAAAATGGCTAAGAAGGATTGGCTAGAGAAGAAATGTAAGAATTTAGATGCATAGGGGAAGACCGCCTACAGGCAAATTAAAGAAGCCTTTGGAGAAATAAGAAGCAGCCGTATGAACTCAGATGGAAAACCACTCGTAAGCAAAGAAAGGAAAGTTGAAAGTTGGACGGAGTGTATAGAGCCTCTATATAAGGGAGATGAACTTGCAGAGAATATTATAGAAACAGAAGAGGACGTAGATAAAGATGAGATGGGAAAGATGATACTGCGAGAAGAATTTGACAAAGCACTGAAACATCTTACAAGGGGAGGCCGCCAATTGTGAAATTCAGATCAGATTCATACTGCGCATAATAAAAGCTCATGGCCAGAGGTGTAATGTGGCAAAGCACCAAGATGCACTTCTCAGCCGTTGTTGAGAAAATCGACAGCTAAAAGAAACCGTTGCGGAGAAATACTCTCTACGCTTAATAATTTTCTACAGCGTCGTGGCGCAGCGGTAAGAGCTCGGGTTCGTAGTCCGAAGGTCGCCGGATCGAATCTCGCGTCATGCAGATTTTTTTTTTTTAGTATTTGTTTTTTGTAATTCAAATGTGTGTGTGTATATACACACACACACACACACACACACACACACACATATATATATATATATATATATATATATATATATATATATATATGTGTGTGTGTGTGTGTGTGTGTGTGTGTGTGTGTGTGTGTGTGTGTGTGTGTGTGTGTTAAATTCCCAGCAATCAGTTGCAATAACTATGCATATAATAAGTTGTTGAAAGTCGTTTGTCTTGGAAAAACTGGCGACTTCGAACATCATTATGTTTTCCACAAACAAAGTTGTATTTCACAAATGTTATTAATTGTCTTCATAATGTTAACCATGTATAGTTAACGGAAGACGTAGAAACGATATTCCGAAACGAATAAGTATAGCGTAAGTCAAACGTTCGAATTAGAATAGAGACCCCACGAACACAAATTTGCTGTGGCAAGTATGAAATATAAACTCCGTTACTCGCTCGTTACACTTGAAGAACAGATGCTGAATGGGCCGAAACGAGCCGCCTTATAACAGCGTAGTTGCCTGCTAACTTCGAAAGAAGGTAGATGCGACCCCTAGCGCAACTTATAACATCGTCGAAAATCATTGCGGACGTGAGAGCTTTGGTACACCCTGTTAAACAAACGGAAAAATGGAAGCGGTACAATTGGAGAGCGACCCGCCTTCACCAACATGCATAAGCAATTCATTAATATTGCATGGCGCGAGATTCGATCAGGCAACCTTCGGATTACGAACCCGAGCGCTTACCGCTGCGCCACGACGCTGTAGAAAATATTTAATCGTAGAGAGTATTTCGCCGCAACGGTTTCTTTTAACTGTCGATTTTCTCGACAACGGCTGAGAAGTGCATCTTGGTGCTTTGCCACATTACATCTTTGGCCATGAGTTTTTATTATGCGCAGTATGAATCGAATCCGAATTTCACAATTGGCGGCATCCCCTTGTTAGTCGAAACAAGGCTCAGGGAGTAGACGACATTCCTTCAGAACTGACAGCCTTGGGAGAAACAGCTGTCGGGAACTATTCCATCTCGTGTGCAGGATGTATGAGACAGGTTAATACCGTCAAACTTCAAGGAGAAATTAATAATTCCAATTCCAAAGAAATAAAGTGCTGACAGTTGTGAATGTCATCGAACTATCAGTTTAATAAATCATGGCTGCAAAATACTAACACGAACTCTTTACAGAAGAATAGGAAAACTAGTGGAAGCCGACATCGGGGAAGATCATTTTGGATTCTGGAGAAAAGCAAGAACACGTGAGGAAATACTGTGACTTATCTCAGAAGACAGGTTAAGGAAAGAAAAACCTACGTTTACAACATTTGTAAACTTAGAGAAAGCTGTTGACATTGTTGACTGGTATACTCTCTTTGAAAGTCTGAAGATAGCACGGGTAAAACACACGGAACGAAAGGCTGTTCATAACTCGTACAAAAACCAGACGGCAGTTACAAGAGTCGAGGGGCATGAAAGGGAAGCAGTGGTTAAGAAGGGTGTGAGACAGGATTCTCGTATATCCCCAATGTTGTTCATTCTCATCACAGGGCAAGCAGTAAAGGGAACCAAAGAAAAATTTTGAGTAGGAAATAAGTTCAGACACAGGAAATAAAAACTTTGAATTTTGATCATGACATTGTAATTCTGTCAGAGACATCAAACGACATGGAAGAACAGTTGTATGGAGTGGACAGTGTCGTGAGAGAAGCATATATGATGAAAATCAACAAAGCCAAACAAGGATAATGTAGTGTAGTCGAATTACGCTAGGGGATCTGAGAGAATTAGATTAGGAAATGAGACTTTTAAAGCAGAAGATGAGTTTTGCTGTTTGGGAAGCAAAATAAATAATGATGGCCGAAGCAGAACACAAAACATGCCACCCGAACAGACCTTGAATGCCCAATGGTACCGATCGGCCGCCGTGTCATACTCAGGCCTAAGGTGTCGCCGGATGCGGTCACGGAGTGGTATGGGCCAGCACATCGCTCTCCCTGCCATTGTCAGTTTTCGTGACCGGTGGCCGAAGTAGAGAGGATATAAAATGTAGATTGACAATTGCTAGAAAAGCGTTTCTGAAGAAAAGAAATCTGTTAACGTCGAATACAGATTTCAGTGTGAGGAACTCTCTTCTAAAAGTGTCTGGAGTGTAGCCGTGTATGGAAGTGGAATATGGACGACAAATAATTTAAACAAGAAGAGAAAAGAAGCTTTTGAATTGTGGAGTTACAGAAGAGTGCTGAAGAGTGGGTGGGTATCACGTAATTAATGAGGAGGTACTGAACAGAATTGAGGAGTAAAGAAATTTGCTGTACAACTTAGGACTTGATAGGACAAATTCCGAGACCTCAGGGGATCGCCAATTTACTACTGGAGGGAAGTTTGCGGAATAAAAATCGTAGGGAGAGACATAGAGATGAATACAGTAAGCATATTCAAATGGTTCAAATGGCTCTGAGCACTATGGGACCTAACTTCTGAGGTCATCAGTCCCCTAGAACTTAGAACTACTTAAACCTAACTAACCTAAGGACATCACACACAGCCATGCCCGAGGCAGGATTCGAACCTGCGACCGTAGCGGTCGCTCGGCTCCAGACTGTAGCGCCTAGAACCGCTCGGCCACCTCGGCCGGCTATAAAGCACATTCAGAAGGATCTAATATGCAGTAGTTATTCGAAGTGACGAGGCTTGGACAGGATAGCGTAGTGTGGAGAGCTGCATCAAACCAGTCTTCGAAGTGAAAACAGCCATTCCGTTCAGACTTCCAGTCTGCAGTCAGCCAACGTACCCTACGCCCTTGTCTCTCCGCCTTTAAAAGTCGCAGAAAAGCTCTTCCTGTCATAAAAGTACACGACACATCCCCGTCGGCCAAATCGGCCGGGTCATCCCTAAGACCCTCAAAGTCGCAGCTTCCCGCAGAGCTCGCACTTGCCTTCCCGGAAGGCACACCCGACGTCGGCAGCGATGGCTTTGTCGACGGGGAGACACGATGTCTCCCTAGGGAGGCCCACTGACCAGCTCGGCGACGGTCGTAAAGATTTACCTCGCACAAGTCCGACATCGCTTTCGATTCACTTCTCGACCTCTTCCCCTATAGAAACACTTCAGATCCACTTAAGATTGTACTTTGGAAATGTAATTCACTAAAATGAAATGAGTACTAAGCAACACTGTTTTCAGGAAAAATATTTATGCAAAGTATACACTGCATTGATTGTACGACGGTAGTTTGAAAAGTTCTCGGTATCATCACTAGAGGTCAGCGCTAGCGTAACGAGTTGTTCAGGTGATGTTCATAGGATTTTTGCCTGTAAACACGTGCCACGTCAGTGCTCTTGGAAGAGAGCTGTGGCGGTGACGTGGCTCTGTTGTTGTTCCCGCGTAGCGATTTACGAAGATGGCAAAAATCGAGATTCGAGCAGAGATTAAGTACTTCGTAAAGAAAGGTATCAAAGCAAAGGACATTCATGCCGATTTCCAGAATACACTGGGGACTCTGCTCCTTCATATTCAACTGTTTCCAAGTGGACATATGAAGATGATGATCCGCGCAGTGGTCGGCCGATATGTGTCACTACGCATGAAATCATTGCAAAGTGCACAAAATGGTCATGGAGGTTCGCCAATTGCAAGTGCGTGAAATTGCTCACGCTTGCCAGATGTCATCTGAAAGGGTACATCACATTTTAACTGAAGAATTAGAAATGAAAAAATTGCCTGCATGATGGGTGCCGTGACTCTTTACGCTGGATCAAAAACGCATGAGAATGGACATATTGGAACAATGTCTGGCCCGTTTTAGGAAAAACGAACAAGATTTTTTGATCCGGTTTGTGACCACAGATGAAACTTGGGTGCACTACTCTACCTCACAGACAGAACAACAGTCAAAGCAGTGGAAACATGCTGATTCTCCGCCACCAAAGAAAGTAAAGACAATTCCTTCGGCGGGAAAGGTCATGGCATCAGTGTTCTGGGATGCGAAGGGGATTCTGTTTTCAGATTCATCTCCCCACTGGGCAAACAATTACTGAAGACTACTATGCTAACCTCCTGGACAAATTCCAACAAAAGATACGCGAAAAAAGGCCAGGTTTAGCAAGGAAGAAAATCATCTTCCATCAAGACAATACAAGGCAGCACACAAGTGCTGTCGCCATGGCAAAATTACACGAACTAAGGTGTGAACTGTTGCCACGCCCTCCTTATTCAGCTGATATGGCTCTGTCAGACTTCCAAAACTGAAAATTTTTCTTGGTGGCGAAGATTCACTTCAAACGAAGAATTGATAGCAGGGGTGACAACTATTTTGCAGGCCTGGAGGAAACTCATTTTCGAGGTGAGATCAAGGCACTGGAACATCGTTGGACCAAGTGCATTAATCTCCAAGGAGACTACATTGAAAAATAAAAAAGGTTTCAGCGAAGTAAGTGCTTTTTTCTATTCCATTTCGAGAACTTTTCAAATCACACTCGTACATTACAAGTAAAAACTGTTCGCTGGATTGGGCTTGAAACTAGATCCCTGGGTTTCACGGAGAGTGAAGCGTAGAATTCAGTCGGTGCCTTTGTGCTTGGATGGTATATGAAAGAAAAGGGTTCGAGCTAGGATCCCGGGCCGATATCGATTTTTAGCTTGTCACATACAATCAAGACTGTTTATGTATGAATAAACTTTCTTCATTTAAATGTCGGTGGCTAAGTGGTTGAGTGTCAGACTAGAAATTCCACAGGTCCAGTGTCTAAGCCTCAACCCCACTACGATTTTTTATGTGACCAACGCTTTCTTCCTCTCTAGCAGAAATTTGTTGACGCGAAAGTGCCAGATTATACCGACGTTGAACTCTAGCCCTACCCCTGACTTGGTAAGTCAGGTCCCAAGACGGAGGAAGTGGAAGGAATATCACCTCTGAATACCACCTTATCTAACAAAGCAGTGTGGTGTTATAACTAATCTTCAACTGACGACAGCTTCACACTTTTCCTTTAACTGTAACTAATGAAAATAAATTGGATCGTAGGAAAAAATCATATTTCAGCTTCCCATCGTCGACGGGTGGTTAAGTAGGAAACATAAATTGCCTGAGGCTGAAAATAAACGGTCTTCATTTTATTATATCGTAGTTGATATCCAGGCTTTATCTTCATCATTAGATGTACCTGTCGTAAGCAGGGTGGCTAGAAACAGTCTGAAAAGCTTCTAATGGTGTCGCAGGTGAGGTTGCACTGGGAAATAATTGTTAAGAAAAACATTCGATGCGTTGCGCCGTTTCCAAGTTATTTAGCATTGTAGTTAGCCAATCAGATCGTTGCGTACAAACGTTCAAGCGACGTGCCACAGTTGGTGTCGCCAAATGTGTTCCTTCTTTGGTTTCTCCAAACAGAACAAACGTAGCTTTTGCTGACCCACATTAAATTTATTACGTCCAAAAAAGTACCTTTTAACTGGTAATGAACATTTGAAAATTGGTAATTCACGGCCCCACAGATGTCTGTGCATTACCGTATTTTAGCGCTTGCAAGTGCTTGAATTTGCTTGCACAAGAACCTGATTGGCTAACTTCAATGCTAAGCAGCTCGGAAACATCCCAACGTACCTTTTTTTTCTCTTTTTTTGATTTTACAAACATTTCTCAGCACAACCTCCCCTGCAAACGTTTACAAGATTTGCAGACTGTTTCTGACCACCCTGTATACATCGAATCAGTATGTGGTATGTTCATGTTAGGACCATGTACTACTGACATCAGTTATCCTTCAATTAATCTGCAATCAGCCGCGGGTTGCGCCTCTTTGTGAGTGGTGCTTTAGGCCCCTAGTTTGACAGTGCACGTTATTGAATGATAATACACTGACGGAAAAAATAAATCGCACCTCCAAGATGGTGTTGCGCAACATAAACGGAAGTTGGGAGGCTATTTCCACATCTGAAAGATGACTTCCCCTCAAATTTCGCACCAGGTGCATAAGCTAGAGCTAGTAGCGCCACCATGAGGGAGCAAATCAGGTTTGCTTTAAATACAGGCTGTAACGGTCGTGAGCGTTAGTTACCTTTGAGTTTGGACGTTGTGAGTTGACGTAAGTCTAGAAAGCCTTCAAGGCGACAAAGACATCAACATCAACATTTCACTGAGTTTGAACGAGATCGTGTAACAGGGTTAGGAGAAGCGTGATGTTCCTTCTGTGATACTGCAATAAAGGCTTGGTAGGAATGTAGCCACTGTACATGGTTGCTGGCAGCGGTAGTCACAGGAATATACTGCCGTAAGAAGACCAGTGACACAACGAACTGTTACAAGTCGGTTACGTCAAGGAGAGCTCCGAGCCAGACGCCCTGTATTGTGCATTATTCAAATGGCCTCAAACCACTACCATTTACGACTTCAGTGGTGTCATTCGAGAGCTCACTGGAGGACAGGGTGGAGGTCTGTTGTGTTTTCTCTTGAAGGCTTCTTCTGCCTCGGTGCCAGTGATGACCGAGTGTTGGTTACAAGGGCTCCAGCTGAGGGCCCGCAATAAACCTTTCTGCGATAATCACACTGGACTTACACCTGGAATTATGGTCTGGGCGCACCATGAAGCATATTCGTACGCACTCTGGTGATTCGGCCTGTTGTGCTGCCATTCATGAACAGCTTTCCAGGGGGTGTTTTCCAACAGGATAACGCTCGCCCGCGTACCTCTGTTGTAACCCAACATGCTCTACAGAGTATCGACATGTTGCCTTGGCCTGCTCATTCATCAGACCTGACTCCAGTCGAGCACGTATTGGACATCATCGGACAACTCCGGTGCCATCCACAGACACTATCAACCGTCTCTGTATTGATCGACCAAATGCAATAGGCATGAAATTCCATCCCACAAACTGACATCTGGCACCTGTACAGCACAATGCATTTACGTTTGCATGCTTGCATTCTACATTCTGGCCGCTACACCGGTTATTAATATACCAGCATTTCTCATTTGCAATGGCTTATACTGCGCATTTATTAACCTGTGATCTTGCAATGTTGATCACTTAAATACGTTATCTATACAAATGTATTCCCGAAATTTCATTATCAAGATTTTTATTTTTGAAGTAGTGATTTCTTTCTGTCAGTGTAGTTGGTAGTAAGAGATTATTCTAACATGAACATACTGCACATAGAGTGCACACGTGTGAATCAGGTAATCTGATGATGAGATTAGAAGCCTCAGAATCTATCAAGGTATAATAAAATTAAGACCATTTAATACCTAACTGCTTTTCCTACTTACCAAAAAATCTACTCCGCAATCCACAGTACGATGCGTGGCGGAGGGTACCTTGAGTACCTCTATCGGTTCTTCCTTCTGTTCGAGTCTCGTATCGTTCGCGATTACTGAATGATCCTGTAACGAAGCGCGCTGCTCTCCGTTGGATCTTCTCTATCTCTTCTGTCAACCCTATCTGGTACGGATCCCACACAAATGAGCAGTATTCAAGCAGTGGGCGAACAAGTGTACTCTAACCTAATTCCTTTGTTTTCGGACTGCATTTTCTTAGGATTATTCCAATGAATCTCAGTCTGGCATCTGCTATACCGACGATTACTTTTATATGGTCATTCCATTTTAAATCACTCCTAATGCCTACTCCCAGATAATTTATGGAATTAACTGCTTCCAGTTGCTGATCTGCTATATTGTAGCTAAATGATAAAGGATCTTTCTTTCCTTGTATTCGCAGCACATTACACTTGTCTACATTGAGATTCAATTGCCATTCCCTGCACCATGCGTCAATTCGTTGCAGATCCTCCTGCATTCAGCACTACTTTCCATTGTTACAACCTCTCAATATACTACAGCATCATCCGCAAAAAGCTTCAGTGAACTTACGATGTTATCCACAAGGTCATTTATACATATTGTGAATAGCAATGCTCCTGCAACACTCCCCTGCGGCACAACAGAAATCACTCTTACTTCGGCAGACTTCTGTCCATTGAGAATGTCATGCTGCGTTCTGTTATCTAGGAAGTCTTCAATCCAATCACACAATTGGTCTGCTAGTCCAAATGCTCTTACTTTGTTCATTAAACGACTGTGGGGAACTGTATCAAACGCCTTGCGGAAGTCAAAAAACACGGCATCTACCTGGGAAACAGTGTCTATGGCCCTCTGAGTCTCGTGGACGAAAAGCGCGAGCTGGGTTTCACACGATCGTCTTTTTCAAAACCCATGCTGATTCCTACAGAGTAGGTTTCTAGTCTCCAGAAAAGTCATTACACTCGAACATAATACGTGTTCTAAAATTCTACAACTGATCGACGTTAGAGATATAGGTCTATAGTTCTGCACATCTGTTCGACGTCCCTTCTTAAAAACGGGGATGACCTGTGCCCTTTTCCAATCTTTTGGAACGCTACGCTCTTCTAGAGACCTACAGTACACCACTGCAAGATGGGGGGCAAGTTCCCTCGCGTACTCTGTGTAAAATCGAACTGGTATCCCATCAGGTACAGCGGCCTTTCCTCTTTTGAGCGATTTTAATTGTTTCTCTATCCCCCCTGTCGTCTATTTCGATATCTATCGTTTTGTCATCCGTGTGACAATCTAGAGAAGGAACTGCAGTGCAGTCTTCCTCTGTGAAACAGCTTTGGAAAAAGACATTTAGTATTTCGGCCTTTAGTCTGTCATCCTCCGTTTCAGCATCATTTTCGTCACAAAGTGTCTGGACATTTTGTTTTGATCCACCTACCGCTTTGACATAAGACCAAAATTTCTTAGGATTTTCTGCCAAGTCAGTACATAGAAGTTTACTTCCGAATTCGTTGAACGCCTCTCGCATAGCCCTCCTCACACTACATTTCGCTCCGTGTAATATTTGTTTGTCTGTCCTTGCGTGAAATGTACGTTGGCGGCAGTAGAATTTCTGCAGTCGGCCTCAAATGCCGGCTCTCTAAATTATCTCAATGGTGCTCTTCGAAAAGAACGTCGCCTTCTCTCCAGGGATTCCCATTTGAATTCCCGAAGCAACTCCTTAATAGCTGCGTGTTATTCCAAGTTAACAATAACAAATCTCGCAGCCCGCCTCTGAATTGTCTCGATCTCTTCCTTCAATCCGACCTGGTGCTGATCCAAACATACTAACAGTACTCAACAATGAGTCACACTAGTGTTCTACATACAGTCTCCTTTACAGATGGATCACACTTGCCTCAAATTCTCCCACTAAACCCGAAACAACCATTCGCCTACCCTACTGCACTCCTTACATGCTCGTTCCATTTCATATTGCTGTGCAACGTTACGCCTAGATGTGACTGTGTCCAGCAGCACACTACTAATACTGACTCGAACATTTATGGGTTTGTTTTTCCTACTGATACGCTTTAACTTACAATTTTCTATATTTCATGAGACGTCAGACATTTTTACATAACCAGTTCGTCTTGAATGGTTTCCATAATTTTTTTCGATTCATTCAAATCGAATCGCTTGATTGTTCCAACTGATAGACAAGGCATGGAAAACCTGATTCACATACATCCGCCGGCCGAAGTGGTCGAGCGGTTCTAGGCGCTTCAGTCCGGAACCGCACGACCGCTACGGTCGCAGGTTCGAATCCTGCTTCGGGCATGGATGTATGTGATGTCCTTAGGTTAGTTAGGTTTAAGTAGTTCTAAGTTCTAGGTGACTGATGACCTCAGAAGTTAAGTCCCGTAGTGCTCAGAGCCAAGAACCATATACATCCATTTCATGATTATTGAGCCTTGACTTTGAGCTCATAGTCTCGTCACACGGCATTACGAACATCTCTATGTTATACCTTTCCGGAATCGTGGAAATGTCTGCTTTTATTTAGTGTATGAAAATATAGTTGAAATTTTAGAGAAACCTTCCTTTTTCTAGCTTTATCGGCGAGTGTCAACTATAAGAACGCATAAAAATCAGACCATAATTACGAGAAAAAATTTCTTCGCAAAGTTTAAAGATACAACCTTGTTCTATTTGCAGACCGATTTTCGTTATTTTCTGATTGCTCGTTTCATCGCTACAACGTCAAACGCAAGGCGCTGCGATCGAGCGTACCGTTGTAGCTATTGCGACGCAGAAGGCAATGGTGTCAAGCTTGAACTTTTGTTGGTTACATCATATGTCTTTGCTTATGAATACTCCTCGTGTTCATTAGTTAAACGTTTGTAAGGCAATTGTATTAGTGGCTGCAATACATGTAAGGCTGTGGTGGAGCTTAGTTGTCACACCAGCGCGCCGCCACTGTCGTAACGCGCCATAAACACGTGTTTATCATCGAAGACCAGCAACTTCCTGGTTGCATTCCGGTACAGCATCGCCTTATCCAGGTTTTGTTGCGAGTAGTGGGTAATAATACGGGAAATTTCAAATAAATGCTCCATATGCAGGCAACTCACAATGAATGAACATTTGTATAGTTCATTTCAACAGATGATTAGCTCGAATAAATTTCGCAGTAACGAATGACGACTGAAATAAAACCTACCTTAATCGCTTCCGCCGCTGGCTGAGGTCTCGCTGCTATTACTGCAGTCGTCAACTTCGATTCAGCAACGTTTCTACTGCTATGTCAAGACAGCGGGTGTGCATAACTATTTTCAAGTTTGTATACATGACTCACTGAATTTTTAAGACGCTTTGTGGAACACTTTCCAGAGCGGGGTGACACAACTGTAGATTATTATTTATTTTAAAATTCCAGTTCTCTTTTGCTCCCTTGGTCTTGAAAAATTCCCAAATAACCTCAATGGCATTCAATTCGCCGCGCTACAGGCAACCACAGAAGTTTAATTTCCTTGTCCTGATGTAAGTATAATCAAACTGAGCTGCAAAATAATTTTACAAGGTATCTGTATTGCGCAAAAAATGGCAATTGACTCTACTCCAAACAATGAAAAGTGTGAAGTTATCCGCATCAAAAATGAAAGGAACCCGCTGAATTTCGGTTAGTGCGGTATTATACTATTATATTTCTTTGACAAAGAAATATGATCAAATAGTCGTCAAATTTATTTGACAAAGATTTTGGCGTGGCGTCATATTTTTCGTCAAAGTTCAAGATGGCGGACAACAACACGGTACATATACGCTCCAGTCGATTGTACCACTATTGCATTGTGTGTGCATTTGGAAGAGAACCGGCGGTAAAAAGAAAGGAAATATGCTTGGATAAACCGTTGGCTTTACATCGAAACATTAAAATCACTCAGCAAAATTTGTTATGAGAGCTGCAAATAGAGGACGTCAAATCTTATATAAATGACTTACAAATGGAAGAAAATGCTTTTCAGTATTTGCTCAGTAAAGTGGCTCCTCGTATTAAAAAGCAGAACGCTCACTTGAGTATGCTGTATGTGCAGAAGACAGGCTCACCATAACACTGCAATTTCTTGCTACTGGAGAGAGCTAGTGTCGCTAACTATATAGCACTCGAATATCACAGAGCACATTAACCAAAATAATTCCAGAAACATGTGAAGTGATATATAAAGCACTGAAGGAGGAATATTCGAAGAAAAATAAATGCTTAGTGCACTATATGGGCATTAAGGACTATTTTTATTTTTGAATAATTTAATTAATTGAATTAGTGTTCCAACAACTACAAAATTAATCAAAAGCATGCAACAAAATGGTTCAAATGGCTCTGAACACTATGGGACTTAACTTCTGAGGTCATCAGTCCCCTAGAACTTAGAACTACTTAAAACTAACTAACCTAAGGACATCACACCCATCCATGCCCGAGGCAGGATTCGAACCTGCGACCGCAGCGGTCGCGCGGTTCCAGACTGTAGCGCCTAGAACCGCTCGGCCACTCCGACCGGGAGAATGCAACAGATGCAGTACTTTTTAACGTGTGACATCCAGAGTTCAAAAATAGACAAACTAGGACGAAGAACTAAGAAGCTTCCTCTATTCCGGCTTGCTGAAAAGCTGCCTAGACGTTTCCAGATGTAAAGGTGGAGGGCTGTAGCTGTAATTGTGGATTTGAAGTCGCCCGCAACATATCCTACCGGCCCATCAGCGCACAATTAATAGAATGCATTGTACCCCTTGCTCACTACCCCACCCCTGTCGAAGCAAGGGTGTTATACAAAGAGTCGAAGGAACACACCACCCAAACTTTGCAGCCATGTTTGCAAACACATTACAGACGTAAAATAGCTGTAGCTATGCCAGCGCTCTAAACGATTACATTTCACAGTGCAGCGAACAGAAGACGAACGACTTTTATGATCAGATCTACGGCGAGGTTCTAGATTTGATCATATTTCTTTGACGAAAGGCGAGATTCAATAAAGTTCCCCCATTACACTATCAAATTTCTTTGACATAACAGCTTTGACAAAGAAACATGATAGTGTAATACCGGCCTTACACGATAAATCACACAAATTTAAAGGCTCATCTAAATATTTAGGCATTACAATTACGAACAACTTAAGTTGGAACGATCACGCAGATTATGTTATGGAGAAATCAAACAAAACACCGCGATTTATTTACAGATAACTTAAAAATGTAACAGGTCCACTAAAGAGTCTGCTTACACAATGCTTGCCCGCCCTCTTATGAAGTATTTGCGCTGTGGGATCCGCATCTGATGCTACCGAAGCTCAACATATGTGAGCAGCCCATAGTGGCTTGCCTTCTATGTTTTTCCTCCGATTGTTGCCAGCATCATATTTACAGTACCAGGGAAGCAGGTTGCTAGCTTTACTTGCCCCGGGTCCCATTGAGTTTTACCCCTAACGGTTGAGGGACTAACCGGTGGATTTGGTAGTCTTTGCCGTCTGAGCACAAAGGTGACCACAACTCAGTTCTACCCGAGACGCCCAGCCTTATTCCAAAGTAACTGGTGTCCCGACTGTCAGGACCACTTACTTGGCCACTCCTACGTTGCCCGTGGTTCATGAAGTAGGACATGACATCAGGAACCCACACCATGAACCATGCCTTCCATGTTTTATATTTTAAAATTTTGTGACTAAAGCTTTATCGCTTGATATTTATTTTATACGTGACATGCCAGTTTGAGTGCTTTACTTCTGATGAAGGCACTCTTAGTAGTTGCCGAAACCTAGGTCAAAGGACTTCATTTTTGCGACCGAGGGCAGTTATTGCTTTAATTTTACTTTGTAAGCGGTCGCTGACAACGCAGCCAAATTCAAAACTTTAAGCGTAAGAAGAGTCCTAAGCCTGAAAATACGCATATGACATTTGTTGCAAAAAGTCACATTCACTACTACGACTTAAATTTTTGTATTACGTTTTACTGAAAAACTTACAACAATTACGGAATCTAGAATAAGATATCACTAAGAAGAAATTTTTTTTTTCAAAATTTTAAAATATAAAATACATGAGTAGATTACAACATTTTCAAAAGATGGACACAAAATACCTCTCTTACCCCCTGCCTAGTGTTGCGAGAGTTATGTTTTTCTCGTTAGGTTACATTTTTGCCAGAAATTTTCTCACTCAGACTCTGCCGCATTCTCATTTTGTAAGGGATAATAAGTCCGCCGTTCGTCGTCTCGCGGTAGCGTTCTCGCTTCCCGAGCACGGCCGGGTTCGATTCCCGGCGGGGTCAGGGATTTTTCCTGCCTCGACATGACTGAGTGTTGTTGTGTCGTCTTAATCATCATCATTCATCCCCATTACGGTCGGAGGAAGGCAATGGCAAACCACCTCCACTAGGACCTTGCCTAGTAAGGCGGCGCGAGTCTCCCGCGTCGTTCCCCTACGCTCTGTAAAGAAGTATGGGACTTCATCATCATCATCATCAAGGGATAATAAACTGTAAACTGTTGATAGAAATGCTTCATTTGTAGCTGTTGGTGTACTTGAGTGTTGCAGTCAGTCCATTGTTGTTCGCAGAGCATAGCGCAAATAGCATACGGCCTTGGCCGTATTTGTTGCGGCCATCCCTACCTGCAGGTCGCGAAGCGGGGAAAAAGCCCTTGTGACGTCACGTGCGCGTTAGCCACTTGCTTTGCGGCTAGCGATCTCCCCCTCGCGTGACTCGGCGCCTCAAGGAAACACGCGCGCCAAGTACCCGCAAAGTGCGCCTGCAGCTCTGTGCGGACGGTTGCGGTCAAGTTCGGTAATGGTGCTTAGGCTCGTGCTCGCGCTGCTTCTGTCGTCTAAGCTTTCTGATCGACTTTTCACGAGTGACACACATTCCACCGCGGTCGTGAAACGTCCGTAGTTTAGTGCAGAGAAGAGAACTGAAATTCATCGGTGTTGTATACAAGAACCGCACTAGCGATCGCCGAGTTACGCAATGGCCAGCTCAAGGTAAGTCGAGCTCTATCGTTTGAGCAATAATGACTCTAATATTCCGCCAGTGCTTCGATGATACATATCTTACAACTGGGACTTCAGCAGTAAAAAGTGGAAATCGATTACTTCACAAAGAAACTTCAGTTGCACCGTCCGTCAATTTCTACATTAAAATGTACGGACGTACTTCATAACGATTTGTTTTAATCGGTTTATTTTATATTTTAAGAAGCTTTAGGAAAACTGGAGACTGTGAAAAAAGCTACTTAAGATATCAATATCGTAAATACATTAGTGTGTACAGTGGTGAAACGCAGTCCCACTTGAAGGAAGAAGTCAGTAGAACGAAAAATTGCGAAGTTTAGAATTACATCTCAAGTGGTGTATGCTCATAAGGATAAGCTACCCGGCAAAGCTGTTTACCATTGGTATGTGCATTTTTTTATGGGCAGTTCTAACACAACGTACATTCTGTCGGCGCCACTGTGATAACCATCAGTAATAATTAGTCTCCCATTTATTTATTTTCAAGATTGACAGATGAAGATTTATGGTAAAAGTTTTGAAACGAAAATTGAAAATTCTGTGAAGAAAACGGAAAGGTTGTGTTTTAATTGTAGCTAGCGTTATATACCCACTGTACTAAGAAATCTAAGCGAGAAAGTTTTGGGAATGAAAACTTTGTCGTATATAGTGTTTAATCATGATTACAGGACACGTACGAAAGATTTGCATGTCAAGATTTCCTGCCGAAAGCAAATGAAAGTTACAAAGAGCTATTAAACTGCAAATGTTCTACATAGTTTTTATCCATGGGATCATGAAGCAAATATAGCATTTCTAAATAAATCTGTTCCTATAGAGATATGAATGCCGTTAGAAAGCATATAGGAAATGACGCTTGCAATACAAATTTGCATGAAAGTGTGAGAAATGTGCTAAACGCCAAGAATACCACCAAAGCTTTCACCACCGTTCTCACGTAAACATCACATGACAGACCAGAAATCGTGAAGTGTTGACAGCCTTCACCATAACATTTACATTTATTGCCTTTTCCTCGAGAAAAATTACTCTGAAAACTCTTACCAAAGTCGCGTCACAAAACTGCTCTTATGCCTGGCTGAGCAAACGAGGAAACACTTCTTTAAAATTCTGCAGAACATAGTCTTTCCCTTCTTGTTGTTAATATTTCCGTTTTTCAAATAGTTGCTTACGTGATTGAATATTATTCTGCAATGGATGCGCGTTTTGATACTTCGACAGATTGAAGATGTGTACCTGATCGGAATTTGAATCTTTCCCTTGCAAGGTTCCGCGCTCGAGTCCTTGTCCAGTTTATCGTTTCAATAATCTCTCTAAAACGCATGATTTTTCGCATTGTTTGCTGTGATCGAGTGTCGGCGGGCAAATATCTTTAATTCCATCAAGATGAGTGAAATACACTCGTAGATTGAACTGCATCCCATTACGGACGCAATAGCAGTAAATCCAGATTGAATAGAAGTGTATTTTAATACAGCGATAAGCAGATTAGCATTTCGCGATAAATCAACTGAGGGATTTAGCAGGAGTCGTTCGGCTGTCTTGTCAGGGGACTCCACTACATAAATTTTACAACTAGAATGTGCGTCAAGTATGACAACGCGAGTTAAATATGCTTAGCCACAGATCAGTCTGATATCACAATCTTTATTTTACATTCACATTCGTTAGCCTGGTCAGCTCTCAACCAAATTATCGCGACCTAACCTAGACCTCGGGCGACGTTATAGATTAATATTTTACCACAGGCAAGATTTCAGAATGGGCCACAATTATTATAACTAGCCCATAAAATACGTATAACGTAATGAAAAGACCCCTTAACTGTTGTGATGCATATTTTGTACATACATGAACTAATGAACTACGAGGGGGCGGGCAATCATGCTAGGGAGACCACAAAGAAGGCCACTGTCACCTGGGTGAAACGGTTTCACCAGTAATGGTTTTTACAATGTTGCGCGGTACCATACCCAGAAATCTTTTGTCAACTGGCTCTGGTCGCAGCAGCCTACGAAAATAAGTCAGATGGCTGAGTGCTCAAAAAAGCAGTCATTACTACTGCTACAGACAAATTGCTGGGCCTGTCATTGCCCTTCGGCCGTTCGTAGATATTTATTTACTAGAGATGTTCCTCCCTGACTGTGTCAACTCTTAATTTCCTTGAACAGAAATGCCTGAAAATTTGTTTTGGGGTTCAACAGATTCGACCAAAGTAGTGGGATAGAGCGCAGTCAGCCAATGCCAAGAGTCCTCTGGCCATAGCAACCATCTGCGGCAGCGGAAACTTCACTCGCATCGCGATACTTGGAGCTTGAACTGTACTTCGGCTTGAGGAACAAGCAGTCCTGCTAGATAGTTCATTGTGCACAGTTTTTCATTTGCGACAACTGAAAGAGCTAAAAGTTATTTGTTGGTACTATTGTTTGTTGTATATTATGTGATACTAAATGAAACGTGAATGCTGGGTTCGGTTCTGGGATTTGATGGGAAAGGGGGGGGGGGGGGGGAGGCGGGGGACATTTAAATGTAATAACTTGACAGTATCCCCACTTTTAACGTAGCAGAGGTGAATACAACAATAATAATCTAATAATAAAAGTTTCTAAATAAAAACATTGAGCAGTGTTTATCGATGCTACATTGCGGGCTACTATTCACCATTCTCTCCAGCCATCATCATGGAGTTTTAATGGACTGATGGTGACCGTACCATGATCGAAACCGACCACCTGTTTAATGAATTTTAAAAACTTTCATGCTATCCTAGAGTTTATTTTTTTACAAATTTTTATTCTAATCTTTCGATCGCTGTTTCGCAAGAACCGGAATACGGAAGTTTCCGATTCAACCCGTCTGCTTTGACCCACGACGTCATCAACATGGTGGAAATGACTATTCTAAGCGTCTCCAATATGGCGCCTATGATATCACTACGTCCACACGGTAATAAACATGAAAATACTGATAAATAAGACAATAACATCTCCCTCCAAATATACAATGAAAGTAACGGAACAACCGCGGGAAATTGGGGGTTTTAGGGAGGGCAAAAGCTAAATATAACAGTAAAAAACACACTACGATCCCAAAACACACAAGATGACGAACAAAAAAAATAATCACAAAATCTACGCGAATCGGACACTTCCCTTGACCTATATAGGTCAACGGCAGCTGACAATACCTAAACACCAACGCCTAAAGCAAAACTAAGGAAATTGGAATCACACATTTTCCTTGACCACAACTGACGGTACCAAAACACCTATACCTGCATGTAAAAATACGAAAATTGGAATCGGTCATTTCAGTTCACCTATATAGGTCAACTATAATTAATACGAAAGAAACCAACACCTACAACAACGAAAAAGAAAACTAAAACCACAACACCTCAAAAATTAAAAACTCAAACACCCCTACGTAAATTAAAACGCATTCAATACACAATATATGCACAAAACATTACAACTCGAGAAATTTAGACCCTAAAAAAAAATTACTTACCACCAACAAATTTCGGCCGGCCATCACACACACACACACACACACACACACACACACACACACACGTTTTCTACGGCAAAGTTCGTTTAAATGTGGCTCAGAAGTAAACACTGAGCTGTAGCATAGCTTGTCTGTTACCAGAAACCGGAAATACGGAAGCGTCCGATCCCGCCCGTCTGCTTTGACCCATGACGTCACAAATATGGCGGAAACAAAAACACACACACACACACACACACACACACACACACACACACTCACACACACACACACTTTCCACAAGAAGCCTAATGACACTAACGGGACAAGCGCGGGAAATGGAGTGTTTTGGGTGGGGGGCAAACTAAATATAAACAAATTTAGACGCGTTGCGTAGCTACAACGTGTAAGTGAAGACAGCCATGCTTGAATACCCACCCACCTCCCCAGGGGTCGTAACCCCTGCAACCCATAGACGATAAAGATGCTTCAGTAGCTGATTAGTGTTTTTTGTCTTTAAAAAAAAATCTCACGGGATAGAACGAACAGATCAGAAAAGTAAACAAAGTATAGTCTGTCGGTAAACTGAAGAGCGAGCGAGCGAGTCCCCACTCTGCCAACCCAGGTACGTCACGAGGCGCTTCTACACGCTGTTTCACAACCTAGTACCGGCCCTGCCGCGGCGCGCGATTTAAATCTGTGGCGAGGCCGTTCACAGATACGTCTCGGCTGCTTTTATTTTTAGACTAATGCATTAAGACCATAAGGAATACAAAAGACGATAGCTTCTTTCGAAATACAACAATACAGTAAATAATATTAACATAAGAACGGAAGTTAGGATTCTACTACAAACAGAACCGAATGCCTGTTCATGTGAATATGGTGTATGTTCCTCTGCTGCTATTCATAAAACGAACCGCACATAATTCAATGAATCTGTAGAATTTAAGGCTTGTTCTTTCTTTGTGTTTCTACTGAAAGGTAGAAGTTTTCTTTGAAGGACTGTATTGAAACTTAACAATTCTTGCAACAAGAAGAGTGTTTAAAAAGTAAGCAGAAATTTATAATTTTGTCCGATTTGCACTACTTTTTTGTCACTGTCTTCGTGAACATATCTCTGAAGTATGTGTATGATGTTATGCATATTGGCTATTTACTCTGTTGTCAGTTGGCAAAAAGATTACATGTGTTTTGGCAGCATCAACGATTATTTGTTTTGTATAAAAATAGATTAGAGAATCTGTATCAAATTTTGTTGTAAGAATGGAATAAAATGTGTGAAATTTTTAGAAATGTTGAATATTGCTTTTGGTGAACTTGTTATGAGTAAACCAAGGGGATACAAGTGGTATAAACATTTCAAAGTGGGTCTTAAACGGCAGCAGTTTTACAAGTATGGATGAGATTAAAAATGTGCAGTTAGAAGACCTATAAACTATCCCAAAGAAACAGTTCCTAAAGTGTTTCGGGAATTGGAAAAAGCACTGGCATAAGTGTGTAGTATGTAATGGGGAATATTTTGAAGAGTATAACATTGCTGTAGACTAACAAATAAAGTTCCTACCAAAAAATAAAAGTTAATATGTAAGTGCACCTCGTATGTCAAGCTTTCTGCTTGGAAGTCCAGAATCGGGGTACGTGTTTCGAGGGAAACTTCAGCAGTGTTTACAATAGCTATTGCGCACATGTTTTAAGCAATATGTCTTAGAATCGGGTGAATAGTGGACGAGACAGAGATTTAGTGTTCCATCAGCATCAAAGGTTATACGTGATTTTGAAACTGTCTATAACGATGGGTTTCCTTACAAAATTATTAATTTCCTTTGTGGCGATTCCAGTAAACCATGCGGCTTATTTCCGCGTTTCTTCTTTATGCGTCCTATTGGGCGAGGCTGACGTTTGCCTAAATAGCAGCCGTTTGGTTGGGAGTAGTAATATTAGCCAACAGTTCTTTTTGCGTCGCCTCCTTAACATACACTGTACTAACATTAGAGACGATCGAACGCTTGTTACTCCGCAAATACCTCCTCTTCTTCGTATTCTGCACATTTGCTTACAATGCTGGACGATTATCCATCACTTCCGGATATCGAAGTATATCAGTATGTATACAAAGTTAACTGACACTGGCAACTAAAATCCCACGAACAGAAACGACGTATATCACTGCACGCCGATCTACACCGCTACACAGGTAACGAACAACAGATTTTGGGTGCCCCTGTAGTCCGGTGGCAGCGTTCTTCCGGGAAAGGCAACTTCCCCCACCAAAAGCGCTGCTCGCTCTTCAGTTTACAGACAGACTATATGATAAAACGGAACTGGAGACAGCCACACTCAAACCAAACTCCGCGCCGTCATGACGTCACACACGACACCACCCTTGCGTCACGGGTCAAAGCCGACGCGTGGGATCGGACGCTTCTGTCTACCCCAGAAACCTTTTATGGCTTTCATATTCGTTGCCTTTGCCAACTCCCAACCAAATTATTGACACGTCCTGCCAGATTAAAACTGTCTGTCGGACCGAGACTTGAACTCGGGACCCTTTTGCCTCTCGCGGGCGTGCTCTATCGACTGATCTACCCAAGCACGACTCACGACCCGCCCTCACAGTTCTACTTCGTCAGTACTTCGTCTCCTGCCTTCAGAAAAGACATCACAGAAGCTCTCCTGCGAAGGTAGGAGTCGTGCTTGCGTAGGCCAGTCAATACATCACTTGTGCCCGAAAGGCGAAAGGTCGCGAGTTCGGGTCTAGGTCCGTCACACAGTTTTAATCTGTGAGATAGTTTCGTATCAGCGCACTCTCCGCTGCAGAGAAAATTTCATCCTGAAACCAAATTGTTACTACTCAGTTTACCACAGAATTTGGCTACGGTACAAAGCAGTCTGTCACTACAACCAAGATTTGTGGGCGGGGGGTCGGAAATTGAACACTACTGTAGATGCGCCATTATAAGCACAGGTCCAGTCTGTGGCTACAGGATTGCGCAGTCAAGAAATAGTGATGTCAGCACCTCATCCGCAAGTTCCGTATCCGTATCCGCTGATATTAACGTCTTTTAAAGCAGTTTAATCCACCACAGCGCTGACAAAAGCCTTGTGCATACCCTGAATTTTTTTCGTCTGCTGAGTGCACATTCGACTTTGATATGATTTAAGGTTGGACTTACTTCAGCGACAATCATATCAAACTCTTTCATGTAACTAATACACAAGTGTGTGTTTGTTATTTACGTAGAATGCTATTTGATGAGAGAAAATTTCGTGCCCGACTTTACTCACAGTCCTCGTAATTTAGATAACCATATTGTAATACAACGTGGAATGTCGTATTGCCTATGCGATCGGTAAATAAGTTGCTGTCATAATTACTAGAGAATATTTTGTGAATTTTTCTTTGTGGATCATTACCACTGCAATGAGACGTCAAATGAAGTCGCGAGACAAGTTGTCACATACTGTACATTGTTAACTGATAGTCCACAGAAGATTTATCAGACGTACATCAGTGGCTACTACACTGTCATCGTCTTACTCTTATCACGGCCATAAGCTGTGCCTGGAGTACTTTTAAATACACTTGACAAAAACGTTGACAGCTTCACAGATTTTATACAGAACATTATTTATGACGCATGTGACTAAGAAACGGGAATGAGATTTTGAAAAGATAATGAAGCGAAAATTTAAAAGAACGACTTGCCCTAGGAAAGGCTACTTATAATGTGGTTACTTTCCGGAATTGCGTAATTGAGCTCTACATTGCGAAACGGTAACTACTTTTAAGATGTAAGGATGGAAATACGTAGAAAGCACGTTTAAAAGTGTGGAAAACCAGGGAGAATAAAATGTCGGTGTCTTCAGCCCTGTCGATGTTACATAAACAACGCATATATTCTTCTCCAGGCCACTCCACAGTCAAACCTACGCAGGGCGGAACGGTCAATAGTAATAGGACAGGCACGATCATTCGAAGCAAAACAGTCTGGTACACATGCGGTTTAAAATGCACAATTAAAGTGCTACGAGCGCCTCTTCTTTAATGTTTCGTAGTATCGAAGATGCATTAGTGCTCATAGATCTTCAGGTATGCATTTTAGACTCAGTTTTCACTATAGTCCGTTCAGAATTACTTGATAGTTGTGTCTGTCACTTTACGCTACAGCGTTGCTACATCGGCTGTCACCGCTCGGTTATAGGCGACACACAAACACAGCGAGTCACTTCATGTTGTTGTTGTGGTCTTCAGTCCAGAGACTGGTTTGATGCAGCTCTCCATGCTCCTCTATCCTGTGCAAGCTTCAACTCCTCCCAGTACCTACTGCAACCTACATCCTTCTGAATCTGCTTAGTGTATTCATCTCTTGGTCTCCTACGATTTTTACCATCCACACTGCCCTCCAATACTAAATTTGTGATCCCTTTATGCATCAGAACATGTCCTACCAACCGATCCCTTCTTCTAGTCAAGTTGTGCCACAAATTTCCCTTCTCCCTAATTCTGTTCAACAACTCATTAGTTATATGATCTACCCATATAATCTTCAGCATTCTTCTGTAGCACCACATTTCGAAAGTTTCTATTCTCTTCTTGACCAAACTATTTATCGTCCATGTTTCACTTCCATACATGGCCACACTGCATACAAATACTTTCAGAAACAACTTCCTGACACTAAAATCTATAATCGATGTTAACAAATTTCTCTTCTTCAGAAACCCTTTCCTTGCCATTGCCAGTCTACATTTTACATCCTCTCTACTTCGATCATCATCAGTTATTTTGCTCCCAAGGTAAGTCGTAGGGCCAGTATTCCAACATTTCTACGGAATCCAAACTGATCTTCCCCGAGGTCGGCTTCTACCAGTTTTTCCATTCGTCTGTAAAGAATTCGTGTTAGTATTTTGCAGCCGTGGCTTATTAAACTGATAGTTCGGTAATTTTCACATCTGTCAACACCTGGATTCTTTGAGATTGGAATTATTATATTCTTCTCCAAGTCTGAGGGTATTTCGCCTGTTTCATACATCTTGCTCACCAGATGGTATAGTCTTGTCAGGGCTAGCTCTCCCAAGGCTGTCAGTAGTTCTAACGGAATGTTGCTACTCCCGGGAGCCTTCTTTCGGCTTAGGTCTTCCAGTGCTCTGTCAGACTCTTCACGCAGTATCATATCTCCCATTTCATCTACATCCTCTTCCATTCCCATAATATTGTCTTGAAGTACATCGCCCTTGTACAGACCCTCCACATACTCCTTCCACCTTTCTGCTTTCTCTTCTTTGCTTAGAACTGGGTTTCCATCTGAGCTCTTGATATTCCTACAAGTGGTTCTCTCTTCTCCAAAGGTCTCCTTAGTTTTCCTGTAGGTAGTATCTATCTTACCCCTAGTAAGATATGCCTCTACATTATTACATTTGTCCTCTAGCCATCCCTGCTTAGCACTTCCTGACGATCTCTGTTTTGAGACGTTTGTATTCCTTTTTACCTGCATTTTTATATTTTCACCTTTCAACAATTACATTCAATATATCTTCTGTTAGCCAAGGATTTTTCCCCCATTCCTGTTAATCGTTCCCTACTGCTCTCCCTGAAACTCCCTACAACCTCTGGTTCTGTCAGTTTATCCAGGTCCCATCTCCTTAAATTCCCACCTTTTTGCAGTTTCTTCAGTTTTAATCTACAGTTCATAACAAATACATTGTGGTCAGTCCACATCTGCCCCTGGAAATGTCTTACAATTTAAAACTTGGTTCCTAAATCTCTGTCTTACCATTATATAATATATCTGAAACCTTCCAGTATCTCCAGGCCTCTTCCATGTATACAACCTTCTCCTATTATTCTCAAAACCAAGTGTTAGCTATGATTATGTTGTGCTCTGTGCAAAATTCTACCAGGCGGCTTCCTCTTTCATTTCTTACACCAATTCCATATTCACCTACTACATTTAGTTCTCGTCCTTTTCCTACTATGGAACTCCAGTCACCCATGACTATTAAATTTTCGTCTCCCTTCACTATCTGAATAATTTCATTTATCTCATCACACATTTCATCACTCTCTTCGTCACCTGCGGAGCTAGTTGGCATACAAACGTGTACTACTGTGTTAGGCGTGGGCTTCGTGTGTATCTTGGCCACAATAATGCGTTCACTATGCTGTTTGTAGTAGCTTACCCGCACTCCTATTTTTTATTCATTATTAAACCTACTCCAGCATTACCCGTATTTGATTCTACATTTATAACCCCGTATTCACCTGACCATAAGTCTCTTTCCTCCTGCCACCGAACTTCACTAATTCCCACTATATATAACTTCAACCTATCCATTTCCCTTTTCAAATTTTCTAACCTACCTGCCCGATTGAGAGATCTGACATTCCACGCTCCAATCCGTAGAACGTCAGTTTTCTTTCTCCTGATAACGACGTCGTCCTGAGTAGTCCCCGGTCGGAAATTCGAATGGGGCATTATTTTACCTCCAGAATATTTTACCCAAGAGGACGCCATCATCATTTAACCGTGCAGTGAAGCTGCATGCCCTCGGGAAAGATTACGGCTGCAGCTTCCCCTTGCTTTCAGCCGTTCGCAGTACTAGCACAGAAAGGCCGTTTTGGTTAGTGTTACAAGGCCAGATCAGTCAATCACCCAGACTTGCCGCTGCAAGTACTGAAAAGGCTGCTGCCCCTTTTCAGGAACCACTTGTTTATCTGGCCTCTCAAAAGCTACCCCTCCGTTGTGGTTACACCTACGATAAGGCTATCTGTATTGCTGAGGCACGCAAGCCTCCCCACCAACGCAAAGGTCCATGGTTCATGGGGGAGGGGGAGGGTCACTTCATAAAGGCTTTTTATGTCTAATGTGGTGCAATGTTGGAAGTAGCCGCTGCGAGGTGTGTCGAAAATGCGATAAGCTCTGTCGACAGCTGATTTCATGTGACCAATGACTGAACTGCGGCAGACGACGCGTTTTGTAGCTTTGAATTTAATTAAACTCATGACCTAAGCCAACCACAACCTCGTGATGTGCAATATGTCCAGAAGACGGCGGTCAACAATCTGGACTAAAATGATGATCAAAGTTAACCGTTACGAGCAAAGTCAAGGCAGAAAAAACTCAATTTCAGCGCTAAAAATAATTTCTCGCTATCACAGGTTACCTGAAACTTACCTCACACTGAGCTACACGAGCTGCCGGGGTGCCAACCGGTAAGAAATCCTCGCTGGCAATTGAAACACAACTTCTGAACAGGCCTTGAAGGCCCAACAGTACTGTGGCTGCAGATTATGGATGACATAAGCAGATTCCAGACGAAAAAAGAATGTTGTGGAAAAAATAAGAACAGTATGATGATAGAATTAAAAATAAAAAATTACATTTAAACTAGTTAAGTGAATAAAAATAATAATCCAAACATTTTGAATAGATTCAGAACTTCAAAAACTTGGTATATTTAACGAGATTCGAAGCTAAGACATGTAGCAAACAACGTTAATACACTAGCCATTGCGCAGCGGCACAACACTGCGAGAAGCGATTACATTTATGGCTGATAATAACAAACATCATGAAAATAATACTTGCTACGCACCATATAGCGGAGATGCTGAGTGGCAAATAGGCACAACAGAGAGAGACTATCAAACAAGTAAGCTTTCCGCCAAAGAAGCCTTCATTAGAACCTGTCTCTTACCCCCCCCCCCCCCCCACACACACACACACACACACACACACACACACACACACACACACACACACGCATTTTCACAAACATGGTATGTGCGATAGGCTATGATGTCCCGGTCGACGAAGCTTTCTAGTCCGGATACATTGGGTACGCCTGTACCTCCACGTACAATTGCCACGGTTAGCCAGCCATTACCATGCTAAAGTAATAATTGATGTCGATGCTGAAGTTCAGTCTGCAACCACAGAAGACTGCAGGTCCATCCAATAGCGAATGTGCAGCGACAGATTTGATAGTATTCATTTTCTTGTCGGCGGCAGATGTTGTCATTTCAACGTCTTCGATTGTTTTATATTAAGTCTCCAGCTGCCGAGGCCGGACGGTGGTAACCCAGTCGCAATGGTAAACTGCAACCTTCAAAAATTTGGCTTAATGCAATGCCGTACGAAGCTTAACTAATGTAAGCCATTTTCTGTGATTATGTAACTGTGTATGTGACGCTCAAACGCCTGTTCTTCGGAAGTGTGCAGTAAGGTTTTGTTAACTCTTTGTGTGAGACGTGAGTATTTGATTAGCATCTTTCTTCACGTGTTGCTTTCGATGCGGCTGTCATGCATGATGAAATACGAAGTAAAAGTGCCCGACAGTAATCTATGTAGCGTGAAATTTGAAGTGCACAACCTAGGTCACTATCAGGCACAGCCTGTAAATTCTATCGAGCATCCCCGAAACGAGCTGACACCAGTTTTTGTAACAAGTGTACCTTGGTCTCCGTTGAATATCCGTAGCGACACGCTCATACTGGTAGGGACTGATTCGAAATCTGTTCATAATTGTTTTTTTTACTATTCTGCGAATGATCTTCCATCTACGTAATTATGTTTAGTACCCGCTCCTTGGACTGCGATTGTCATTTACTACGTTTAACTGGAGAGGGGATTTGTGGCTCCCTGTAGCCGGCCGCGGTGGCCGAACGGCTCTAGGCGCTTCAGTCCGGAACCACGCGGCTGCTGTGGTCGCAGGTTCGAATCCTGCCTCGGGCATGGATGTGTGTGATGTCCTTGGGTTAGTTAGGTTTAAGTAGTTCTAAGTTCTAGGGGACTGATGACCACAGATGTTAAGTCCCATAGTGCTCAGAGCCTTTTGAACCATTTTTTTGGCTCCCTGTCCGACAGGAATGATTAACTACATGCCTCGGCACGTGTTTCAGTATCACTTTCACTTGTACGTATCGTCATCATTGTACTCATGTACATTGTCCGCACAGTCGAGCGTGTACGACAACACACGTTCCATTGACTCATCTTACAAAAACACTAATATCTCATCTGACTGTGTGGAATTCCATACAGGTTCCTTTCTGACAACTTCGGCAACGGTTGTAGATCTAATGCTATGTTTGCTTTGTTTATTGTTGCCAATGCTCTACTTCGTATCAACACCACTAGCACTGTAGCACTGTTGTGAGTTGCTCGTCGACTAAACAGATATACTACGCTCTGTAACCTCATGCTGTGCTCACTATTGGATACCTCTAGTCCCAGTGCTGTTGCCATTAGCAGCCAATATTGCTGTTGCATGGTAGACAATATGTGGGACGTCGAATGCCGTAAACATTGTTGACCTTTTTGCGACCCCGCACTCAACTGGTTCCTTGTTAATGCATCTGAATTTGCGTGATTGATCACGTGGTAAGAGAGATCTCAAGTTTCCAATCAATATCATTCTTCAGTCGTCAATGTGTAACCCGCAATAAATATGCCCAAGAGGGTTGCAAAATTTGGCCTCATTCTGTTTGCTATGGACGTTGGAGACCAGCCCTTCCGTATGTCTTCCCATAAAGCCATTGGTTGAGATAGTTAGCCGGCCGAAGTGGCCGCGCGGTTCTGGCGCTGCAGTCTGGAACCGCGAGACCGCTACGGTCGCAGGTTCGAATCCTGCCTCGGGCATGGATGTGTGTGATGTCCTTAGGTTAGTTAGGTTTAACTAGTTCTAAGTTCTAGGGGACTAATGACCTCAGCAGTTGAGTCCCATAGTGCTCAGAGCCATTTGAACCATTTGAGATAGTTAACCTTAGGAGTGCTAACAGTTGCATGGCGTCCGTTGCTGACTGGACAATAATATTACTGTAGTGGGTTTACTAATTACGTTTCGCTGTGTGCTTAAGGGGCGTGCGTGTGTGTGTGTGTGTGTGTGTGTGTGTGTGTGTGTGTGTGTGTACGCGCGCGCGCGCTAGTTTGTGTGTGTGTAGCAGTTATCAAGAACTGAGTCTTACTTTCTGTTGCGTAAATTTCTTTGTCGCAACTGTCAAAAAAGTTGCCCCGAAACGCCGCAACAAAGATTACGTAGTGACACATCTGCGAAAAATATGACGTTTGCAAGGAACAGTGACATATTGAGAGTTCATAAGAGGTCGTTGTAGCGATATCAGGAAGATCCGTTCCGCAGAAGAGGGTGTGTGCTGGAAGAGTGCGGCTTAGCGTTACTGATAAACATCTTCCGACTGTACTTCCTCGTAATAAATCATAGGTCCCCATACGTCTTCTGATAAAAACCCAGTCTATCACGGATTGCCTAGAAAGCGTCCCCTGTTTGCGCAAAATCGTAAACATTTCATTTTGTACGAATCTGATGAAACACTGGTTGATTTCTCAGAAAATTTAACACATACGTGGTTAACTGCTGTCATATCAAGAAAATTCTGCTCTATTGCTTAACCGATTACGACGTATGATTTGTTATAGCGTCGACAAAGTCAAACAATTTTTTGAGGAACACCTATTCAACAGTTTTCAAATGAAGTAATTGGTGTCATATTTTGCGTTTTATGTAATGTTCTTTACTACAGGGATGTAGTCCTTTGTCCCTACTACTCAGTCTATACGTCAGAAAAGAGTGAGATTAAAACTCGAGGTGAACATACACTGAAGCGCCAAAGAAACTGGTATAGGCATGCGTATTCAAATACAGGGGTATGTAAACAGGCAGAATATGGCACTGCGGTCGGCAAAGCCTATATAAGACAAAGAGTGTGTGGTGTAGTTGTTAGATCGGTTACCGCTGCTACCGTGGGAGGTTTTCAAGATTTTAATGAATTTGAACGTGGTGTTACAGTCGGGGCAGGAGCGATCGGACACAGCATCTCCGAAGTAGCGATGAAATGACGATTTTCGCGTGCGACCAATTCACGAGTGTACCGTGAATATCAGGAATCCGGTAAAACTTCAAATCTCAAACGTCGCTGTGGCCGGAAAAAGATTCTGCAAGAACGGGACCGACGACGACTGAAGCGAATCGTTCAACGTGACGGAAGTGCAACCCTTCCGCAAATTGCTGCAGATTTCAATGCTGGGCCATCAACAAATGTCAGTGTCGAACCACTTAGCGAAACATCATCGATATGGGCTTATGGAGCCGAAGGCCCACTCATGTGCTCTTGATGACTGCTCGGCACAACGCTTTACGCCTCGCCTGGGCCCGTCGACACCGACATTGGACTGTTGACTGGAAACCTGTTGCCTGGTCCGACGAGTCTCTTTTCAAATTGTATCGAGCGGATGGACGTCCATGGATATGTAGATAACCCAATGAATCCATGGACCTGCATGTCAGCAGGAGACTGTTCAAGCTGGTGGAGGCACTGTAATGGTGTGGAGCGTGTGCTGTTGGAGTGATACAGGCACCTTCATTCTTGTAGATAAGACTCCGAGAGGTGATACGTACGTAAACATCCAGCATCCATTCATGTCCATTGCGCTGTCCAACAGGCAGTTTCAGCAGGATAATGCGACACCCCACAAGTCCAGAACTGCTACAGATTGGTTCCAGGAACACTCTTCTGATTTGACACTTCCGCTGGCCACCAAACTCCCCAGACACGAACATTATTGAGCATATCTCGGATGGCTTGTAACGTGCTGTTCAGAAGAGATATCCACCTCCAACCCCTCGTACTCTCATGGTTCGTGAACTGTCCTGCAGGATTCATGGCCTTCAGCTCTACTTCAGACATTAGTCGAGTCCATGCCACTTCGTGTTGCGGCACTTCTGCGTGCTTGCGGTGGCCCAACACAACATCGGGCAGGTGTACCAGTTTCTTTGACTCCTCAGTATATATGAATGATAAGGTTCGTTGACACTGTTGTCAGCAGTGATAGTGAATTACAAGACCTACTGAATGGAATAAGCAGTCTGATGACCACAGAATATGTAGTGAGAGTATACCGAAGAAAGAGTAAAGTAATGAGTAGCAGAATTTAGAATAGCGAGAAACTTAACTTCAGAATTGGTGATCACGATGTAGATGAAGTTAAGGAATTCAGCTACCTAGACAGCAAAATAACTCACAAGGTACAGAGCAAGGACGACATAAAAAGCAGATCAGCACAGGCGAAGAGGGCATCACCAAGAGAAGTCTGCTTAGTATCAGATGTGGTCATAAACCGGAGGAAGAAACTTCTGAGAATGTTGTTTTGAGCACAGCATTGTATGGTAGTGAATCATGGAATGTAGGAGAACCAGATGGAAGCTAGCCATTTATTTCCTTTCTTGGGACCTTTAAGTTAAGAGGCAGAATTACGATGTTATGCAAACCCAAGTGGGTTCATATTGAATCTGCACAAGGTGCGTAACGCGGTCTTATAATGAACCTGATATAAATCCTACGTGGGGTGGTTAGCCTCTCGTATAATTTATTCATTAAATAATTTAATCAAAGTTCCCCTCCAGAAATGACGATGGGGAAAGATTCTGATGAGTGGGACTGTTTAACAGATAAACGTCGTCCTGAAAACTTAAAATTACAATTATTTTCCTTAAGTGGAACACAAAATTGATCACGGATTTGTACGAGAAATACTCATATATCACCCCGGTTCCTAGAGTTCCGGAACCAGTACAGAAAATTGGAACAGAGATCAACATAAACATTATTTCCGTCTTTTTTATTGCTCGCGAAAATCACACATTACATGTTGTATCACCATACTGCGAGACCTTCAGAGGTGGTGGTCCACACTGCTGTACATACACACCGGTACCTCTAATACCCAGTAGCACGTCCTCTTGCATTGATACATGCCTGTATTTGTTGTGGCATACTATCTGCAAGTTCATCAAGGCACTGTTGGTCCAGATTGTCCCACTCCTCAAAGGCGATTCGGTGTAGATCCCTCAGAGTGGTTGGTGGGTCACGTCATCCATTAACAGCCCTTTTCAATCCATCCCAGGCATGTCTGGAGAACATGCTAGCCACACTAGTCGAGCCATATCGTTATCCTGAAGGAAGTCATTCACAAGATGTGCACGATGGGGGCGCGAATTGTCGTCCATGAAGATGAATGCCTCGCCAATATGCTGCTGATATGATTGCACTATCGGTCGGAGAATGGCATTCAAGTATAGTACAGCGGTTACGGCGCCTTCTATGACCACCAGCGGCGAACGTTGGCCCCACTTAATTCGACCCTATCATTGAATCTCAACCTTGCTGCACTCGCTGGACAGTGTGTCTAAGGCGTTCAGCCTGACCGGGTTGAGAGTTTCCAAGCTCCCTTTTGCATGTCGCCTCTCATTTTCATCAATTTTATTAATGTTTTATGTCATTGCACGGTGGTAACAGGCCGAATAAGGTTATTGTAATGAGAGTATTTGTACTGAGAGCTCAAAATACTTTTCACTTGATTCTTATGCATGTTGGGGTACTTCCCTGGGTGGCCTGTGCGAAGCGAGCGCCGGAGGACGTGGCACACTGCGTTTCCGGTCTGGGGCAGCGCTTCTGTGAATGAATGTTGAGAGGGCAGTACATCAATGGGCTTAAGCCCCTGGTGGCACCACTGACGTCGGTGAGTTTAGCCTATTGTACGCAGGGCGAAACGACCTGAGAGACATCTGAGTGTCGCCGCAGTTTGTGTTTACCGTTTCGGGGCGTCTGGAACGAAGACTACTGGCGACGACTGACTGCATTGTCCTCATGATTCTGGGAATACTTGTGGTCCGTGCCCTACTGGGAGCGACTGCCTGGCGCCGGATGGCCGGTGGTCTAGGCATGTTGTTTTCGTAGCCCCTCAAACGGCAAGTTCATTGCCCTCAGCCGAATAGAAGAGGCATGATTGCTCAACATAAAGTGAAGCTATTTGATGTCATAAAGCCCTGCTCGAAACTGGAGGGAACAGTCGCTATTGGCGCGAATGATGTCCTGAGACAGTGTGGGGGAATTTTGGAATCAGCACTGAATGCTGATTCGCTGTTTTTGAGGATATTAGGAAGTTAAGTAATGTTGGCTTCGCTCTTGCGTTGCGCGGGCGCAGTGGATTTGGGATCTGATCTTCTTTGGAGTCGGACGGTCTTGCGACTTATTCGCACTTTTTCGGCAGAACTTAGAATTCTCGGACAGCCTTGCGACACTCATCAGTGAAGAAAAAATAATGCCAATCCAGTGCCGTCCATTCGGCATGTTGTTGGGCCCATCTATACCGCGCTGCATGGTGTCATGGTTGCGAAGATGGACGTCGGGAGTGAAGCTGCACATTTTGCAGCCTACTGCGCACAGTTTGAGTCGTAACACGACATCCTGTGGCTGCACGAAAAGCATTATTCAACATGGGGGCGTTGCTGTCAGGGTTCCTCCGAGCCATAATCCTCTGCAGTAGTAGCCCTTGGGCGGCCTGAGCGAGGCATGTCATCGACAGTTGCTGTTTCTCTGTATCTCCTCGAAGTCCGAACAACATCGCTTTGGTTCACTTAGACTCCTGGACACTTCTTTGTTCTGAGCCCATCCTGGTGTAAGGTGCCAGGACGTGGGCACTTACACGTTAGCTTATCAACATTGGTGTTAATAATAAAGGGACTGGCAAGGGCATCAGATCATGACTATTGAATTATTATAAATATGAGGCACTCTCGAGCAGTATTCCCTGCATGTCTGCATGATTGAGCTACTAACTTAAAGTGTTGGTGAAAAGTGTCGGAAGTTGAGAATTGTGGAATATAAAGTCTGCAGCTAGCTGTAGCTCGCCGGGCCGCCGTGGGTGGCAGGTAGCGGTCACCGGAAACGCGGGACAATACGGAGCTTTTGGGGGTAGTCCGCCATCCGGGCTACCTGTGCTGGGCAACACGTGGCGAAGACGAGAATTTCGTTTGCCTAGGGATGTCATGACTTACTCGATCATTGGTTAGATCTCAGAAATCCGTTGGAGGGATTTCGGCGATGGTAGAGCGTTCGACATTGGCCAAAACTGAGTATTCTTCAGCCGCGTTTTCGTTCGCGTGGGAGACGGGAGAATTGTAGAGTGGACTTCGCCTTCAACCATCGAGCGGTACGGACTTGGAGACGGCGTCTTGGCTATCGTCTTCGAAGGGAGACATACGGTCTGTATCGCAGCATTGCACCAACGCGCGTTCCGTGCAGAGTTCTGCGGTTAGAGCTCTTTGTGTGCTCAGAAACGAGATTTTCACCAACGCTTAACCACTTCCAACAACTTACCTAATATTCTTGATCTGGTAGTTATTCTTGAGAGGTGCCGAGTATTTATCAACGCAGCTTCCGGTAATATGGGCGAGTAATTGCGAATTGTTAATGTGCCATTCTCAGGAGTGTGTGGGTGGACAAAGAAATTCATTTTTTTTGTTAATTTGGTCAATTGTGGGGATATCAAATTGAAATGCCAATATTGCAATCGAATTATCGACTTCATTGTAGCTAGCATTTACCCAGTCCCAGTAAGCTTTACATGTATTCTAGTCACTGCACAGCTTGCCCAGACGGGAAGGAAAGAAGATTTGCGGTCTTCTATGTCAGCGACGGACAAATAAGCTTACACTGGCACAAAGCAACAATGCGGACGCGATCGAACCGTGATATTGACCGTCTAGGCACGGTTTGATCAACAGACAACACGAGCCGCGTACCTCCTTCCTGGTGGAATGATTGGAACTGATCGGCTGTCGGAGCCCCCCACCGTCTAATAGGCGCTGCTCATGCGTGTTTGTTTACATCTTTGGGAGGGTTTAGTGACATCACTGAACTGTCAACGAGACGGCGCATGTGATACAATATCCACATTCAATGTCTATCTTCAGGAGTTCTGGAAACTGGGGTGATGCAAAACTTTTTTTTTGTGTATATGTATTAACGTAACGAGACATGCAGATAGCCCTCACGTGAAAGACATGTTGGCATGAACCTAGTACAAACGACGCTGCGTGGAATCTAGAGTATTTTTCTTCTATGAGAAAAAGGACCAAAGAGAGTAGGTGAAATGTATAAAATCTATACACAAGTGGGTAATCGTCTGCAGTATCAAGATATCATATATGGAGGCAAGTTGGTTCTGTGGTTGCTACGTCTGAGAAATCTCATTTCGTATTTTGGGCGGCTGAAAAATCAACTGGAAACCCTATGGGCCGGAGCAGTTGCTTATGTCAAGGACAGCACGGCTCCAGGCTGATGACGGCTGCCACTGGTGGTTGGCCGCTGCAAGGAGATGGACTCTGCCTTGGAGACCGATCGAAGCCTGAGCGCGAAAATAACTGTTTGTTCGCGCGGCCGGATAAGTAAAACTTATACTGGAATTACTCTGCAGCAAGGACTGCAAAGTATGCGACCAACTTCTGCAGCGGCCAGAAACCAACTCTCCAATTCTCTTCCGCCCCTCTGCCAGAGAGCGACTGCTCCACTGTCAGACCTCGCCCACTCATCTACAACAAAGTTTTCGCCAATTACGGCCTTACAACAAATTTGTCTAGATCTTCATTGATCCATTATGGACCGTGGGACAACGGCTGACAAGTACTTCTTGATGCAATAATATACCAACAGCCGCATGTATTGTAGAAATTTATTTTATGAGCTTCTTATGTGCTACCAGTTTCGGCATTACATTGATGCCATCGTCAGGCCCCACACGTCATAGTGTAAAAACGGTATTCACGGAAGGAGCCACATGACTGGTCTGGCCACCAAGAGCTGTTGCATAACGATTTGATTCACGGAGCCAGTTATATGGCTCCTTCCGTGTATAGCGTTTTTACGACTATGACTTGTGGGGTCTGAAGATGGCATCAATGTAATGCCGAAACTGGTAGCACATACGAAGTCCATAAATAAATTTCTACAATATATACGGCTGTTGGTATACTATTGCACCAAGAATTCGTCTGGACTCCCACTACCGTACTCCGTCAACACAGGCGTCAATACCAATCCCTCCAGCCGCTTCCCTATAGTGTGTACAAACGTGTGCTGAGGTAACGGTCGAGCAGCCCATCATATAGCCTCGAGAATATAGAATCGAGTAATTTCCAGCGCCGACTATATTACAAAGGTTACCGACAAGAGCCTCTTTCTGAAGCGATGTGTGGATGAATGGTGCACGTAAAATAACCCACATTACAGTGACTGGATACACTATTAGTGAAACGTGGAATACGGAGAACAGATTACTGTTTACCGCCTCATTTCCCGATGTGGGAAAAGCAGCAGTTAACGTTTTATCGGAGCTTGTTCGCCATTTCGAGTCTTTGCAGTTTCTGAGGAGTTAATGAGGTCAAACCCTTTCTTAACAGATTTAGGTTGTAATACAGTGGCAGCTCTGAAAGACTTCACTAGACTCCCATGAGCTTATCACTGTCGTAACGCTCTTCTCAAAAGTATCTTTACGTCAGAGTTTTTAGCATCGTAGCTACAGCTACCTCATGTAGCAGAGACAGTTAAACTCGTGTTAATTCACTAGTGGCATGCCGTAAGAGAGTTCGCCTCTCAGAGACTCACAAAATCACTCAAAAATAGGTGTTAGTTCAATGAAACAACACTTCGTTAAGGATGCTGTTTTCAGTGAGTGGAACTCTGACAGTGTTAAAGGAGTTGCTCTCACAAAAATAGTTAAGCAGACTTCTGAATGTATATGAGCAGATCCTAAATCAGCTTGGCATATTCAACTCATCCAAAGAAGCTAGTAATGATCTGGAACGAAACAACTATCCAACTCTCCATTTGGTATTCTAGTGGTGGTAACCTCTGGATGAGCACTGGAGACCAGATGAATCAGATGATGGAGAAGTCACAAAGACCGGGGGGAATGATAGAATTACACAGTTCTTGGAACACGAGATCGCATCATTTTTGTCCCCCCCACGTCGTGATCCCTTAATGTCCACTGAAGGCAAAGGCAATGTTTTAAAAGATGTTGGTGCTCCGTGTGTAAACATCTCAGATGAATGAGAGAACAGCTATATGCCTTTTATTCTGTGCGCTTGGAACGTGATTACTAGTGAATGTTGCTACAAATTGCGACCTTCATTCTTTCTAGTTACTCGTGGTTCACATGAAAGCACTCCAAGCCCATCGAAACTGTCACATCCGCTGAAATCTGGACAAACACCGCGATGTACGTTTGTACCTCTCGATCGCCGCTGCCGATCAAGATGCAGAGTCGAAATTGAAGTTCTTGTGTGGTAGGAAGAACATGAAAAGACAGTACCTTCAGTGAGACGTATAACTAAGAGCAGTCTCGAGTGTATCTACTGTGAGGAAGAAAAGTACTGCAGGTCTGGTTGTTACCGAGCGTCGCAGGCGTGTAGATCCTAATATTGTGGACGGCATTTCACAGAAACAATTATCCGTTAAATACTTGCGGCGTAGATTGATGACGATATTACTCAGGTATTGAAGTAATATTACGATGTAATGTAATTTAATTTTAATGCTGCTTACCAACTCTCCCGTAAACGCCTAGTTGGCGGACCAACGTCCCTCAGCAATTTAAATCGCGATAAACAACTACACGGCGTTGTCGTATTACTCGTTGTTGTTGTTGTGGTCTTCAGTCCTGAGACTGGTTTGATGCAGCTCTCCATGCTACTCTATCCTGTGCAAGCCTCTTCATCTCCCAGTACCTACTGCAACCTACATACTTCTGAATCTGCTTAGTGTATTCATCTCTTGGTCTTCCCCTACGATTTTTACCCTCCACGCTGCCCTCCAATACGAAATTGGTGATCCCTTGATGCCTCAGAACATGTCCTACCAACCGATCCCTTCTTCTGGTCAAGTTGTGCCACAAACTTCTCCTCTCCCCAATCCTATTCAATACTTCATTAGTTATGTGATCTACCCATCTAACCTTCAGCATTCTTCTGTAGCATCACATTTCGAAAGTTTCTATTCTCTTCTTGTGCAAACTATTTACCGTCCACGTTTCACTTCCATACATGGCTACACTCCATACAAATACTTTCAGAAATGACTTCCTGAAACTCAAATCTATAATCGATGTTAAAAAATTTCTCTTCTTCAGAAACCCTTTCCTTGCCATTGCCAGTCTACATTTTATACCCTCTCTACTTCGACCATCATCAGTTATTTTGCTCCCCAAATAGCTCAACTCCCTTACTACTTTAGGTGTCTCATTTCCTAATCTAATTCCCTCAGCATCACCCGACTTAATTCGACTACATTCCATTATACTCGTTTTGCTTTTGTTGATGTTCATCTTATATCCTCCCTTGAAGACACCATCCATTCCATTCAACTACTCTTCCAAGTCCTTTGCTGTCTCTGACAGAATTACAATGTCATCGGCGAACCTCAAAGTTTTCATTTCTTCTCCATGGATTTCAATACCTACTCCGAATTTTTCTTTTGTTTCCTTTATTGCTTGCTCAATATACAGATTGAATAACATAGGGGAAAGGCTACAACCCTGTCTTACTCCCTTCCCAACCACAGCTTCCCTTTCATGCCCCACGACTCTTATAACTGCCATCTGGTTTTTGTACAAATTGAAAATAGCCTTTCGCTCCCTGTATTTTAACCCTGCCACCTTTACTCGTAAGAGTCTTTAAATGACACCAGGCTGGTTTCTAACTGATGAAACTAAGAACAGGCATTTCGAATCCAACTATGGTTGTGAACGGTAGAATGCTGTGTAGAACACTAACCCTGAGTGTTCTACATACGAGCTTATTTCGCGGAGTTCATGGATATGAAAGGTCCACATTTGTATGGCGCTGCGGTCTAGCGTTGAATGTTTCAACTGTTTGGAGGCAACAGGCTCATTGTGTTTGGCACCTAATGCACGAGATATCGCTTAATTGTTTCAATTGTGCATTGTGTGTCTTGTCATTGTTTGCCTTATATTTTGGCGGTTTCTTTCTGTAATTTTTTTCTCGAATAGTTGAGCTCGCTAGCACATATTTATTGATAAATGAGTTTTGAATTTAGCGATGTTGGCTTTATAGCCAGTATGTGCAGAGAACTATTTGTGCCTTTTGTTCATATTTATGTCTAAATTTTGAGAGGTATGTTTTATTCGTTGGTGTAATCTTCTTTTAGTTCCCTTAATGTGATGTGAAACGGGAAGATTCGCAAACTCCTGACTTATTTTTTGCAATGAATGCTTGCATTCGGCTTTTCCATGTTTCTCTCAGTTGAAAACTGTCTTACGAGAGCAAGGTGAAGAGAAAGTTTGTCACATTTCCTCCAGTATTACAGTTCCACAGGATGAAACTGTTTACTGTTGCAATGTCTAAAAGAAAATAAAAAATACGTGGCCACCATTCGCGTGACCTACTGCCAATACCACATCTTTCTCTCCGTTGCTCGAACCGGTCTGCAGCTCCCATTACAACTGTGTACTGTGCTGTAGATGCATTGCAGGATCATAGCTGAGGCTGTACCATCTCTATTTTTTCTTGTTGCGAGTCTTATATTTTTCAGGTGGTGAGCAGCTGACAAAATTTCATTGTCTTATTGTCTTGGAATTTGTTCCGACATAATAATCGTAGGCTCTTCTTTTTACTGACCATAATTCCTAGTACAAAAAAATATTTTAAACGCGACGCACATGTGTCGCTGGACCTGAAGATGGATAAGTGTAGCGAACCATTTATTCCTCAGTAATTAAAGAACCTCAAACAACGGTCGAAATTTAGAAACATGACCTCACTTAGTATCCATTCCGAAAGAAGAAAAGCAATTTTTACTGTAATATGCAAAACCTTTATTAATTAGGTCACGAAAAGTTTGATGGAACGAGGCTATTAATATAAACTAATTTAGTCAATTTGTGTATTCTATTTGTCAAGGTAACCAGTGCCATGTAAAAGTGTATAAGTTAACGTGCACTTGGGCTGTTTTCTATGTATTTATCTTCTGCAACAACTGTTACAAACGAAATAAAACAGTTCTCCTCGCAAGCAGGATACGTCCCTTTCCTTCCAAAAGTTGTTGGGCTTGTACGCGGACCACATGAGAACAACATTAGTTAAAAAACAGTGCATATTCACAAGCTACTGATAACAAACCCGATACGGTTTGTAGAGCCCACAGACAAGACCGACAAACTTCAAGAAGTTGAGTAAGCCAAGCCAAGAGCGGAAAAGACACCACCGCTACGAACGACAAAAACAGTAACAAAGAAAAATAACAGTACATAAGCATTCGCCCCATTTACACTTTCACACAGTCATACTCTGCAGGTACATATTCACAACTGTTTTACTAATTGAAACGCTGACAGTTGTGTAATCGCACTTGGATTCTGTAGTGTAAATTTTGATATAAAAGTTTACTGTGTGTTGCAGCATTTAAACATGTACTTACATGGTCTGTAAGATCTTCTGTGGTCTGCAAGATACTTACGTGGACTGTAACATATTTCCCGACCACACTAGTACGTGCTCCAGAGAGATTCTGGCCATATGTAAAGTACACCAAAGGAATGACACAGTCAGTACCTTCACTGTGCGAGACCATGATATTACCGATGACAGTGCCACTAAAGCGAAGTTACAGAATAGCTTTCAGAAATTCCTTTACAAAAGAAGGTGAAACAAACATTCCAGAATTCGAATCAGAAACACCGGCCAATATATGTAGCTTAAAAGTAGAGATCCTCGGTGTAGCGAAGCAGCTTCAAGCACTTAATAAAGGCAAAGGTAGACCAACACCCAAGAAAGGAAATAGGAACAATCCGCTAAATTACAGGTCCATGTAACTAAAGTCGATTTCCAGTAGCATTCTGGAACGGCTACTGTTTTCAAACATTATGAATTACATCGAAGGTAAAGGTCTACTGACACAGTCAGCACGGATTACGAAAACGTTGTTCTTGCAAAAACAACTAGCTTTTTATGCGCGCGAATTAATGTTTGCTATCGAAGACGATCTCAAATCGGTATCATATTTCTAGGTTTGCAGAAGGTTTTGACACCGTTCCTCGCAAGAGAATTCTCATCGAACTGCGTGCCTGTAGCGTATCGCTTCATTTGTGCTACTGGGTCCGTCATTCCCTCTCAGAAAGGTTGCGGTACGTAGAAATCGCTGGAAAGTCATCGAGTAAAAAAGAAGTGATATCCGGCGTTCCCCAAGGAAATACTACAGATTCTCTGCTGTTCCTAATCTACATTAACTATTTAGGAGACAATCTGTGCAGCCCTCTCAGATTGTTTGCAGGCGATGCTTCATTTGCGGTCTATTAAAGCTATCAGAAGATCAACATCAATTGCAAAATGACTTCTTGTTAGACCCGATATCTAAACGGTGCGAAAATGGCAATTGTCTCTTGATAAGGAAAAGTGTGAAGTCATCCACACGAGTACCAAAAGAAATCAGTAAAATTTAGATTACACTATAAACAGCTCAAATCTAAAGCTGTGAATTCTAGTACATAGCGGCGGTTTTTTCCACCGCGTGGCTAAGCTACGGCAACTATTAAGCCTTACACCTGCTATCTGCATTGCCCTCCAGCAAACCTGGTTCCCGGCAATTACGGACCCCTGCCCTCCGCGGCTATAAGGGATATTACAGGAACCGTAGCGACTATAATCGAGTCAGATGGAGTTTGCGTTTATGTCCTAAACTCAATTGACACTGTGCGCCTTCAAACCCCTCTTGAAGCTGTGGCTGTCAGAATATGGACGACGCAGGAAATAACTGTCTGCAATGTGTCTTTCCCTCCAGATGGTGCACTACCCCTGAATGTGAGCTGCACTGATAGATCAACTCCCTAAACCTTTCCTACTTTTGGGAGATTTTAACGCCCATAACCCCTTGTGGGGTGCCACCGTGCTTACTGGTCGAGGTAGAGATGTCGAAACTTTACTGTCTCAGTTCGACCTCTGCCTCTTAAATACTGGAGCCGCCACACATTTAAGTGTGGCTCATGGTAGTTACTCGGCCACTGATTTATCAATTTGCAGCCCAGGACTTCTCCCATCTATCCACTGGGGAGCACATGATGACATGTGTGGTAGTGACCAATTCCCCATCTTCCTTTCACTGCCCAGGCGTCAGGCCCACGGACGCCTGCCCAGATGGGCTTTAAACAAGGCGGACTGGAAAACTTTCACCTCTGCTGACGCCGTTGAATCTCCCCCCACACGGTAACATTGATGTCATGGTTGAGCAGGTGACTACCACAATTGTTTCTGCGGCAGAAAACGCGATCCCTCGCTATTTAGGGTGCCCCGGCGTAAGGCAGTCCCCCTTGGTGGTCGCCGGAAGTCGCTGAAGCAATTAAGGAGCCTCGGCGAGCTCTACAGCGGCATAAGCGGCACCCTTCCCTGAAGCACCTCATAGCCTTCAAACGGCGCCGTGCCCGCGTTCGCCAACTAATCAGATGACGGAAGCAGGAGTGTTGGGGGAGATATGTCTCGACCATTGGGTGCCATTAGTCACCTTCCCAAGTCTGGGTAAAGATCCAACGTCTCTTCGGGTACCAGACCCCACCCTCCCTTTCGCACTCTTGCGGCAACTGCAAGGGAAAGTCCTCTAATTCACTACATGCCACAGTGAATCCTATAATGCCCTATTTACAAAATGGGAGCTCCTCAGTGCCCTTGCACATTGCCCCTCATATCATCACCTTCAACCGGATCTGGTGCGGTGGCGTCTTCCCGTCGCAACGGCGGGAGAGCACCAGCATTCTGGTGCTTAAATTCGGTAAAAATCCGCTTGATGTGGGTAGCTATCGGCCCATCAGCCTGATCAACGTTCACTGTAAGCTGCTGGAACGTATGTGTGTTTCGGCGGTTGGGTTGGGTCCTGGAGTCACGTGGTCTTCTGGCTCCATGTCATGGCCGGCTTCCTCCAGGGTCGCTCTACCACTAATAATCTTGTGAATCTTGTGTCCCCCGAGTCTGCCATCCGAACAACCTTTTCCAGACGCCAACAACTGGTTGCCGCTTTTTTTTTTTTTTTACGTAAAACATACGACACGACCTGGCGACATCATATCCTTGCCACATTCTATGAGTGGGGTCTCCGGGGCCCGCCCCCAATTTTTATCCAAAACTTCCTGTCGCTCCGTACTTTCCGTCTTTCCGTGTCCAAGTTAGGGCCTCCCATACTTCCATCCTTATCCAGGAGAATGGAGTGGCCGGCCGGTGTGGCCGAGCGGTTCTAGGCGCTACAGTCTGGAACCGCGCGACCGCTACGGTCGCAGATTCGAATCCTGCCTCGGGGATGGATGTTTGTGATGTCCTTAGGTTAGTTAGGTTTAAGTAGTTCTAAGTTCTAGGGGACTTATGACCTCAGCAGTTGAGTCCCATAGTGCTCAGAGCCACTTGAACCATTTGAATTTTTGAGAATGGAGTCCCGCAGGGCTGTGTTGAGTGTCTATTTTTAGTGGCCATTAATGGTCTAGCTGCAGCTGTTGGGCCATCCGTCTCACCTTCTCTATATGCAGACGAATTCTGCATTTCGTACTGCGTCCATCCAGGAGTCCATCTACGCCCTGGAACGGTCCCGTCGTTCAGTGGTGTTAGTGTGGACCCCAGGACACGTCGGAATCCCAGGCAACGAACTTGCTGACAGGCTGGCCAAACAGGCGACGCGGAAACCGCTTCTGGAGATAGGCATCTCCGAAGCTGACCTGCGTTCTGTCTTACGCCGCAGGGTTTTCAGACTTTGGGAGACGGAATGGCATAACAGTTCGCACAACAAGCTGCGTGTCATTAAGAAGACGACGAATGTGTGGAAGTCTTCCATACGGTCCTGTCACAGGGAATCAGTTGTCCTCTTGGCCATACATAGCTAACTCATCGTTACCTACTCCGTCGCAAGGACCCACCTGACAGTCCTCCACCTCTTGCTGGTCTGCCCACTTTTAGCCGCTCTTCGGCAGACTTTTAACTTTCCCAGCTCCCTACCTTCGGTGTTGGGCGACGATGCCTCAACAGTAGCTTTAATTTTACGTTTTATCCGTGAAAGTGCGTTTCATACTTCTATGTAGGTTTTAGCGTATGTCCTTTATCCCTCTGTGTCTTCCACCCTAGTGCTTTTAGGGTGGAAGTTTTAATGTGTTGCAGAGTGGCTGGCTTTCCTTTGTTATTCTCATGGTTGGCCAGCCACTGTAACCTGCTTTCTTGTTTTACTCTCTTCTGTTTATAGCGTCTCTGTTGTTTTCTTGTCCTCTTTTGTTCCTTTTAGTGTTCGTTGCCTTTCCTTCGTTTATCTGGTTTTTCCTTTCTTTCCGTTTTGTGTTATATGTCTCGTCCGTTTTATTCTCACACTTGTGGCATTGTTTTATTAGGAACAACGGACCGATGACCTCGTGGTTTGGTCCCTTCCACCCTCCTTTAAACCATCCAACTACCCAATCGTCTCATACCTAGGAATTATAATTAGGATTATTCTAAGTTGGAACATTCATGTGGATAATTGTGAGGAATGTAAACCGAAGACTACATGTTATTGACAGAACACGTAGAAGATGGAACAGGTCTACTAAAGAGACTGCCTGCACTACGCATATTCGTATTCTGGTAGAGTTCAAATGGTTCAAATGGCTCTAAGCACTATGGGACTTCACATCTGAGGTCATAAGTCCCCTAGACTTAGAACTACTTAAACCTAACTAACCTAAGGACATCACCCACATCCATGCCCGAGGCAGGATTCGAACCTGCGACCGTAGCAGCAGCGTGGTTCCTGACTGAAGCGCCTAGAACCGCTCGTTCACAGCGGCCGGCTCTGGTAGACTATTGCTGTGCAGATAGTATTGACGGAGGACATCGAAAAAGTTCAAAGGCCAGCTCGTTTCGTATTATCGCGAAATAGTCATGGATATGATAAGAGTTTGGATGGCAATTATTAAAATAGATGTTTCTTGTTGCGACGTCTTTCTTTGCGGCGAGATTTTTGCACGAAATTTCAATTGTCAACTTTTTCATTTTGAAAATTTTAATGTCGCCAACCTACGTAAGGAGAAATGATCATAATAAAATAAGAGAAATTAAGGTTCGTACAGAAGGATCTAAGTGTTCATTTTTCCCATGCGCTTTTAGAGAGAGGGCGGCAACGAATTAATCTGAAGGTGATTAGAAGAAGCCAGGCAACTGTAGAGTAATTATGTAGATGTGATGTTTCTGCAACTATTGTCTATGCCAGCGCTCGAAGTGGTTTTCTACAACCTGTAAGTGGAGAGATGGACAAGTCTTTCGCTACTTTCCCTAGCCCTCCTAATGGGTGGTCGGGACGGGCAAGGCTGGCTTAAAGGCTTGCGACTTTCCATGATGCCCATTGTTTCCCAACACGCATTGAGAGAATCTTCTGAAGGTCCTACCAGGAAGCAACAGCTTGCAGCATTTGCTGTTAGGAAAAATGCTTGTTTAAGGGCCTACCTTCTCCTCTGAAGGCTGCTTGGCTGAAAGACCTGGGATGTTAATGTTACTTAAAGAATGGTCCTGAGTTCACGGAAATCGGGAAGTCAGTCGGCAGTCCTCGTCGGGCTTAGGTGACAAGTCGTTGCTCCTCTTGGTGAATTGTGTGTTTTGAAGTGGTTATCACTTCAGAAATTAGTGATCCATTGTCATGAATGAGACTACTTTTCCAGTGCAGAAAGCCTACAGAGCATTCGATAGTGTGTTCCTGTGTGTGGGCGTGTAAGTCTGTTCAGCGCTTTTCCGAATTTCTAATAGAGGGTTGCCTCTTGGGTGCTATGCCTATGCTCGCTTGGAAGAGGCATCTTATTTCAGATTATAGAGTCACTAGCTAGCTGGTGGTAGTGTTCACTGAGTGAAACGGACTTGTCGAAGCTTAACTGAAGCAAGTAAACTCTGCTTGTTTCAACTGAAATTCAGGTGAAGTGGTTGAAAAAATCAGCCAACCATCTGCAGACAAAGGTTTATTAGCCCTTGACCTAGGTTTCGATATTTGTAGAAATACCTTCTTCAGAAGTATTGCGCCTTGTTGCATCACATGATGGTAGATTAGATGAAGCCGAGCGGCAACATCTAATCTAATGTATCATTATGTGATGTAACAAGGCGCACTTTATGAAGAAGGAATTCTTACAAATATCGAAACCTAGTTCAAGGGCTAATAAATCTTTGTTTGCAATTGGTTGGCTGATTTCACATTTACACAATTGCTGCTTCGCAGTGTAATATTTCTGGCTTAGTCAGCCATCATATTAGGCTCTAAGAAGCTGTTCCCAAAGCAGTGGAGATGCAAGAAGTATATAGATGATGAAATGTGGTGTGAGGTACCTGTGACAAATGTTAGATTCAGTGCCATTCCCGTGAGAAAGACCGCCTGCATAATGCTACTGCTCTGTGATTGGCTGCTGTGTTCGGAGCAAGGGCGCCAAAACGTTAAAGTATAGTTATTATTATTAGTTAAACTACTCATTGGAATGACTTCACTTGTTAATATAAATATCTCTCAACAGCTATCAGTCAATCATTTTAGAATTATTAAAAACAATTTAAATCAAAAGACTGACGAAATTGCAGACGAAGCACTTCGGAAGCGTTCGGCTCACGCCTTTCCTGGTATGGCTCGCGAAGTGTTTCGGGCTGTTCGTCACTCTGGATTAGGCAGTCGAGAACAACAGACATGTTGTCTATCGTAGGATGTGTTTGCCAGTATTCAGTATTAAAAGATTCACTCCGGTAGGCATGAGGCACAGACACTTGCCACAAATAGTGTAAAGATACATTTTCGTAAACATTGTGTTTGATCATGTGCTTTGCTGTATCAGAAGGTGTTGTATTAAGATCATGTAGTCTTCTCGTGTGGCTATATTAAAATACGCGAGGGGCATCCCAAAGAGGTGATACATTATTTCAGAACAGACCCTCGCTAAGAGTCAGTTTCAGCCTCAAGATACAGAACCTACGACCTGCGTGCAGTTTTCTGCGCTGGGGACATCAACTTGAAGACAGCAGGTCAGTGAACTATAACACAACCTTCGTATTCCACACAGCGCAGTGGAAACAACTAGGTGCCTCACGTGTACTGCATGCACAGAACAAATGTGCTCAGTGACACGTCATCTGCAGTAATGCAGAGGAGGTAAGGGAAGATGATCGTTATTAACACCAACAATCAATTCATTCTTCCTTTCTTGCCGTAGCAGCCATGTTTAAGATTTTGTAATTCAAGTACCTGCCTGACTTTCGACCTAATGGCGTTAAAGTGTTAACCTGTTCGGTAGCGGAAGTCACGAGGACCACAGTTGTAAACAGTGTATGTAGCTGTCAGAGGTGTTCACATTCCAGTTTAATGGTCGGATGTACGAGTAGTCCTGAGAGTTGAAACCTGACCGGCAGGACACAGTTAAAATTCTTACGTCCAAAGCCAATTATTAAGAACCCTGTAACAACTATAGCGAATCCAGAATGAATTCTCACTCTATAAGGTTGTGTGCTTTGATATGAAACTTAACTGGCAGCTTAAAAATGTGTGCCGGAGACGAACTCAACCGTGACACCTTTGCCTTTCGCGGGTAGGGGCTATAGGTCCTAGATTCGAGTTTCAGTCCGGCACACGAGTTTAATCTGCCAGTGAGTTTCAGATCAGTGCACACAACGTTGTAGAGTGAGAATCCATTCTGGATTGGCGAAAGTTGTGACAGGGTTCTTAATGATTGGCGTTGGAGGTGAGAATTTCAATAGTGTCTTGCCGATCAAAGTGAGGCTGGCGGCCGTTATTTAGACTGATAGTGTGGCTGTGCGGAGAATCAACCCACGTCCACCAACAAATACACTACTGGCCATTAAAATTGCTACACCACGAAGATGACGTGCTACAGACGCGAAATTTAACCGACAGGAAAAAGATGCTCTGAAATGCAAATAATTAGCTTTTCAGAGCATTCACACAAGGTTGGCGCCGGTGGCGACAGCTACAACGTGCTGACATGAGGAAAGTTTCCAACCGACTTTTCATACACAAACAGCAGTTGACTGGCGCTGTCTGGTGAAACGTTGTTGTGATGCCTCGTATAAGGAGGGGACATGCGTATCACCACGTTTCCGACTTTGATAAAGGTCCGATTGTAGCCTAGCGCGATTGAGGTTTATCGTATCGCGACATTGCTGCTCGCGTTGGTCGAGATCCAATCACTGGCTCACTTTGAACAGTGGACGTTACATTTCAGATGCGTTACGACCCGTGGCTCTACCCTTCATTCGATCCCTGCGAAACCCTACATTTCAGCAGGATAATGCACGACCGCATGTTCAGGAGGGTAATACGGAACGCCGTGCTGAATCCCAACGGCCTCGTATCACTAGCGGTCGAGATGACAGGCATCTTATCCGCATGGCTGTAACGGATCGTGCAGCCACGTCTCGATCGCTGAGTCAACAAATGGGGACGTTTGCAAGACAACAATCATCTGCACGAACAGTTCGACGACGTTTGCAGCAGCATGGACTATCAGCTCAGAGATCATGGCTGCGGTTACCCCTGACGCTGCATCACAGACAGAACCACCTGCGATGGTGTACTCAATGACGAACCTGGGTGCACGAATGGCAAAACGTCATTTTTTCGGATGACTCCAGGTTCTGTTTAGAGAATCATGATGGTCGCATCCGTGTTTGGCGACATCGCGGTGAACGCACATTGGAAGCGTGTATTCGTCATGGCCATACTGGCGTATCACCCAGCGTGATGGTATGGGGTGCCATTGGTTACACGTGTCGGTCAGCTCTTGCTCGCATTGACGGCACTTTGAACAGTTGACGTTACATTTCAGATGTGTTACGACCCGTGGCTCTACCCTTCATTCGGTCCCTGCGAAACCCTACATTTCAGCAGGATAATGCACGATCGCATGTTGCAGGTCGTGTACGGGCCTTTCTGGATACAGAAAATGTTAGACTGCTGCCCTGGCCAGCACATTCTCCAGATCTCTAACCAACTGAAAATGTCTGGTCAATGGTAGCCGAGCAATTGGTTCGTCACAATACGCCAATTACTACTCTTGACATTTCTTCTTGGTGTAGCAATTTTAATGGCCAGTAGTGTATTTCCATTAATTGCAATTGAGGGCGACCTCCTTCCCCTCATCCACCAACGGCACCAAGGTTCTGCGCCTGTTTGCACTCTAAAGCATTGGTATCCGAGTTACAGTAGTAGGTCTCCCCTTTCCGGCTAAATTTCAACTGAACGGAGTTCGCACCACACCTGCGTCGCCCGTTACCACGGAGACCCGAGCCATACGGCCGCACAGCTGCGCGCTGACAGCTGAAACTCGAAACCGCGGCGACGGCGCACCCGAATGACCAACCGCGTCGCCAGCAGACTGGCAGCGCAGAGTCGTCGCGCTGTCTGGCGGGCGCGCATGCGCAGTGGCGGACGGCAGCAGAAGCCGCCGCCGCATGTGGTCGCCCAGCCAGGTGCGCGCAGACTGGCGCGGTCGATACGCTGGGTCCACCGCGCCACGACTGCGACGCGCCAGCGCCAGTAGCCAGTAGCCACTCGGACACGGCAGCCGGCGGGCGGACCACGCGGGACGGCCACAGCGCCCCCACCGCCGGCCGGCACCGCGCGCAAGGTACTGTGGCCGCTGCAGGCACCCGCAGCCACTCACCGCCCCCCGCTCCCTGATTCCCCAGCACGTGCCTCCCAGCACTCACTCGTTGCATAAAGATGCAGCGGGCGGTTGCCGCGGTAGAACAGCTGCTCTGAATGGACGTGTACGGAACAGAACAGGACGACAAGCGACATCGTCAAATGGGACACGAAACGTCGGCGCAACGCAGCGTCACTTCGGTTAGCCCAGTAGAGACGTGAGATGCAACCTGTGCTAAAACAAGTCGGAATGTAGTGTCAGAATTAAGGAGCTAGCAATTAAAGTGTATTTAAGCCCAAACCAAACTTGAGAACGGATGTACTTGATAAACTTTGTATGATAAACTACTATGTGGAATATACAAACAAAGCCAATATTTACTAGATGAGACAGCCTGTTTACCTCGTCTGTTTTTAGTTTCTCTTCTAAGTCCCAAATAACTTCAAAAACAACTATTTTCATCCTCGAATACCGCTGACATTTTACTACTAAGTGTTATTTAGTGAAAATTGTCTCCTCAGTTAAAGTTATTTATTTAGAGTAGGCTTTTTCTTCGGCTAGGCCTTGTAAAAATTAATAATTTTTCGCTTCCACATATCTGGCCCATCCTGCAGGACAACACTTCTGGATAAAATATCCAGATCGTCATTGAACATATGCAATGCGTCACGAAGACAAAGAAAATAGAAGACGTAAATGCAGAAACTCCGCGACTGTAAAAGAGAATGAGTTGACTTCTGACGTTAGCAGATGACGCCAACTTAACGTCAAGACTTTCTTCGCGGTATGCTTGACGTCCCCTTCCGTTGACGAACTGTGTGAATACTGCTTTCGAAATGTTATTGTGGAATGTTTCGGCATTCCCATTCAGTTCCATAAAGTTTGAATTGGCGTCTACTCGGGAAAAGTAGTTGCCTTAAGCTCCTAATACAACTTTGGACTCAATCGACTACTCGTAAATAGTATACTGCAACGCTCCTGGGGTTTCATTTCAGTACTGTCTCGTCTATCGAAACAAGCGACTAGTCGTTTGTTTACACGTCGACGCACGCCGAAATTGCGTGCGTTGAGACAGCTTTCTGTTGGACGTTGTGCAGTTTGGCATTCAAGTGTTGAAAGTGAAGTTTTTTTTTTACGAAAAATATACTAACGGAGTTAAGGAACTAACAAAGAAATCTCTCTATTCATTACCAATTGAAAATTCATTGAGGATGTTTTTTGACAAGCCTTATGGTAAATCCTCCGCACTGGTGTGAAGTGAGAGAACAGCAAAAGTGTCGCCCAAATATTTCCGATCATTAAAATTTATTTACTGCAGAACAAAACATGCAAACAGGCCAAACAATATTTAGAAGGCAATAAATTGCGCCTTTTTGCTGTGCCTTTTACATCGTGCCAAATGAGATAGAAAATTAATCTTCTCATTCAACAGGTATTTTACAGGCATGAAACAAAGCTTTTTCTTTTTCCGGGTATCATAAAATCTAGTTTTGGATGTATGGTCTTGTAACGCTCTTTTAAAAATGAAATAATGAACTTTACGATTACGTTGAATGAAGTCTGATCTGTGGAGTGGGTACAGAACTCGAATTGTAGTGTTGCGTGTTGCAACTGCAAGTGGTATGCTTACTCTGTCTTATTGTTAGCAAAACTTACAAATCGATTGGGCAATGCCACTCCCAATACTAATAAAGAAATACGTTCAGCCCCTTAGGCACTGAATCATCTGGCCCTGTTTAAAAACTGATAACTTTGGCCCCTGTGCACATAATAAACTATCTTACCTCTAGAGCAGCAACGGAGTAACGCTATAAATTCTGGTCACTCACAATTAATATGAATGCTAGCTACAGGCTCAGCAGTGTGCATTGCTGGCCACAATACTTGAAATGCTCATAAAATTAATTTAGCTGATAAACGAGAAAATTTAAGAACACTTAAATTCTTTAAAAAATATATTACCTTAACTGGGAGGAGGTACTGATTATGGTGAATTACTAACACTCTATTTTTTAAGCAAAATTATATTGCAAGTTAAGTTTCTTTTCAAAAACACCTGACAATAGAAATTATATTACTCACAATTGATTCACAAACATTGAGATTTAAACAGCTAGTATTATCTAACTTCATTAATCCAACATGAATGCATATCATCACATTACACATAGCTGTGTTGACAAATCTTAAGAGCACAAAAAAAAATTTAACTAGCCTCTTTATCAAAATCGTTTACGTACATCCTGGGATTACTTAACAATTATAAATTATCAGCCAACTGCCCTGGGAAAACAGAAATCATAATTATTTAACACTTTTACCTTATTTCCATGAAGACTTCTGTTTCCAAGTTCAACAAAACTGACATACCTACATTAATCTAACTCTCGGTGGCAGCACTCCACAAAAACTGCTTACACCATCGTCTTTGCCTTACAGACAGCTACCTACCACTGTGCGCCAAGCACACTCTTACTCCAACACAGCAGTACAGTATCTTTGGTTCTGTTGTAAGGTGGCAATAATTTCGTACCTTACAAGCACCCATCCACATACTTTGCCGTGACCTACAAACACAATTAGGTATCATGTAATAGGTTGTACATCCTATATATATGAATATATAAAGGAGACTGACATTGTCACGTACACCTTGTAAATAATTGTTAACGATTATTGCATGAAAGGTGACGAAGTTTATCATCATATTAGTACAGGTTGGACGACAGTGGAAATGAAACGGCTGGCGGAACTCAAGCCCTGGATGGAAGGCCCACACAGGTGTTAGTCCTGCTTAAAAACAGGAAGTAGCAAGACGGACGTTCGTACACTGAGCGTTGTGGCACGATAGAGTCGCGGCCGGCCAGAATTGTTGCCGGACAGGAAGGATTATACTTCGGAAACTACGAAAATCTTGGACGTAGCTGAGAGGAATGAGGAAGTGTCACATCGGAAACCACGCAGGCTGGGTTATTTCCAACGATTTTTACTTAGAAGCATACCATTGTATGAGTATAGGTTTTTCCTCGCAAACTTTCCGCGCTAGACGACAAGGCTAAAATATGTTGCTCGGCATTCGGAAGAATCTGTAGATAGTGAGAATATTCCGTGGTTCCGGGAATATGATTCGTTTTTGGAGTTACGAGGGTGGGGAGCCGAGCCTTGCTGGGAAGCCAGTGGTGGAGAGACGAGATCTTCTGTTGTGAGCGCTCGTGTGTGACAGTAGCTCGGTATCAGATTTGTTGCTACAGACGGACTTGCTGTCTTTGCTCTCAGGAGAGTTTATAGTTAGAAAAGTTAGGTACTGCACTGTTGCAAACATATACGATTCTGGATCTCGCCTACGGGTTGGAAATCGTCGTTGAGTACGCAGCGTTCAGTACATGAGGGCACTACTTCTGCCTATACTTGCATTGAGACATTATCTGAATACCGTCCTTGTGGCTGGGAGATCGCGTTTCTCGTCTGTAGAACACAGAAAGGAGAAGACAATATTACAGTATATCAGTCACAGGACCGCCTTCTGCTGTCCTAGTATTTGAAAGAGTTTATTTATGACTGGAGTTCTTCCATCGTCGCAGACGAGTACGAGATGCCCCGGCGCAGTACATAACGAGATATCGCAAATTGCTTCGGCTTATTAGGGCTATAAAAGCTAAACAGCTGTGATCACGTTAGTTTATTTCCACTGAGGTTCCACATCACCGTAGATCATATCTGAAAGTAGTGTCTTCTACTGTTTGGTACGTAGATGATGTCAGTCATTTCGAATTATTGATATTCGATTGCACAGTCATAATAAGTGGCAGAGTTGGGCAACTGATCAGTAATTTTACTTACGAAATTTAAACTTTGTAATATAAAGGTTTTTTTAATCTGCAATAAATATATAAGCAGGAACAACGTTTATCTTTTATGATTAGTTGCCTTCATCATTCATTTATGTTTAGATTGTAATTTATAGTATTAAGAGATCCTAAGATCTGCTTCAGGGGGTAATTATACAGGGCCAAATCTTCATTTTAGTGTTTATTATTTTCCGTTGTGCACATTCATTTTACGCCCGCCTGGAGTAGTCGCCCACAGCCAGCGATCCAAATTATCGAGCCTATCAGACACATTCATTGCTTATAGTACACAAGTTTCATTTTAATTTATTAATATTCTTATCTTATTCTGGTGCCGTGCCACATACAAGTGGGCCCAGTGTACTCCTTTCACTCTCTTCTGGGAGAACACGAGTAGGAAAATATATCATCGTGAAAACTTTGCAGCGTGCCACGAAAGCAAAGTAAACAACAAAAATAAGATTAAGAAGATATAAAATCACAAAATCTATCACTGCAATACAATGAAGTACCGCAGCACGCCATGGCATGAACTCGACTAATGTCTGAAAGCGCTGGAGGGAACTGACGCCATGAATCCTGCAGGGCTGTCCATAAATCCATAAGAGTACCGGCAGGAGTGTGTGGAGATCTGTTCTGGACACCACGTTGCAAGGCATCCCAGATACGCTCAACAATGTTCACGTCTGGGGAGTTCGGTGGCCAGCGGAAGTGTTAAAATTCGGAAGTGTGTTGTTGGAGCCACTCTGTAGCAATTATGGGGTATCGCATTGTCCTGCTGGAATTTCCCAAGGCCGTCGGAATGCACAGTGTACATGAATGGATGCAGCTGATCAGACAGGATGCTAACGTACGTCACCTGCCAAGAGTCGTATCTCCAACTGCACACGCCCCACATCACTGCAGACCCTCCACCAGCTTGAACAGTCCCCTGCTGACTTGCAGGGTCCATGGATTCAAGAGGTTGTCTTCATTCTCGATACAATTTGAACCGAGACTCGTCCGACCTGGGAACATGTTTCCAGTCAACAGTCCAATGTCGGTATTGACAGGCCCAGGCGAGGCGTAAAGCTTTGTGCCGTGTAGTCATCAAGGGTACTCGAGTGGACCTACGGCTCCGAAAGCCGATATCTATGATGTTTCGTTGAATAGTTTACGAGCTGACACTTGATGGCCCAGCATTGAAATCTGCAGCAGTTTGCAACAGAGTTGCACTTCTGTCACGTTGAACGATTCTCTTCAGTCGTCGTTGGTCCCGTTCTTGCAGGATATTTTTCCAGCCGCAGCGGCGTCGAAGATTTAATGTTTTACCTGATTCCTGATATTCACAGTACACTCGTGAAATGGTCGTACGGGACAACCCCCACTTCATCGCTACTTCGGAGATGCTGTGTTCCATCGCTCGTGCTCAAACTGTAACACCACGCTCAAACTCGCTTAAATCTTGATAAAATGCAATTGTAGCAGCAGCAACCGATCTAACAACTGCGCCAGACTCTTGTTGTCTTCTATAGGCTTTGCCAACCCCAACGCCGTATTTTACCTGTTTAAATATCTCTATTTGAATACGCGTGCCTGTACCTGTTTACTTGGCGCTTTAGTGTAGGATTGAGCGCTACGTGAATAGGACATTATCTCATGCTAACATACCACGTCACTATTCCCCGTTTATCTTCAGCATAAACAGGATTTTACAACTCTGCACTTGGCTCAATCTGCTATTGATCATTGACAGCACTGACTCATTCGCGACGTGGTTGGCGGCTCATTTATTTACAGGCACCTGATACGTTCTCACAACGAGTTGTGGATTTTGACCAGAAAGCCGCTCGTGTAAAATTTTACTTCTTGTCGTTGTGCTGTTGGTACTATTTAATATCATTTGAAATGAGGAGCTACAAAGAATGTTGAAAGTTTTTTGGACCTAATAACTGAGATACTAGGTCCAGTTGGCGATGAAATATTTAAGGCGCAAGTTGGTAGGTAGAACACATACAGATGCGTCAAGGAACCATCAATTGATACTGAAAGTGTGGGAGACAAATAATTGTAAGGAGACAGACAGCCTTGACACCCTGAAAACAGGTAGCAATTGATGTGGGTTATAGCTAGTACGCAGAAGTATGTTTGCACAGGACAGACCGGCATGGAGACCTGTTTCAAGCGAAACCTTAGACGACGACGACAACAATGACCACCACCACCATCGTTTAATATTATTATAGCGCTCAAAGGTGCATTTATAGGTTACACAGGATAAACTTAAACAGGACCGTTAGCCAGCAAAGTGAACTGTGAAAACCTTCTAAGGATGGCAGCAACATCGTGTTTACACCCGAGAAACAAAGGGGGCTTGCAGTGTCCTGCAAGTGGAACCTAGATAGCTAATGCCCTATAAAGCGTAGTAAATGGTTCAAATGGCTCTGAGCACTATGGGACTTAACGTCTGAGGTCATCAGTCCCCTAGAACTTAGAACTACTTAAACCTAACCAACCTAAGGACATCACACACATCCATGCCCGAGGCAGGATTCGAACCTGCGACCGTAGCAGTCGCGCAGTTCCGGACTGAGCGCCTGAACCGCTAGACCACCGCGGCCGGCTAAAGCGTAGTAAGTAAACAATGATCTGCAGTTTTGGCAATTGAGATCTTTGCACATTATCAATGTGACATTTTCTGTTGGTGGTGTTGTTTCCAGTCCAATGACCTGGGCAGTCCACGCCACGAGATCTTAATTGGGGTGGGAGCGGGGGGGGGGGGGGGGGGGGGAGGGAGGAGGAGGAGGAGGAGGAGGAGGATTATATTACCGCCAGATTATTTTATCCAGGTCGACGCCATCATTAAATCGCACAATAGAGATGCATATTCTCAGGTAATATAAAGGCTGTAGTTTTCCTTTCATCCGTTTGCAGTCCGAACATAACAAGACCACGTTAGTTTATATTAAGTCTGTCAACAATGTTGCCCAGGCTGCTACAGTGAAGGCTGCTGTTCCTCTCCAGGACGACATGTTAGTCCGGCCTCTCCACAGATAGCACTCGGATCGCCTATGAAACGGCCATCGGTTTCTTTGAGACTCTGTAGCCAGAACATTGCGGCGAAGTCAATGGTTCGTCAGGGGTGTAATGTGTATGGTTTGAATAAACCGCTGGCCTCTGCAATTCCGGCGTTTCATACTTTTTCGTAAAAATCTTATGTAGGCCTCTATACCTGTTTGTAAAGTGTCGTCTCGTTCCCACAAGACATTTATTCTGGTATATTTGAAAACCGAATTTCATAGACAGAACAGCTATTTCCATTGTTCCTTGCTAGCTTTTAATTCCTGTTCTGCCCGGCAAAAGCAGTGAAGCTCTCCAAAAGTCGGCGTTTCTTTGCATCGCAGAGATTGCTGAAAATTCACACTTGTATTAATGTTTTCAGTTGGGAAACTTATTTTGGACACTTGCATTCTATTCTTTCGGGAAAATATTTGAATCTCACTCTGCTCGGCCATGTCCTTCCTTCCTTCATTAATTTGCACACCATCCATTCAACTTCAACATTTACTTGCCCATTCTGTCACTATTTCGCTAATCACTGTCCCGCATTTCGCCTTCTTACCGTCAGAAAAACTGATGTTAACAGCAATCCGTCGTGTGCTGCCTACGAAGGCTTCTTCCGGGTCTCAGTCCACTTGGTTTTACTGTGAGCAACGCCCGCCGCTTTGAACTGGAATGCGGCTGTATCTGGTTATCTGTGAAAGTTAGTTCAAGCTACGGCCATGTTTAGGTTCGCTTTGTCGGTTAACACTGTAGTAAATTAGGATTATCTAAACGTACAAGCTATTGCTACGGTGTAACCAGTTATTTAGTAAGACTTACGCTTGTAGCAAGGGGCCGTGATGGTGATGTTTTGAATAACAACCTTCGAAGATATTGCTATGGAAAGTACATCCACATAATGAATCGCAAATTACGTACTGAGAAGTAAAGAGAATGTATCATGCAAAACAATCTGCAGCTCTCCACAAAAGAATGTAGAGTGGATAATCAAATTAATTACTTTCGTAGAGATCGGTTTCGTAGAGAGGGCGTCGTAATCA